>NW_022437111.1:90064-439176 GCF_009761245.1 Sapajus apella | reverse complement strand
ATATATGTATGTATATATATGTATACATATATATGTATGTATATATATGTATGTATGTATATGTATATATGTATATATATGTATATGTATATATATGTATATATATGTATATGTATATATATGTATATATGTATATATATGTGAAATGTTTTCTGAGCTAATGGATAAAACAGGTTTTTTTTGTAAATAATCAACTGGAAAGTTGGAGCATCCTGGTTAATTGAGATTTTGCTGTCTATTGGTACAGCTCGTACCAGAGTTTGGTTCAGGAGCTACCTCCTTGTCATTGAATTGATGAATTATAATGTTTGGTATTCAGATACATTCAGCAAGAACACTTGAAAACTCCTCAGCAGTTATTTTTAAAGGCTTACTATGTTTTTTGTTTTTATTTTTTCACTGGCTATTTTGGATAAGAGAATGTTTACATCTTAATGTAAAAAAAAATGAAAACAGGTATAAATATTTTATGTATAGAAATGCTTTCTTTCATTATTTGGTGCCTGTATCTCTGAGTGTTTATATCATTTCCCCGCCTGTATCATGTTGCCCCCCCCCCAAAAAAAAAAACACTGAATTTGGAGAGAAATTGGTGTAAAGAAGTCCTTAGGCTCTTTAGAAAGAATCACTTTAGGCCTCCAAGGTGTATGATCTTCTATTTATATTGCACTTTTACTTCTAAGAACAAGTCTGAATTTACCTCCTTACAGTGAGTTTTGTAGCATAGGAGCAGTAGTAGCTGCCCTCATGCCAAGAGGGAGGACACAGAAGCGATCAGATGGTAACGACTTGCTCAGCTCACATAGCTGAGCACACACAACCCTAATCTAGTACAGGGTTCTTTGCACTAGCATGGAACTATGAAGGTGACCAGTGTTATATTCAGGGAATATGACTGTTCTCGGTAAAGCCAAGGAATTGAGGTGTTTTGAAATTGGTGAGTCCAGGCCTGCTGCTGGGTTATTTTATCCTAATAGGTGTACTCTATTTTAATTTAGATAATTCCTAAATACTGCTTTTTGATTAGGGTGTACCATGAGAGCAAAGATACTTCTTTTATATACTTAAAGTAATTGCAATATTTGCTTGCTTTTTTCTGTCTGTATTTGAAATGTATTTTTTTTTAATTACACTTTAAGTTCTAGGTACATGTACAGAACATGCAGATGTGTTACATAGATATACACGTGTCCTGGTGATACGCTTCACCCATCAACCCATCATCTACATTAGGTATCCCTCCTCATTTTATCCCTCCCCTAGCTCCTCACCTACCAACAGTCCCCAGTGTGCAATGTTCCCCTCCCTGTGTCCATGCGTTCATGGTTCAACTTCCTCTTATGAGTGAGAACATATGGTGTTTGGTTTTCTCTTCTTGTGTCAGTTTGCTGATAATGATGGTTTCCAGCTTCATCCATGTCCCTGCAAAGGACATGAACTTATCCTTTTTTATGGCTGCATAGTATTCCATGGTGTATATGTGCCACATTTTCTTTATCGACTTTATCACTGATGGGTATTTGGGTTGGTTTCAAGTCTTTGTTATTGTGAACAGTGCCACAATAAACATATATGTGCATGTATCTTTATAGTAGAATGATTTATAATCCTTTGGGTATATACCCAGTAATGGGATTGCTGGGTCAAATGCTATTTCTAGTTCCAGATCCTTGAGGAATCGCCACACTGTCTTCCACAAGGGTTGAACTAATTTACACTCCTACCAACAGTATAAAAGCATTCTGATTTCTCCACATCTTCTCCAGCATCTGTTGTTTCCTAACTTTTTAATGATTGCCATTCTAACTGGCATGAGATGGTATCTCAATGTGGTTTTGATTTGCATTTCTCTAATGACCAGTGATGAGCTTTATCTCATATGTTTGTTGGCTGCATAAATGTCTTCTTTAGAGAAGTGTCTGTTCATATCCTTTGCCCACTTTTTGATAGAGTTGTAGGTTTCTTTCTTGAAAATTTAAGTTCTTCGTAGATTCTGGATATTAGCTCTTTGTCAGATGAATAGATTGCAAAGATTTTCTCCTATTCTGTAGGTTGCCTGTTCACTCTGATGATAGTTTTTTTGCTGTACAGAAGCTCTTTAGTTTAATTAGATCCCATTTGTCTATCTTGGCTTGTGTTGCCATTGCTTTTGGTGTTTCAGTCATGAAGTCTTTGCCCATGCCCATGTCCTGAATGGTATTGCCCAGGTTTTCTTCTAGGGTTTTTACGGTTTTAGGTCTTACATTTAAGTCTTTAATTCATTTTGAGTTAATTTTTGTGTAAGGTGTAAGGAAGGGAGCCAGTTTCAGCTTTCTGCCTATGGCTAGCTAGTTTTCCCAACACCGTTTATTGAATAGGGAATCCTTTCCTCATTGCTTGTTTTTGTCAGGTTTGTCAAAGATCAGATGATGGTAGATGTGTGGTGGTATTTCTGAGGCCTCTGTTGTGTTGCATTGGTCTATATATCTGTTTTGGTATGAGTACCATGCTGCTTTTGTTATAGTAGCCTTGTAGTATAGCTTGAAGTCAGGTAGCATGGTAGCATGATGCCTCTAGCTTTTTTTTTTTTTTTTTCTCCTCCTTAGGATTGTCTTGGCTACGGGGCTCTTTTTTGGTTCCATATGAAATTTAAAGTAGTTTTTTCCAATTCTGTGAAGAAAGTCAATGGTAGCTTGATGGGGATAGCATTGAATCTATAAATTACTTTGAGCAGTATGGCCATTTTCATGAGATTGATTCTTCCTATCCATGAGCATGGAAGGTTTTTCCATTTGTTTGTGTCCTCTCATTTCCTTGAACAGTGGTTTGTAGTTCTCCTTGAAGAGGTCCTTCACTTCTCTTGTAAGTTGTATTCCTAGGTATTTTATTCTCTTTGTAGAAATTGTAAATGGGAGTTCACTCATGATTTGGCTGTTTGTCTGTTATTGGTGTGTAGGAATGCTTGTGGTTTTTGCACATTGATTTTGTATCCTGAGACTTTGCTTATCAGCTTAAGGAGATTTTGGGCTGAGATGATGGGGTTTTCTAAATATACAGTCATGTCATCTGCAAATAGAGACAATTTGACTTCCTCTTTTCCTAATTGAATGCTCTTTATTTCTTTGTTTTGTGTGACTGCCCTGGCCAGAACTTCCAATACTATGTTGAATATGAGTGGTGAGAGAGGGCTTCCTTGTCTTGTGCTGGTTTTCAAAGGGAAGGGAATGTCCGTTCAGTATGATATGAGCTGTGGGTTTGTCATAAGTAGCTCTTATTATTTTGAGATACGTTCCATCAATACCTAGTTTATTTAGAGTTTTTAGCATGAATGGCTGTTAAATCTTGTCGAAGGCCCTTTCTACATCTATTGAGATAATCATGGTTTTTGTCATTGGTTCTGTTTATGTGATAGATTATGTTTATTGATTTGCATATGTAGAACCAGCCTCGAATCCCAGGGATGAAGCCAATTTGATCGTGGTGGATAAGCTTTTTGATGTGCTGCTGTATTTGGTTTGCCAGCATTTTATTGATGATTTTCACATCAATGTTCATCAGGGATATTGGCCTGAAATTTTCTTTTTTTGATGTGTCTCTGCCAGGTTTTCATATCAGGATGATGCTGGCCTCAAGAGTTAGCGAGGATTCCCTCTTTTTCTGTTTGGAATGGTACCAGCTCCTCTTTGTAACTCTTATAGAATTCAGCTGTGAATCTGTCTGGTCCTGGACTTTTTTTGGTTGGTAGGCTGTTAATTGTTGCTCCAATTTCAGAACTTGTTATTGGTCTTTTCAGGGATTCGACTCCTTCTTGGTTCAGTCTTGGGAGGGTGTATCTGTCCAGGAATCTATCCATTTCTTTTAGGTTTTCTAGTTTATTTGCATAGAGGTGTTTAGAGTATTTTCTGATGTGGTTTGTATTTCTATAGGATCGGTGGTGATATCCCCTTTATCATTTTTTATTGCATCTATTTCTTCTCTTTATTAGTCTGGCTAGCAGTCTATCTATTTTGTTGATCTTTTCAAGAAACTAGCTCCCGGATACATTGATTTTTTGAAGGGTTTTTCGTGTCTCCATCTCCTTTAGTTCTGCTCTGATCTTAGTTATTTCTTGTCTCCTGCAAGCTCTTGAATTTGTTTGCTCTTGCTTCTCTAGTTCTTTTGTGATGTTAGGGTGTTGATTTTAGTTCTTTCCTGCTTTCTCTTGTGGGCATTTAGTGCCATGTATTTCCCTCTACAAACTGCTTTAAATGTGTCCCAGAGATTCTGGTACATTGTGTCTTCATTCTCATTGGTTTCAAAGAACATCTTTATTTCTGCCTTAATTTCATTATTTACCCAGTAGTCATTCAGGAGCAGGTTGTTCAATTTCCATGTAGTTGTGCAGTTTTGAGTGAGTTCCGTAATCCTGAGTTCTAATTTGATTGCACTGTGGTCTCAGATAGTGTTTATTATGATTTCCATTCTTTTGCATTTGCTGAGGAGTGTTTTACTTCCAATTATGTGGTCAATTTTAGAATAAGTGTGATGTGGTGCTGAGAAGAATGTATAGTCTTTGGATTTGGAGTGGAGAGTTCTGTAGATGTCTATTAGGTCCACTTGGTCCAGAGCTGAGTTCATGTCCTGGATATCTTTGTTAATTTTCTGTCTCATTGATCTGTCTAATGTTGACAGTGGGGTGTTAAAGTCTCCCACTATTACTGTTTGGGAGTCTAAGTCTCTTTGTAGGTCTCTAAGAACTTGCTTATGAATCTGGGTGCACCTGTATTGGGTGCATATAGACTTAGAATAGTTAGCTCTTAATACCTGGCCTCTTTCCCAAAAGCCCTTGAAGCAGCATACCAAGATAAGATATACACAGCGATGCTAATAACATATCAACAGCAAGGGAAGAAAAACAAAGGCTTAACATACATTATTGCATGTAAAATTTGACTCTGGAACTTGCTGGAAATTAAGGCTAAGAGAAGGGGAAGAAGTTATGCACTGCCCTATCAGTAGGTCAGAAGCATAACGGTTGCTTAGGGGAGAGCCTTTCCTGATGCCTTCTGCTATAGATGTTCTCATTGAGGGTCCTGTGAAGTGCTAAAATGAACAGAATTCTTGATTTTCACACATTTACATGTTATGATTGTGCCTTGCATCCTTACCTTGTACCAGCTTTCAAAGGCTTCCATTTCAGGGTTTGGGGGATTTGTGTAGGTGTGGTTAATAATGGATTTTGTTTCCATAAGTAAGAATTCTTATTCTAAGCTGCAAATAATTATTAAGCTTGAAAATAATTTGAGACAAATGCCTTGAGACACGCAGAACCTTTGCCGAATTCTGTAATTTGTAAGATAGAAAGTGAATGTGCTATCCCTGGATTAGCATATGTATATTGCAGTAAATGTGGTCTTCTTCACAGTGGAATTTAGTGTGGAGAGATGTGCAGCTCCATTTCTGTGAGGATGTGTGTGGAACCCCATTAGACTCCTACTTTGTCGGGGCTCCACAGAGACCAGAGGTTTGTCATAAGGGACCTAACCTCCATGGCTCCTGAGGTCAGCTGCTCCCCTAAAAGGCAATTGCTTGGCCTTTATTTCAGAAGGTTTACTAAGTGACCTAAGGATGTACTCGGAGCTGTTTGGTTTCCATGGAATTCAACTCTGTGTGTGTGTGTGTGTGTGTGTGTGTACACACCTTCCTTGTTACTATTTTAACAGACTTTTGGCTCACTGTAAGAGTTAGAACTTATGTGAAGTGTGTGGTAAAAGAACACATACATTATTCCAAGAGCAGCCACTACTCACACCACATTGAACACTTAACCTTATCACAGGTTATAGCTCAATCTTTGGGACCACATTCTTTGTCTACGGTCAAGGCTTTATAGTATTTTTCTGCCTTATTATCTCTAAGGAACTGAAGTATTTCTCCCTAAAAATGCTATGGTAAAATCTGATTTTTGGGTTAAACTGGCTTTAGTAATATCCTCACTAAAAGTTAACAAAAGAAATCCAGCTCCACTGAGTTTGTGTAAAAGGGCTGAGTCAGCTAAGAATGTTGCTCTGAGCATTACCAGTAAGGTTGGAGGTATCTAATCGTCAGTGTGCTGGTGCTTCTGTTGAATGCTGGCAGATTGCAGCCTCTTGTTTAAGCGTGAGTTTTTCAAAGAAAAAAACTGGCTGCCACTCTTGCAGTGGCTTTCTTGAGTGGCTAAGCTTTCTAGGTTATTTAGCAGATGAAATAGAAACATGGAAACACTGTGGTTGGAAGCCACGTGGTGCGCATGCTCCTGCTTGTTAACTAACAGTGAGTGGTGTTGATGTGTGGGCATTCAGTCGTCTTCTGCATTGGCAGTGCCAATGTGTAATCAGTTGTCTCACCACAATTGGGGGTTTTAGGAAACTCAGAAATATCCGCCTTAGCTCTCAGAGTTCTTGAAATCAGTATCTTAGTCTTAAGAATTGTTCCTTGTGTTTCTTGGCAACAAACAGTATTTTCAGCCCAACCCCACCCACAGTTTACATTTGCCCTTTTCTCCTGCATCTCACAGCATAGCCATACAAGCAGCACCCGACAGAAAGCACATTCAGGCGCCATCTGACAATGGGAAGCAGGACTCGGGCATTTCATTCCCCATTTGCTCCTGGTGTCCCATCCTCAGTTCTGCCTTGCTTACCTTCTTTGTGCCAGCACTTTTCTTTGAGGCTGTATTGCAAAGGACCTTGCCTAAAGACAAACTATTTTACCCTTGCACTTTGAATTCCTCCAGTACCTAGGACTAACTAATGAGGAGAATGCTTATTAGCTCATTTTGTGGGCCAGCGCTGGGTTCTCCTCCATAGGTAGTTGGGGACAGGGAGCACTATCTTATTTTCATTTGAAGAAACCAAGACTTAGGTCAAGAACTTGTCTTTGTATGGCATGACACTTAGTGATGGATGGGGAGTTCTAATTTGCAGTTTGCATTTAACTTGCTTAAAAGTTGGTGCTCATTTTTCTGTGTCACAGTGCATCTCAGAAAGAAACTTCTTAGGGAATGTGTGTGTTACTGATGACAGCTGGGCTCTTACTGTTTTAGCAGCAGTGTGAACAGATGAAGCAGACATGAAGGGGGAAATGGCAATGTGTACTATGTGACAGGCACTATGCTAAGCATGTCATCCTCACTGAGCATTTATGAAGGTTTTCTATTTTTAAAATGAGCCACCCGAGCCATGAAGAAGTTAAGTGACTTGACCACAATCACAACCCATGTGGTAGCACCAGGATTTCAGTCCAGATCTGACTCAGAACTCATGCTTTAACCACCATGTGATTTGAAGCTAGATAACAAGGAAATACATTTAAATACGTAAGGAATGTGTGTGTGTGTGTGTGTGTGTGTGTGTGTGTGTACACACACACACACCACACATACAGGTAATATATACTACTACTAAAGACATCAGATCAGTGCTAACTCCTGCAGTATAGATGTCCCAGGTTGAATAAAATAGTTTCCTAAAATCTCTACATTTGTAACAATGACAAAGGATGGGCAGATGGCTGCAGGATGTATGAGGTTCACCTCATGTATGCAAGAGGTGCATATCTCAGGTATGAGGTTCACCTCATACATGAGGTGAAGCTTATGTATACCTCAGCTATTAGGGCAAGAAGTATACATTTTAGTACTTGTACTAAAACTAACAAATTCTTGATATGAAAAATAAAAGCATTATTGGTGATTTAGGTGTTACAATTGCTTTTCCTAACAAAATGCCAGAACAGGTTGATTCTTTAACTTGAAATCGTTTCATGGGAATTCTGTTAGGTGATTGGGGAATTTGTGATCCCTCTGTCTGAAAATATTAACCAAAAAATAGAAGGGAACTTTTCAAGGTGCAAAATAGTGTTTAAGAGTTTAGAGCCAGAATTATCCCTGGCTTTCTTTTCTACTAGTATGGTGACCTCAGCAAATTACTTAATCTTTCTGCCTCAGTTTCCTTACATGTAAAGTGAGGATAATAATCGTACCTTTGGCAAAGCAGTGTTGTGATGACTGAGTAAATGTAAAGCACTTAGAGTCTGGCACAGCAAGTGCTAGGAAAGTGTTGGCCACCACGGTGTGGTCTTCCTTGTTGCAGTTATTTCAAAGGCGGTAAGTCTTTTAAATTGCAAATGCCCTCAAATGTCATAAATCATTGTACAAAACTCTTCAGAAGCCACCACTTAAGAATCCCATTGAAATATCTGGCAGGCAGGCACTTGTGGGCAGACTTCTGGGCAGGGCACTGGAGGTGCATCCAAAGAGAAGAGGGTGTTGAAGGACTCACGCTTGACAAATGCCTGCTGTATACAAGGTGCTTTGCCCACAGGATGTTATACACCTTAACAAGTCCTCCTGAGGGAAGGAAGCAGGATGAAGCCCCGTGTCACACCCCTGAGAGTGGTAGTCTGTGCTCGCCCAGTACCTGCACAGTCTCCCAGGTACTGGGGTGCTGGCAAGTGAGGGAAGTGCTTCTAGGAACCTTGCCCTATTCAGTGTAAAACCAGCATTTTGGTCCCCTACACTTGACTTGGCACATTCAAATCTGATCTAGTTTGCTCATGGATGGCAGCAGCCCTCGTACCCCCACTCTAAGGGCCCCCGTGAGTGTGCACATGCGTTGATAGGAAGGAGAGGGTTGTGGAAAGGCAGCCCCAGCCTTCAGCTGCAGTATCATGCAGATGCTGGGGACGTTGAGAGCTGAAAGGCACTCTTAAATTATGCAAATGCAATACTGCTTTTAAAAGCATCTGAGGCAAAAGTCTCCCTCCAAAAAAAAAAAAAAACTGTGTGAGCTGGGACTGCCAGTATGGCTAACAAAGTGGGGACGAAATTCTGCAAAATAAAACTAGTCTCAGGCTAACCAGAGATGCTGACAAACCTGAGATTCCAGGCAGATCTAAATTAGAAATCAGCCAAGGGAAAACACAGTGATGAGTCCCCCTTAGGGATTCCAGTGAGAATTCTTTAAATTCATGGCCCTGATGGAGTTAGCAGTAGGAGAGGCAAGCCCTGGAGATGCATATGGCCTCAGTGGCTCACCCACCCTCAACCCTAGGTGAATCCTCTGCTTTGCCATCTTCCTCCCCTGGACTCTCTGGACCTGCTGCTTGCCCTGTAAACCTGGATTATCTCCACTCCCTACTCCTGAATGGGGCCCTCGGCAAGAGAGGCCTGTGGCTATGCTGATGTGAATGTGGCTGGGCTGGGCTGGTGTCTGCAGGACAAAACAAGGGCTGGTTCTGACTTTGGTTTGAAGGTGATTTTCCCACAGATCCCCCTTGGCACGCTGCTTTTGCCTCATTTGTCTCTGCCTTTGGCTCTAAATCTTAGTCTTAATTAGATTGTGTTTACATTTGCACCATATATGTGGTCTGGCACTTGAAGATTGGATAAAGAGTTACACAAATATTTAGACTCAGGGTGTTCCAGTGGAAGGGGAGAGGCTGGAGACCAGCCACTCCAATGCCCTCATTTACCTTTGTTCTTGTGTCCGTCTTGTGAAGCAGGGACCCTGCAGGTGGGAAAAAGAGATGGCAAGAAGACAGCCAATGTCACATTTTCCCTCCCAAGACAGGGATGAAAAACCACCAAGAGGGCTTTTGTGAAAATCTGGAAAGATGAGAAAAGCCCACTTTAGTCATTGGATCTCATTTCATCTATTGTTAACCTGGAGGAGTGGTGAGCCCACTGTTCCTGCCAAGCTCTTTCAGTAGCCAGCCAGATGAGGACCCTTAACAGAAGTGCTTCTGGGCAAGTGCCACAGGGACTGCTCTGATACCAGGATGACCTCAGGCGAGGCTCCAGTCCTTTCTCGAATGGCCTCTCAGGGCTGAGGAGGCGCAGGTGAGAAAATGTGCATGAGCTCTCTATACACAGTGAAGTTCATCCAAATGGAGCGGGATGGCTTGTCTGGTCTGCTGCACCTCCCTTCCCCACCCCCATAAATAACAGCAGCCCTTCCAGCTCTCCTTTTGATACTGTGCTCAGTGATGGGGGCCTTGCAGTGGGCAGCCAGAGCCAGCATAGCCAAGCTTTGTTGGTTCCCTTCCCTCTGAAGGTGAACGGGACAGCATTTGTTCTCTTTGGTGTGTTGCTTTTAGACAAATTCAAAAGCTGCTGAGTTTTAGAGCGTGTTTGTCACTGCCATCGTAGTTCTCTTGTTCAGGCAGCAGTGAGAATCTGCTCAGCACTCGTGAGCACTGAATGCTGAACTGCCTGAGAAGGCTTTCCTGCCCTGCAGTGACACGGGCTCAGCACCTTCTTCAGGCTCCAGGAAGCTCGTACTCATGGCCATTGCAGCACTATGGAAAACCCGCAGCTCCTACCATCATTTGACTACATGCCACTCAGGTAATTTTGCTTTTGGAAAAGTTCTGTGAATGTGTTTGTAACTTTGAATGTCTTAGTCTCTCCGATACACCAGGATTCACTGTGTCTTCCCACTGATTAGCTGCTGACATCACACTACAGTCAAATAATCATCATGTTGGCTGCAGTCTGGTGTTGGTTTTGGTGATGTTTGCTGTCCGTGAGCATTAACGTGGTGTTCAAAGCTCACCCATCTATCAAAAGCATCTTTTCAAATACATTTTGTTAGTGTTCTAGATATGAATATGCTTTTGGAAAAAAGTAGGTCCTCATAAGGGAGAAACGAATAGGTTCTCTGGGATTAGCCAGTGGGAATGGGGTTGGAAAGGGCTTTTGAAGGTTTTAAGTTGCATTTCTTTGGTGTCCACATGTGGTTTCATGGACCTGGTCTTTTCTGGTCTAATCCTGGATTTCATATCCCCTTCACTGCTGGTCCCTACTCCTCAGCCCTTGTTCCTCAGCCTCCTGCACTGGGTGTGCCAGCTCCCCAGCCCCGTGCACTGATGCTTGCTGTGGTCACCAGTGTTCTCCCAAATGGCTGCCACAAGGACCACAGTCTTCAGCCAGCATCATCTCTGTAGCAAGGCGCTGTTCCCTACTCAGGGGAGTTCGCTGCCCTCTGCGGCTCCCCTCCCCAGTACCCCAAAGGCTGGGTGTACCAAGCTGCAAATCAGACCAGGACACGTTACCAGTGAAAGTGTTTAATAGTTAAATTATTTAAATAGACTTTTCAATTTCCATGGGAAATCATAATCGTATCCGTTTTTGCAAGAGTAGGAATAAAAAGAGTGCACACCCCTTAGAGGGAACGAAGAGTTAGCACTGCACCTGCACGCGGTCACCAGTCACTGCTAGGATGGGAGAGGGGCCTCCATGGGGCCAGGAGGCTGTGACCATGGGGGAACATGGGATGAACTCAGCACACACACTTTACTCAGGTTGGAAGCAGAACGAAAACCCACCACCACTGGCAGGCGCTGTGGAGGGGCAGGGAACTTGAGAACAACAGCTGGGAGAAGGCGGGCCTCCTGCGGCCCACGGCAGGATGGCAATGTAGAAGCACGGGACAGACTCAGGCTTGGCAGTTTTGGGTCCACACACTTTGCTTCTCAGAGCTGTGTTTGAATTGTGGTGGGATTGGTGTGCAGGGAAGGGAGGGTGTTGATCCGAGCCCAGTGAGAGGTGGTGCAGGTGGACATCAAAGTAACATTTTGGCAGCTGGCACAGCCGCTGCCTTACTGCCTTCAAGCTCATGTTGGAGGGAGGATAATTCTAACCTGAGAAGCAATGGAGAGATTTGGGCATGGGCCCTAAGGATTCTGTTTGAATTCTGTGATACAGTATCATTTTCCATATGCTTTCCTCATAGCTTATAAAAATAGTATTTTTTTCTTGGTATGTTTAACTGCCCCATCCCGATAAAAGAAAATTTCTGCTAGCTTTCCCTGTGGACTCTGAAGCTGGGCTCTACCCATTCCTCTGCCTGGTTTGCCGGTGGAGGTCAAGGCTACTCCCTTTCCCCAAACCTGAGGGCTCGCTGCACATTGCATCCCTGGACTGAGTGATCATCTCCAGGAAGAGCCACCTGTACCTTGGCCAACTGAGCAGGCCAGGCAGGCTTGGTTTCCTTGCCCCAGCCTGCAGAGCACCCGGGAGTTTGCAGGACCTGCCTCTGCAGGCAACAAATGTCTGAAATCTCAGGGTGTGGAGGGTGCCATGCTACCTGCTGCAGAATGAGGTTGCTTCCCTTGGTTCCAGCTTGGCCTGGGATGGGAAAACAGCTTTTTTCTTATTTCATCTGCATTTTGCGTAGGGGAAGCAGGGTGTCTGCATGTGTGTACACACGTGTGTCAGAGAAAGATGGGTCAATGTGTCCGTGCATCCTCAATCTGAGCATATGGCACCCCGAAAGCACACACCCACTGCCCCGGTGGTACCTGGGAAAACCAAAACTGCCAAATCTGAAATAAGGGAAACGCATCCTGCGTAAGACCAGTTCCACAGCATGAACATACACACATATACACTAGTACATACAGCAACATACACACAGTACAAATGAGCACACACGCCCTGCTGTGCACAGCTGTTTTCTAATTTACAAAATATAGAATTTGGCATATCTGTGAGATCTCCAAGGCTTTCAATAATACAAAATAAAAAATACAAAAAAGACAAGTGGGGATCCCTGCCCTCCCCCCGAGTGGCGTCCTCATTTGCTTGTGTGTCTTACACGCATACAACTAGCATAGTCTAAAGAAGGGTACGGAGAACTAGTTTTGTTTTGTTTAATAAATATTTTTTTCTCAGAATCACCACTCCTTGCTTGGTGTCCTCTTTCCTCCCCCTCATAATTAGTTCTGTTTGTTTCCCTCCTAGGGCACTGTCTATGTGCGTGGAGGTGTGGGCAGAGGACCACGATGAAGGCCACAGTCCCTCCAAAGCCAGCACTCCTGCCCCAAAGCCCCTGCAGGTGCAGGGTCGTGGCCTCTGTCTGAAGGTTAAAGGCTCACATGGAAAAGCAGACCCCTAGGCTCCTCCAGGCCGGAGTGGAGCCCATCTACCCCCAGCTGAGGCGGAGGCCCCTCCCTCAGCCCTGCCCCTGTCTGGGCTGCGCCACACACACACTCCCACGGCTCCTTTCCACCTGTGCAGCAGCACCTGTTAGAAAACTCAAGCTTCAGACCCAGTCTAGCAGAGTCTTCTACAGAGGGAAACATCTTTGGTCAGCTGGGTGCTCGCAGGACGCTGGCACCTCGGGGCCTGGGATAGAGGCCGCTGCCCACCAGCCTGCCCACCAGCAAAGGCAGAAGCTGCTCTGGAGTCCAAGTGGAAAATCTCAGCAGCGCAGTCCTGCGGGCTGGAGCATGGCTTCCCCGCCACCCCCGGCACACAGAGAAGCTGCTTCCATGCCTCTGGAGGCCAGGCTGCCTGGCCCCACTGGCCAGCAGCTGCTAACTGAGCGGGGGCCCTCCATTGAGGAAGTACGTCATCATCTCGCCTTTGCCCTTGACCTTGACCACACCCCGGCACTCCAGTTGGTAAGTGTTGGCAGCCAGCACCTGGTACATGTCCGTGGTGACCTGTGAGAGCAGAAGAGGAGAGAGGACAGGCCACTGATGGCCTTAGCCATGAACTGCTATGGGGTAAAGCCACCTCTGACTGCCCAGCCCTTCTGCCACAGAAGGAGAGGGGCAGCTGCCCTACTGTCGTGCTCTCAGGGACTAACAGTAGCTCACCATGGAAGGGACCCTAAGAATAGAGCGATGCCAGCTCTCCCTCAGCACCTGCTCAAGCCAGGCACTGTGATGGGCAACTTCCGTGTGCTGCTTCTGTGCCACTCAGTGTGGCCTGCGGTCCATGTACTGACGCCCTGAGTCGAGAGTCAGTTCAGGAGTGGGGAGTAAGTACAGAGAGGCTTTCACAGCCATCTGACCTGGCCACAGCCCGTCTCCAAGTGTGTCCCCGGTGCAACCAAAACATCCCTCCATGACAAAACGATTTTTTAAAAGCTGTTTTTTCACCACAGGTAGTTTGAGAGCCACCGCTTATGTCACTTCATCTTCCTGTGAAGTGACTTAGAGCATCTAAGTCACATGCCTGAGGTTACACAGTTAATAAATGGCAAGGGCTGGGTTCAGGTTCAGGTCTTGTTGCCTGGCTCTGCTTTAGCTTTTGGAAAGAAGAGAGCTCACTGGTGGCTTCTTTAACTCCACTATCCCATTGCTGGGTGAAAGAAAAGAGTGGCAGGGTCAGGTGTGGGGGGTGTTCCTCCTGGGGTGACCCAAGGGCCATTTGTGAGCATCGTCAGAGCTCCCCACCCCAGCCATGCTGCAAGCCCACTGGTAAGTGCCAGGGAGCAGGGAGTAGGAGAGCCAGGTGGGCTGCTGAGAGGGGACCCCACTGTGTTACTAGCTGTAGTTCCTGCATGGTGAAGCCCCCACACAGGGTGAGGTGCTGGGTCATTGTGGTAGCTACTGAGAGAGTCCCTTGCACCTGTCCCTGAATGGGTTGGAAGCCTTATAAGCATATATGCCCCCTACTCCTATCACTATGCTCGTCCTGCCACCCTTCTCTCCTCCACAGGGATGGAGGTGAGAAAAGGCCATGAAGGCCAGGCCCTTGGGCCAGCATCCCCATGCCAGCCAGGCTGACTGGCGCAGGGCTGTGCTTGGGGTCAGCCCCTCATTCAGAGGTCCTATGGGGGAGAGAAGTCGGGACATTTAAGCAGTATTGGTGTTGGCAAAAGGCCTTAAAAGCAGCACAGTTAGCACCTGGAAAAACTGAGGCCAGGCGAGCTGACTTCCCACAGCCTCACACCGAACTAGAGGTGAGGGCTGTGCAGGAGGGGTGGTGCCTCTGCCATCAGACTGCAGCTGAGAACCAAAGAACGCTCAAGAAAAAGCGGAAGGCCTGGAAACCCCAAGCCCAGCTTGCAAAGGAGGGAGCAAGGGGAAAAGACCTCTGGGTCTGGCCAGGGCCCTGGGCTGCTGGGGTTGGGAGAGGTACCATCCAAAGGCCAGCAGCCCCCACTGGCTCTCCTGAGCCAGGCCAGGAGTGCTGCAGGCTCAGTGGGTAAGATCTACTCCCTGCAGACATCTTTGCGTCCTCTTTCTGTGCCTGGGAAGCACTGGCGCCTCCCTGTGCTCTCAACTTGGCCTCTGCACTCAGCTCCACTCCTAGCAACCCCCAATCCCTTCCATGCCCAGTAGAGGGCTCTGCACAGACCTGAAGATCTGTCCAAGGTGCTGAGGGCCTGAAACACAATTGTGTTCAAGCTTCCAAGACAGCGTCACCTGCCCCATCAACCTTGAATCTGGCTACAGAAATTCTGACTGGGAACTGTGGGTGGCCTGCCCTGAAGACCTCTCAGCATCACACACAGGCCCTCCCATGGGGTTGAGGGGTGGTGGATGCTCCTGCACTCACCTGGATGCGGTCGGGCACACCAGTGCTGTCCATGCGGCTAGCCACGTTCACCGTATTACCCCAGATGTCGTACTGAGGCTTTCGTGCCCCGATCACCCCAGCCACCACGGGGCCGATGTTGAGCCCTGCAAGGGACAGGAGTTAGCCACATTCATCAGGTTAGGACTGACACATGTCTGGCTTGACCTCACCACCATCCTTCTCTCCACACGCCGCAGGTCCTTCTGACTCCTGGCCTGAGACACCCGTGGACCTCCAGACTCAAGGCTGTGCTTAACCCTGCAGGCTCTGCTTCCCTGCTCCTATGAAATGCCTGCAAATGCAAGACACAAGGAGCTTGCACCTGTGTCCTTGACACCCCTCGCCAGGAGTGCCCTCTTCAAGGCCTCCAGTGACCACCTGTGTAATCCAGTTACCTTTCCCTAATCCTCCTCCTCTTGGAGCCAACCTATCAGACTGGTCGTCTCCCTCTTCCTCACACCTGTTTCTTTCCTAGCCATTCTCACTCCTTGATCTTGACCAACTCATCACCCTGTGCCAATCTCTCTCCGAGTCCTCCTGCTCCCTGGCCTCCAAGCTGGGGCAGGCACACTGCAGGGACCAACCTCTGGCCACCACTTGGGCTCTCCTTTGTCCACCTTCCCAATCCAGCCCAAGGCAACGCTGAGCATCGCGGCCTCTGAGCCTTCCCTGAGCTGCTTCTCCCTCCTGAGGTGTCCTCCCTTCTCCTCCCCAGGCTAAATCCTGCCCCCACATATCCGACTAAACTGACGTTCTCTAGACATTTCCTGTCCTGTCTGCAGGCACTGGGCGTTCCCTCCTGTGTAACCTGCTGGTCTCACACTGTCCTTATTAAGCCTCACTATTGCCTGTTTCTTGTGTATGAAGGGCAGGACTGAAAACACAGCAGAGGCTCCAAACTAGGCCCCTGGTGACCCCTCACTTGGTCAGCAATGCCATCAGTCCTCAGAACTTGCCTCCACGACCCTCCTCATCAGTCCTTCAAAGCCACAGGCAGCTTTATGCCCCATGTGCCATCACCAGGCTGGACTGTCCACCTTGCTGATCGGACTGACCCCTGACGGTTTCTATTTCCTGAAGCCAAGCCACCCAGGGAAGACAGACTTGAATGTGTAGGAAGGGAGCTGCTACACAGGCTCCCATAATCTGGGGCTGGGCACAGTGGCTCACACCTGTAATCCCAGCACTTTGGGAGGCCGAGGTGGGCGGATCATGAGGTCATGAGATCAAGACCATCTGGCCAACATGGTGAAACCCCATCTCTACTAAAAATACAAAAATTAGCCGGGCATGGTGGCATGTGCCTGTAATCCCAGCTACTCAGGAGGTTGAGGCAGGAGAATCGTTTGAACCAGGGAGTCCAAGGTTGCAGTGAGCCAAGATCGCACCACTGCACTCCAGTCTGGCAACAGCGCAAGACTCTGTCTTAAAAAAAAGGAACCTGAATCATTGATGGCTTGAAACATACCCAGGGAGTTGATAACAGAACAAAGGCCTGCTCTTTCAGAAAGCATTTTACCTCCACAAACCTCAGGAGGAGCAACACTCCACCAAGCAAGCTTTCTATTGCAAAACTAACTTGTGCTCCATCAGACTGTATATCCTTGGTAAGATACATTCTAAGGACAAACAAACTGCAGAAATATCTCTAGCTTTTTTTTTTTTTTTTAATTTTTTAAAGGTGGGGTTTCACCATGATGGCCAGGCTGGTCTTGAACTCCTGACCTCAGGTGATCCACCCACCTCAGCCTCCCAAAGTGCTAGAATTACAGGCATGTGCCACAGCGCCCGGCCCAATCTCTAGCTTTATGGAACAGTTCAGAGCTAGCATTACATGGTCATTTATGGAGACAAGTAGGGTGGAACACATGGAGAAGTGTGTACCTGGGTTTTCACCTTACCATTCTTTCAACTCTTCTGTAGAGTTGAAACTTATCCCAAAAAAAAAAAAAAAAATATATTAGGGGTAATGAAACAAAACTGACTTAAAAGCAAATACAGATGTTTTTGGTTGAAAGACTTCCTGAGCAAGAATAAGGTCATAACTATCTTGAAACTGATCCAGGACCTCTGCCCAGAATCCCCCTTCCGGACACCACAGAGGCTTCAGCACAGCTCCCCCAGACCCATCCAGCCAAGGAACGGCATGTGACACAGAAGGAGCCCAGGGAAGACACAGGGTCTTGACTCATCATAAGCTCCTCACCATTTCTTTCCCGTTTGTGTGAATGAGCAGCTGCTAGATTTTGCTCACCACCTCAACTCAACAATAACCCCACTGATCCATTTCCTAAGATTACTATCTTTTAAAAGTCAGAATCATTTCATGGTCACTATCACATGATTCTTTCAATGTTTAGTTTTTTTTTTTTTTAACTATTTCACTTTATTTTGCTAACAATTTTACAGATTACATGTTCAATGTTTTCCTAAATTTGCAAATTTAATGACTGGTAACATGTTTACACATTTTGCACTTAAAATGTATCAAGTGTTTGGTTTTACTGTTTTCCATTTTTACTGAATGAATGTGGAATACTTTTAAATTTAAAAAAACCAAAAAAAAAAAAAAACTGATGTTGGCTGGGCGTGGTGGCTGATGCCTATAATCCCAGAACTTTGGGAGGCTAAGGTGGGCAGATCACAAGGTCAGGAGTCCAAGACCAGCCTGGCCAACATGGTGAAACCCCATCTCTACTAAAAATACAAAAATTAGCCAGACATGGTGGTGGGCACCTGTAGTCCCAGCTACTCAGGAGGCTGAGGCAGGAGAATTGCTTGAACCCAGGAAGGCAGAGGTTGCAGTGAACTGAGATTTTGCCACTGCACTCCAGGCTGGGTGACAGAGCAAGACTCCGTCTCAAATAAAAACAAAAAAGTGCTGTTAGATCACTATTACTCAAAATAAATGGGACTGCCATCTGCCTTTGCTGCAACCACCAGAAGCCCTGTACCCTCAGCACAGAGCAACCCCTACAAAGCCTTTTGAGCAGGCACAACCTGGGTCCCACCAGGCCATCCCTGAATCTGAGTGAGGTGGGAACTCACCAAGGGGTGTCCTGCCCATGCTCCCCTCATGTCAAAAGGCAGCAGAGGCATCACCAGGCTCTGGGTGGATTCTGCTGTGAGTGACCCGTGCCTGCCCCCACCTGCTAAGGGCAGGGAAGACACTGCATCAGCCTCTGCTGCCACCTAGCCTTCTACCTTGAGACCACAATGGAGGATGCGGGATGGGTGTGGGGGAGCCCCTGCCAGCCCTCCGCCTGACTACACCCTGGGCTCAGTGCTCCCTGGGGCCTCACTCACCAATCTTCATCTGGAAGTTGTTGAAGGAGTGCTCATTGATGTACTTCATCTGGTCCATCAGCTTCATAGCAAAGTCGGCCAGTGCCTTGATGTGGGTCTTGCCCGCCTTGTCATAGGTGGAGTCGTTGAGGCCAGAGGCGGCCATGTAGGTGCTGCCAATGGTCTTGATCTTCTCCAGCTGCCTGAACCGATCCTCACTGATGATCTGGATGAAGGAGGCCAAAGCTGGGTCATCCCCAAGCCTGGGACACAGAGGACCACAGGGAGGGACGAAGGATGTCCAGGGAAGTGCAGCAGCATGGCCAGCCCTTCATGTGACCCTCTTCACACAGTGGGGCCTGTCTCCATCCTCAGCAGTGTAATGCCCACAATACTCCTGACACAGACAGGCCTTTCCACACCTGCTCACCCGCTGGACAGTGCCTGTGGGCTACCTGCCCACCCTCATGCCAAGAGCCCTGAAGACAGATCTCTAGTCACCTCTGGGTCTCTTGTCTTCCCTTCACAAGCTCACACCCCCATCCCACCCAGGAAAACCTCAATTTGTCCAGCAGGACACTCTTTCCCTACCCACTGGCCCTGGCCCTCCTGGAAGCCTTCCCAGACTCAATTCAACAAATTCCCATCACTCCACTGCCCCCAGGAGTCTCACAGGCTGTTCCCGACACTGCCTGGCTCAGCTCCATCATCCTGCTCCTCCCTGCACCCCATGCTCAGGCCGTGGATGCCCACTGGGGTGGCCCCTCTCATGCCCATGACTTGGGAGCCCCTGCAATCGAGACTGCCCTACAGGGCTCTGCAGCCACAGCACGTTCACACGCCAGCCACTCAGCAGAGGTATGAGAGGAAAATGAAGGAATGCCTCAATTCAGCTTCTGCTGCTCAGGGCCTCGTATCTTTGTCCTGCTTCCTCCCTTAGCATCCTCCTTCCTTTGGTTCTCTCAAACCCCTGGACACAGACATTCAGTTGTCCCAGGCCCTGGGGCCCTGTGCACCCTAGATGGCATGAGAGAAATGGCAGTCAGTGAGCCAGACAGGCAACTGCCAAAGGCTAAGTTTTAACAGTGTGGGCTGAAACCCCAGCTCTACCACTTACTGGCAGTGACCTTAGGCCAGACGACTGAGGTCTGTGGGCCTCAGTTTCCTCATCTGTCACATGATGATGGGAGAGGCCATGTGTGACCACTGCAGCGCCTGGGGACATGGTCAGTTCCTGCCGGCAGAGCTCCCATCATCACTGTTGATGTCGGGATGGTGGAAGGGGGCACTAGGTCTCTTCACATCCCTCCCATACCAGGGACCCGGGGGCCCCTCCCGGGAACACAGCCTGCCCCAGGCCCCGCTGACCTCATCGAAGTCAGCGATGATCTCGTTGAGCAGCCGTAGGCACTCGACACCCTCATTGTTGGCCTCCAGCTCGACATAGAACTCGGAGAAGTTGGCGATGGAGGCAAACATGACCGCCACGCACTCACAGGACTGATAGTAGAGCTCATCGTTGCGCCGCTCGCGGGCCAGGAAGTGAGCGGCCACGTCCTTGGGCAGGATGTTGTGCAGCAGCCGCCGGTTGTAGGCCTGCAGCTCCTCCATCTCTTCCTTCTCCTCTGTGGCCTGCGAGGAAAAGACTGCAGGTCACGCAGATGCCAACATGCACCCAGGATGTTGGCGCCTCCACCTCCTCCTCTCCATGGCCTGGAGAAAAAGCGCCGGTCAAGCAAATGCCAACTTGTGCCCAGGATGTCAGCAACTACCGCTGCCTCTCCTCCTCTCTGCTGTTTCCACTTCCAGGTTTTCTCCAAAAAGCAGGACTTTGACAATTAGAAAAGACACTGGGCATTGAACTCTCCCTGCCAGCCTCTCTGGGGGTGCTGAGCCTATAGGGAGCCCCGAGCAGGAACAGGCCTGGAGGCGAGGCCGCAAGGATCCTGTCTGCCAAAGGCCAGAACCAGGCTGGAAGGAAAAAGGATACAAAACACAGCCCACACAGCCCTCTAGCTCCCCGGTCCTCTTCTACTGTTCATTGTCCTCTTGATATCAGGAAATGCAATCAAAAGCCAGAGTTACCTTAATTTACCGATCTGTGGGGCAAAACAGCCCAAAGCCCTGCCCAGTCTCCCTGCCTCCCAGCAGGGCAGACTTGCCCCAGAGTCAGCCACAGCCAGGAGGCGCAGGTGCCATGATGTACCCCCTGGGATGAGGATGGGACATTACCAGTGACTTTGGTTTTCCCCCAGTTTGGGTCCTGGGTCTGTACAGCGGAGTCTGTGGTCACTCACCCTCCAGAATAAAGGACAGTGCAGATCCCTTGGGTCAAGAGGCCAATTGTGCCCTACAAGGGGCTGAAGGGAAGAGGCATCACACACCAAGGTGTGGCAAGGAACCATCTGACAAGAGTGTTCATGAGACACTGCACTGGTCAGCTGGCTTCCCTATCCATGGTGGCAGATAACATGGCCCCTTTAACTGGGAGTGACGGTGTTGGCAAAACCAACCAAGAGAGGGTCACTAATTAGCAGAGCCACTTTGAGAGGGCTGGCTGGCCCACTTGGGCTTTTCCTAACTAAATGGAGACACCTTTCTACTCAGCTGCAAGTAGAATCTCCAACAGGACCAGGACTGCCTCTGAGGGCCCTGGCTGTCCCTGTGGGTGATGGCTGTCCATGGGGAAGAAGCTGGCATCCCTTTTCAAGGCTTCAGGACCAGCAGGGAGGAACAGCTCCCAGGGCAGAAGCTCCAGAACCCCAAGCCTCAGTGGCCAGCCCTACCCCTAAAGTGACAGGGCTCCTGACCGTGCTGCCCATGGCCTGGTAGCCTCCTGGAGTCCCTGGGAATGTAGCTGTGAGGACTGAGATCATCTCAAGGGCTTCTGCATGCTAAACAGCCCTGCCTTCCACTGCCATCCACAGAGGTGTGGCAAGCCAGTTGGTCTGTGCTGTCTTCTTGCCTAGCCTTCCTGCCCAGGTGACCTCCTAGGAGGCAGGATCCTTTACCCATGCCCCTCCCCATGAAGAAGGTTACCTATGTCTGGCTCTGGAAAAGCTGTGCCCATGGGAGAAGGCTGAGGTGCAGATCCCTGTGCTTCTCATGGTCTGTCCCATGGAGGAGCCCTGTAGTCAGTTATTTGTATCTGAAAATGCACAAGACTAGACAGTCCTGCTCCTACCTCTGCTGAGACACATGGCTGGGGACGCATGGATGCCAGGAGCACTCCACCTCCTTTGATGTACCCAGCAGGTAGCAGACAGCATCAGCCCAAAGTGTCAGACAGAGTGGAGATGGAGGCTGGGGGCAGGGCCGCTAAAGCAGGCTACTGCTGGGGGCAGGGCTAATCCCCAGGGCCAGACCAGCTGCTCCAGCCACCTCTGCAAACTCTACCCCAGCACAGGTGGGCTCCTGCTAATGCAGCCAACTACTTCTGGGACAGGAAGGTTCAGGGGGCTACAGCCTCTTGGTGGCCCCACTAAGGTCAATGCTGGGGGAAGGGACAAGAGCAGGCTCTCCTGAGAACTGAGACCCTGCAGTTAGGCCAGGAGGGGGCCAGGAGTGGGGCTAGCCAGTCAGGGTGTGTTCCTTGTTCAGGTGCTTCAGAAATGCTGAGGAATCCGCCTACCCACCAACCGCACAGGGGCTGCTGAGCCTGCCTGTGCCGGGGCAGGGACTATCACTCACCCATCCCAAGGGCCTGCTTTCTGGTGTTTCTTTATTGGTGTTTATGCGATGTTGGCTCCCTCTCCCAAAAATCCCAGGGGAAGGATGGGAGAATGAGGGACCTGCTGGAAAACTTCAGGGAGAGAAGGTTGACACAGGCTGGCAGGTAGACACAGGCTCACCCACACATTCCTACACAAACACACATGCACACACACACACAGTCTCATGTGCACGTGTGTACACACAGGTGGGGAGGGTTAAAGGAGTCACCACTGAGCAAATAAATACATATATGAAAGATATAATGGAAGGTGAGTTTCTCATTGCCAGAGATGACGTGACAAGCATGGAAAAAAGAAGGCTGGGAAGAAGCCTGAGGTATTGGATTAAAATGGGAAGTAGTGGTATGAACTCAGGATTAAAAACATATCTATGCAGATGGATACTGTAGTAGTATAGATACGTGTGTACACATGTTCCCGCATAAGTTTACACACTTACATATCTTTCCTAGCATCGTCCATGGAGATGACCTACAAGCAGCGAGCACACCAAGCACTGAGGCCTTGGTTTCTAAACAATACTCTCTACTACAAAGAATGAGTCAGGGCTCTTTGGAGAAATCAGATTCCTGGGCTGGATCAGGGAAAGCACAAGATTAGCCTGAGATCACTTGTGTTGGAAAGTCAGGAAAAGCTCATAAGAGTGATGGAGACCTGTCAAATAACACAGACACCAACTTGAAACAGATGTGGGCCAAACCTAGGATGACTTGAGCATTAAAATAAATACTGAGGGTAGCAGGTGATAACCCACTGGAGTAAATGGCAATCTGTGCGTCCAGGCTGAGGTAGAGAAGTGAAGAAATGAGCAAGTGAATGGAGGAGGAGGGTCAGCTCTTCTGTGCAGTAGAATGCCCACCAACAAGTCCAGAAGAAATGGCGGACATTGGGCATTGCTATCGGGCATTTTCACAGCAGGCACTGAGACAAGCAGGAGCCACCAATGGATGCAGAGGCTGCTGGGCAGAGACTTGCTAAGGATCAGAAAATTAGTATCACATCAGACTCTCTTTCCATGAGGTGCTAGTTAAATACAAAGGGGGAAAGGGGGCTTGAGAGTGGAGAAAGCTGGCAGCCACGGGTTGAGCAGGCCATCAGGGCTGATATCACCGGTGGTGGGTTGGGTCAACATGGTGGAATCTTTCCGTGTGAGGCACTGAGGAGTGCTCAGCTGCATTTCTGTGTACTTCCTCCAGGAAGGCCCAGCCTGAGTCTGGACATGGGTCTGAAGGTCCCAGAATAACAAGTTCTTTAAAACTGACAAGGACCGTAAGACAAGGAGAGACTGAGGAATTGCTACAGCCCGGAAGAGCTCGATGCAGAGAACCCATGGGCCAGCGGGACCTGGATCCCCGACCAGCATGGAGACAGGCAGCAACAATGAGCAGGGCCTGCTGCACCCCTGCTGATCGCCCAATGGGGAGGGTGTATGGGGACAACGCAGAGAGTGTCCTTGTTTTTGGAAGGTAGACGTTGGAGTATTTAAGGGTGATGGGGCATCACGTCAGAAAATACCTATGGTGGAGGGCAATGGGGCAAATGCAGAAAAATGAGAGCCTCTTGAAAATTTTCCCAAAGAAGAGGGGAGTGAGGGAGAAGGCAGGAGCCTGACCAGGTGCAGGCTCACATGCGATCTTCCCCAGGGTGCTCCAGCCCAGGGCTTCACAAAGGGGCATTCTGCACAGAATCCTTCTGGGATTCTCCCTGGTTCCCCCAAACTCAGGGCACCTTCAACTGCAGACCTCCATGCTCAATTCCAGCCAGAATCCATGCAAAATAGCAGAAGGGACAACCATTTATTCCCATCCTCACTCAGCATCCAATGAAAAGTGGGGCTTCTTGCCCTAGCCCAAAGACTTTCATCCTGACACCTCTAAGAGGTCTGGGATGGAGGAGGTCAAAGCAAGCTGTGGGTGAGCTGTAGTGGTCTGGAGACAGCGGCCGGGCCAGGAGAGACAGAGGCCTGGCCCGGCTAAGCTCTGCACGGGGCTGGCCTGGAATAAAAGGTGTGAGGCAGCCCACAGGAAGACGGGCTTTCTCCTGCTGAGTGCTCTTGGGCACTCCCCTCCTGGCCCTTCCGAGATGCTCCAGCAGATAACCTGGCCCATTGGCACCCCCTCTTCCAGGGGGATACAAGGCGCAGGGGACAGGGCATGCAGCCTGGAGAGCCAAGTGCTGGCTGGAATGCACATGGCATGGTCAGGACTGTGGCCCCAGGACATGCCACTGTTTCTGCCGTGCTCTCTGGCTGGGCCTCCTTCAGTCCATCCCCTCTGCAGTCATCTTCAACCCAGCCCTGACCAGAGCAAGCCCTGCTCAGAAGTCTTTGGTACCAGCTCCCCACCCCGGCCAGGCTCCTCCCCTACTCCTCCATTCACCTCTTGCCACTCTTCCGTATCCCACTGTCATGACGCCTTCTGCTGCCACCACCAAGGACCTGCCTGCACCTCCCCTGTCCCTGCCTGACAACACACACAGGAAGTGCCCAGCCAGTATTTGCTGACTTCAAAGCATGCCTCCTGGACCCGTCAGAGTCCCAGCACTGTCAGCAAGGGTTTGTCTACATGGAGTAAGTCCCAGGGTTTTGCCCGTTGGCTAGAGAGAGCAGGGAGTAGACCCACAGGGACGCAGGGCACCAAGTGGCTTCAATGGGGCCTAAGCAGGGCAGCTGGTCAGTGTAAGACAAAGGCCCAGCCCAGCCCAGCAGATGAGCCTGTTGTCTCCGTCACCTGCTCCCAAATGCCTCCCTTCCCCAGGTCCAGCCCCAGGGCCACCCACCTGCAGTTTCCAGAGGAAGTCGAGGCGGGCAGTGGACTCCACCTGCTGGGCATGCAGGTACAGGGCCAGCACGAAGACTGAGATGATGATGGGTGTCACCACCTTCAGTGCCACCTTGGTTGCGTGCTCAGGGCTGTGGATGGGAGGTGGACAAGCCTAAGACCACCCTGGCTCCTCACAGCAGGCCTTGAGGACCCCCACCCCCACCCACTGCTGGCCTTTTTTTCTTCCTCTCACTATACCTTCCCCTCTTCCTTAACTTTGCCTCATGTGTGCCTCCTTCAGGAAGCCTTCCTGGCTGGCAGCCCCATCTCAGACCCTGCTTGCACCTGCAGCTCAGCCATTACTCCTCTCCTGACCCCTTACAGCCCCTGTCACTCGGGAGCTCCCCACTGGTCAGAACAGGGGATGAACTCAGCCCTTCTAAAAGGCAGCATGTACATCCAGATCCTTCTCTGCACAAGACAGGGGCGCGGGTGCAGTTAACAAGGGGGCCAGGCAGGCCATGCTGACCCTGTCTCTGGACAACCTTGGGCAAGCGTCTTAATGTCTCTGAACTTTAGTTTGCTAATCTGTAAAGCAGGATAATAATACCTACATTTCAAGACGATAGTAAGGATTAAAGAGATATTATAACCAAAATGCTTAGTGCAGCATCTGACAAACAATAGGTGCTCCAAAATTAGCAGCATTATTGTCAAATTCTATTTTGGTTACTATTACTAACAAACACTCATAACAAAAGCAGCCATTCCAAACCATATGTCTTGTGCCAGCCAAGAGCTCAAACCCTTGAAGGCTGCATAGTGGCTCCAGTGAGCCCCTGCTCAGGCAGCAGCCCTCAATGCAGGGACGGGTCCTACAAGTCCTGCTGGCCTCGCCTTTGTTCCTCTACTCTAGAAGGAAATCGGGTACCAGCTTCCATTCTCCTGTGTCTGGGGTTCTCATACAGGCTCCCAGGGAAGAGCTTGAGGCTGAAGGCTTTAAAATGAAGCGATGATCCCAACACCGAGCCTACAGATCACTTTGGCAGGGATCATGAAAGTGACCAGGGCCTCTGCCCTCTGAGGATGCCTTGCTACCCCAGGAGGGGCCAGCCTGGGGTCCCTCCATGAGCCTCCTCCTTCACCACCCACCTTGCCACCAAGGCCCCTCCCACCTGGGCACCGGCTGCCTTCCCTGTGTGCTCTGTGCTGAGGGCAGGGAGTGGCCCTATCCAAGGAGCATCAACTCACCACTGGGAGGTCCCGTTGTTGCTGAAATCTCTGTGAAGAGAGTTGGGGAAGACTGGTCAGGGCTACCCTTCCGCATAAGGCAGCCTCTGCTACTGCTCAGGCCCCACCCCTGCTCTGCTGTCCCCACTACCACTCTCCTTGGCTCCCCAGCCCCATGCCCCCACCATATCCAAGGACACTTTCAGGATGGGAGATGGCAGAAAGCCCAGCTCCAACTAGCATCAGATACACACGACCACAAACCACCCCTCTTACCTAGGACCCTGCCTTTCCCGGCCCCAGCACGTCTGCCTGGGTGGAGGCCTGCCTGCCTCTCCAACTCCCAGACCTTTGCTGCCACCCAGAGTGAGTGGAGGAGAGACCCTGCAACCGCGCTGCTTGGTGTGGCGGCCACTGGCCACATGCAGCTACTGAGCCTTAACGTGGCTGGTGCAAGTTAAAATGTGCTGCACATGTGAAACACATGCCACACTCTGAATAATTAGTGTAAAACAAGGTAAAATATTTCAAGAATTTTATATTGATTATATATCAAAATTATCATATTTTGGCTATAGAGTATTGGTTAAATAAAAGTCAAATTACACTTTTTGCCCATTTAATATAAGAAAATTGTAAATTACCTCCGCGGCTTGCCCTTTTTTTTTTTTTTTTAGACAGAGTCTTGCTGTGTCATCTAGGCTGGATGCTGCCCCATGCTCCACCTCCTTCCTGGGTTCAAGCTATTCTCAGCTGTCCTTGTATCTCAGCCTCTCAAGTAGCTGAGATTACAGGTGTGCGCCACCATGCCTGGCTCATTTATTTATTTTTAGTAGAGAACGGGTTTTGCCATGTTGGCCAGGTTGGGCTCAAGTGATCTACCCACCTCAGCCTCCCAAAGTGCTGGGGTTACAGGCGTGAGCCACCGCACCCAACCCACTTTTTATCTACTGGACAATGTTGCCCTAGAGCCAAACCAGGGTCTCCCAACCCAGAAATAACCTTCATTTGTCTGCTGCCAACTTTGGCACCTGAAGATGAGATATTGGGGATAGGGAAGGAGCAGTAAGAAGAGGAGAGCAGGCCGGGCATGGTGGCTCATGCCTGTAATCCCAGCACTTTGGGAGGCCGAGGTGGGCGGATCATGAGGTCACGATGTCGAGACCATGCTGGCCAACATGGTGAAACCTTGTCTCTACTAAAAGTACAAAAATTAGCTGGGCATGGTGGCGTGTGCCAGCTACTCGGGAGGCTGAGGCAGGAGAATTGCTTTAACCCGGGAGGCGGAGGTTGCAGTATGCCGAGATTGTGCCACTGCACTCCAGCCTGGTGCCTGGCGACAGAGTGAGACTCTGTCTCAAAAAAAAAAAAAAAAGAAGAGGAGAGCAACATTCCCTGCTCCAGCCCTGATCCATGGGTAGAATGTTCCTGGATCTCTTCTTCTTCCTCCTCCTCCTCAAGAATCAGCCTGTCCCATGCCCGACTGTACTGTGTCTTTATGGTCATGTGCCCATAGCTCCCACACAACCACCAAGAAGTTCTTCCTTGAATATGACTTAAACCCTTCATCACACCTTCACTTTCTCAGGTGACACTGCCTTCCCAAGAAAGGAACATTCCTGCAAGTTTTCTGTTTAGCCACGTCGTACCTCCACTGCCTAGCTCAGTGGCTGGCGCATAGCAGGCCATTAATAAATATTTTTGAATGGGTGAATGGGTGAATAAATGCATGGATGAATCCCTTCCTCTAACTCAAGGTGCAGTTTGCTGCATTTTCTCAGGGGACAAAGAACTGTCATTTTTTTTTTGGCATTTCTTGGTGTGTGTGTAGGGAGTGGTGATGGGTAGAAAAGCATATGCTGCATTAGGCACTTTAAATGCACTTTACGACTATGGGTGTTGATAATCTACAGGTTACATTTGCCAAGCTTCCAAATTAGCCTGCTTTGGGGAGGTCTTGAGATTTATGGCAATATCCTGCCCCGAGTGAAGAATCTTATCTGAGTTCCTCAAATTGCTGAGGTACTGATGAATGCATACCCCACTGCCATGAAAAAATGCTAATTTGCTTCTGAATCATGAAGTTGTACTGACTGCTGTCACGCAGACATTTTAGTCGTATGTTGCAGTCTGTAGCCAATGACTGTAACCCTCCAATGACAAAGGACAGCTCCGATATGAGGAGTCCCCCTCCCTTCTCGACTTTCTCATGAAAGAATTCCCACTTGTAACAGCCTCTGGAACATGCCCAACTTGCTGTGTGTGTCTTCCTGGCCGATCCTCACATTCAGCTTCCAACAGATCTTGACCAAATTATTTCTGCCTCAACTTCCTTAATCTGGGTTGACAACATGATTCCCATTTTACAAGGAAAAAATAATGAGGTTCAGAAGAATAACCAACGTGTGTCTGATGCTGAGATTCTAACCCAACTTCACCCGAGGCCTGAGGTCTTTCCCCTCATAGAGCCGCCTCCCTTGGACATCTGACATCATCCATCACCACATGACCATGTTGACTGTGGGGCTAGACAGTTGTGGGCCCCACCCTCATGCCCACCACCTCTAGGACGTGGGACCTAGCCTCTGCCACCACAGCCAGGAGCCTTTGAGTAGTGCACCAATGCCCAGCCTTATGCGGTGGGCCTGCCTACTTGGCTGGGTTGCTGGAGGATGAAGAGAAACAACAGATGTCCAAGCACCTGTCTTGAGGTGGGACACGGAGCCTGTGAACAACAAAGCTTGTCCCTCTGCTCCCACACACCTTGCTGCCCGGCTCTGCCCGGACCATGACTCCTCTGAGCCTGGGACAGCTGGACCAAGGTGAAAGCAGCCCCCTTGGAGGCTGCCCTGGCAAGAGAGGAGCAAACCAGAGAAAGAAACACAGTAGGGCCTGGTCACCTGAGGCCACTCCCACTACTGGGGACGGGAGGGAAGAAAAGAAACGAGACCCTGCCCTACTTCAACCAGATGTCAGGGCTGGGGAGGAACAAGACAGTCTGCTCAAAAGCTCCCTGCAGTGGCAGGACCCTGAACCGCCTGCTCTTCCCACCTCCCTGCAATGTCCCGCACCCAGTGGGTAGCGTGAGGGAGGTGCCCCATACATGGCGTTGGCGGTGACCAGCAGGTCGGCATTGTCGAACAGCGTGACACCTGGCACCTCCACGACGAGCACGTAGATGAGCTCGATGGCCAGCATGAGCACCAGCTTCCCGATGCAGCTGATCTGCAGGAACACGGAGCAGGCCAGCAGGCTGAGCAGCACGCTGTAGGTGAAGTACTGTGGGCAGAGGGCAGTGGCATCAGCTCCCCAGGCCCTGTCCACCCCCTAACCCCAGCCTCAGCATTCTCCAGTCTGCACTGGCTCAGGTGAGGCCTGGCCTGGGCATGTTTCTGCTGAAGTTAATTTGCCAACAGGTGTGATGTAAGGTAAAGAGCCAAGCCTGGATTCCCATTCAGACCCTGGTCCAGATAGCCAGGAGGCCAATACTTGATGCTGGGGACCCCCTCAGGGCCTGGTCTGTGAGGAGTTGCTGAATCAGGAGCAACCCTTGTGGGGGGTGGTCAGCTGGTGTAGACTGAAGGCTGGCACCAAGCCTCTCCCACAAATGAGAAGCCAGGACCTGCCCACTGCCACCCTCTCCCACCAGGCCCTAGCCTCACCAGAGGAAGCCACCACCAAGAGGCAAGTATGAGACCGAAAATAGCCTCTGCTCCTCACAAACAGTCCTCAGAAAGACGAAGTGCTCCTGTGGGCTCTCAGCCAGACAGGAGAGTCAGCGAAGGCTAGGGAGGGAGGCAGGGGGGAGGAGGCTAGGAAGGGGAGGCTGGGTGCAACATGGCTGCCTGGAGGAGTGTTTGCCTACACCAGCTTGCCACCAGCTCAATGGCAGTGCAGGAGTGCCCTGCTCCTCCCCGGGCCCTCCCTGCCCCATCTGTACAACTAGGAGCCAGATCCCAGGCTGGGAGGGAGGCCGACACTGACAGCCCACAGCACCCCTCAGCTGCAGTCACAAGCCCCTTGGGAGTTGGATGAAAACATGGACCTTCTCCCCCAGAAAAAGGCAGAACCTGCCCCCCATCTTACAGGCTTCACATGCATACCCACAGGGAGCTGGGGAGTGGGAGGGGGAGGCTGGAAGCCCGGCCCAGCTGCTGACTAGCGAGCTGGTCTCTGGCAAACGCAGCACTGCGAACGAAGCACCTTTAGCACCACAGGTGCTTAATATACGCTGTTCTCCAAATAAGGATACGTGGCATTATTTTTAAACCCAAATGCCTGTAGGCACAAAATTTCTTTTTGGGGTGATGAAAGTGTTCTAAAATTAGATGATGATCATGGCTGCATGCACACATCGGTGAACACACTAAAAGCTACTGAACTGTGCACTTTTAACGGGTGAGGTTTATGGTAGTGCTGGTTTGGGATCGGGTTTCTTTGCTCCCCTCTCTCCTCTCTGACCCTAACAGCTGGGGCTTAGGTGGGTTCTCCTGAGGTGGGGTAGGGTCTGCTAGAGAAGCCAAGGGTCCAGAAAGTTTTGCCCTCGGGTCAGGAGCACGAACTCTGTCTGGAGCTGGACAACTTGAATGAGAACTCCAGCTCTGTTGAGTCCTGGCTGTGTGACCTGAGACAAGTTACTTAGCCTCTCTGTGCATCAGGTTCTTTGCCTCTACAAAGGAGATAATATAACACCTATGTTACAGGCTGTTGGGAGGATTTAGTGAGTAAATGCATGTAGAGTTCTTAGCCATAGTCCCTGGTAAGCACCACAGAAACAACAGCTGCACCACTGTCACTGTCGCTGTATACTGAGGAGGCTCCCCTGGTTCCCAGGGTCTGGCATGTAGGAATGAGAGACATTGGGGTAAGCGGGTCTCTAGAAGACAGTGGGCTGGCGAGACCCTATCCTTCAGACTGTCCTGAGCATCTGAAGGGACAGTGGGGGAGGGCAAGGACTCTCTACCGCTCCCTTCCAGCCCCGGCATGCTCAGTACCTCAGGGAAGTTGCAGTTGGGCCAGGGGCTGTCGCAGAAGCCCTGCTCGTCACCCAGGCTGTAGTTGACGGCCGACTCTACCACGTGACATGCGTTGACCTGGTTTGCGCTGATGTTGTGCTCCTGTGCCAAGCAGCCCAGCAGGTCCTTGGAGTTGCACGTGAACTGGGGGCAGGGAGGAGGGCAGCGAGGGGAGGGTCAGCTGCATGAGGGCCAGGCAGGGCAGCCCGGCCCAACAGGCCAGAGGCCCCCACCTATCCTCCACCTCAGGTGCAGCATGGCAAGGACAGGGACAAAAACTGAAATAGGCTGAGGAACGGGCAAGGTTGGCCCAGCTGCCCTGGCTGGAGGGGGTGTGGCCAGCATGCCCTCCTGAGGAGGGGCTCCTAAACATGCCTCAGGGACATTCCCTGAACTGTTCCTGGCCCCACCAGCCTTGACAATGAAGATCTAAGAACTTCACTTCGTGGGAGAGTCGCCGAGCATGGTAGCTCATGCCTGTAATCCCAGCCCTTTGAGAGGCCGAGGCCAGCAGATCACTTACGCCCAGGAGTTTGAAACCAGCCTGGCAACCAGCCTAGAAACATGGGGAAACCCCATCTCTAAAAAAACAAAAACAAAAAAAGAAAATAGAAAAATTAGCTGGGCGTGGTGGTACACACCTGTATTCTAGCTACTTGGGAGGCTGAGGCAGGAGGATTTCTTGAGCCCGGGAGGTAAAGGTTGCAGTGAGCTGTGATGGCACCACTGCACTCCAGCCTGGGTGACAGAGTGAAACTGTCTCAAAAATGAAAAAAGAAAGAAAAAAAAAAGAACTTGTGTGAGGCACACTGAGTCAAAGCTGATCCAAGACCCAGGTGTGACACAAATAGGAATTTCCAAGGAAAGTCTCTCCTAGCCCTGCCTATCAGGTATGTCTCCACTGGGTTTGACCCAATGGGGCTGTGGAGGTGCTGGGAGGTCGTGCAGTCACCCACCATGTTGACAAAAGCCGCCAGGAACACCAGGATGATGGTGAACACCCCAACCAGGGTGCTGTTCATCTTGGACCGCACGATCTTCCTGGAGAGGGTCTGCAGCGGGGAGGGGAAGAGCTGGGGTTGTGGGTGGTAGAGAGGGAGGAAGAGAAAGACAGAATAGTATTCAGTGAAGACTCCACAAATGGCCCCAGGAGTGCAGTGGACCCACCTGTGTCTCTCCCCAGCACGGCCCCTGGGTCTTCCTGGTGGCCCTCTTAGACTGCAAGGCTCCAGCCTTGAACCGCTGCACCACTGCTTCCAGGTCAATGGCAGGGCAGATTCTGCAGCTGACCAGGAGCAGGACTACATGGGGAACCCAGGTGAGAGAGGCAGGATGAGAAGAAAGATGGTGTCTTGACCCAACAGAGAAACCAATAAAAAAGCACACTGACCACTGTGTGCCATCGGGGAGGGGCAGTGGGTGGCAGCTGAGGAGTCATGGAGGGCTCAGAACGTTCCCAGGAGGGTTGAGAAGGCTTCTGGGAGGGAGTGGGCAGTAGTGGGCTTAAGGATTTGGAGAGGACTAGGTTTCTGGGCTCGGGAGGAAGGACTGAGCAGCAGGAAGCAGGAGGGAGGTGGGTGTGGCCCTGAGCACTGAGTGAGCTCTGTCCTTAGCACAAAGCTCCATGGACCTGCCATTTCCTTCATCCTCTCCTCTGTATTCTTCCACTAGACAAACCATGTCTACTCAAAAACCCCCTGCAGCTTTGGTAATTAAATGATTGGGCTCCTAAGTCCCATTTCTGCCACCAAATCTGACGCAGCTGGCCTTGTAAATGATGTCCCCCTCATCTCCCACACAACCTAGGCTGAAAAAAGAATCTGACGGACAGGGAAGCAAAGCAGTGGATCCAGGCTGCCCTACCCCATCCACCCCAACCCTTCCTGTTGAGGCCTCTCTGCTGCTGCCACGCTATGTGTTCCATAAAACCTCTGAGGGCAGACAGGATGGTGGAAAAAGCACTGAACCAGGAGCTTGGCTTGGCTTTTCCTGCATGTTCCTGAGCAAGCCATATGCCTTCTCTGAAGTCTCCTGTTTGTAGGACCCTTGGGACCCTTGGGCACCCCCAGCTTTTGTGGTAAGTGAAGCAGGCAAAGGTCTCTACCCTAGTTGTGGGCCGTGAACATCCCTGCAAATTCTTGCTGAGCATGACAGACCACAAGGCTTCTCCATCCCCTGATACTGAGAGCATCCGCAGGTGGCCACACTGACAGCTAAGTCAGTCACGGGGCTGTAGCATGACCACCATGTGACTACTCATCCCAGTGGGGAGGGGAACTGACTTGTGTGCTACCCTATTTGCTGCCAGCTCAAAAAAGTGTTGGGCCCTTGGTCCAGTGTTACTCAGCTGCAACCAAACTCACTACATGTGCAACATCCATGAGGGCCCATCACATGGGACTTCAGTGGCAAAGGGACTTCAAACACAAATACACTAGCACTCCTGCTGCTGACTGTGACGTGAGTAATAAAGTTTTTGTCTCTGACCCCGGAGCCTTGTGTCTTCTGCCAGCCTCTATGAAACAGTGACAAGCAAACTCATTACTTTCTAAGTAGGGTAAAATTACACCTTAGACCGTTCAGAGTTCTTGACAAAAAGTCAGGTCCCTGCTCACCCCCCGGTCTTGGGCTTGGGGCTGGCTGTGTGCATAGGGAGCCTGCATATCTTTCCAACCCTGGAATCTTCCTCCACCCTTCAAACAAGGCCATTTTCTATCAGCAGAGGGAAAGAGGGGACCACAAGGAGGGATAGATCACAGGAAGGGTTGCTACCATAGCAGAGGCCTAGTGGTCTCACATAGGCTATAGGCTGAAAGGTGAAGTCCTGGGACTCCATCTCCCCAGCAGGAGAGCCTCGTAGGTATGCTCCTATACCATCAAGCCTGTGGCACTTGTTCTGAACAAACACTGGGATAATAAAAGAGGCCCTTTGACCAAACCCTCTTATGTGGTAGAAGGAAAGGTAAGTGTGATCTGGAGAGCATACGCTTCTATTAAAATCCTGCTTAATAGACACAGAAATAAATCAAATAGATTGAGGGTCCAGAAATAAACTCTTCCATTTATGTCCCATTGATTTTGACAAGGGTTCCAAGACAATGGTGAAAGAACAGTTTTTTCAAGAAATGGTGCTGGGATACACAGATATCCACATGCAAAAGAACGAAGTTGGGTCCTTACTGCACCCTGTACAAAAATTAACTCAAAATGGACCAGAAAACCTAAATGTAAAAGCCAACTACAGAACTCTTATGGGAAACCATACCAGTAGATGTTTGTGATTTTGGATTAGGCAACGGTTTCTGAGAGATGACACCAAAAAGCACTAATCAAAAAAGAAAAAATAAATTGGACTTTATCAAAGTTAATAGTTTTTGTCCTTCAAATAACACCATTAGGAAAGTTTCAAAAGTATTGGTGAGGATGTAGAGAAACTTGAATCCTTGTGCATTGCTGGTGGGAATGTAAAATGATGCAGTCACTGTAGAAAACAGTAGGGCAGCTCCTCAAAAAATCAAGCATACAATTATCACATGATCCAGTAATTCCACTTCTTGGTATATGCCCAAAGAACTGGAAACAGGGACTTGTACAGATACTTGTATACCCATGTTCACAGCTGTATTCTTCCTAATAGCCTGAAAGTGGAAACAATTTAATTGTCCAACAATTGATGAATGAATAAACAAAATGTGATATAGCCATACACTGGAATGTTTTTCAGGCATAAAGAGAGTAAAGTGCTATTACATGCTACAACAGGGATGAACCTTGAAACTAATACGTAAGTGCATGAAACCAGTCTCAAAAGGCCATGTGAGATTCCCTTTGTGTGAGATGCCCAGACGTGCGAATCACAGAGACAAAGTAGCTGAGGGCTTGCCGGGGGCTGTGGTGATCAGGGAAGGAGGAGTGACTGGTGATGGGTCTAGGGGTTACTTTTGGGGATGACCACAATGCTCTAGAATTAGCATCAACAGTTGAACAACTTTGTGAATATACTAAAAACTAGCAAAAGTTCATTCACCTTTATTAAGGTGAATTTTATAGTATGCAAATTATATTTCAATGAAGCTTGTATTTTAAAAAACCTTGTTCGGCCTCTTATTGGCTGTGTGATTCTGGGGCATTACTCTACACTGAGCTTCAGTCTCCTTATTGGGAAATTGGGAATAGCTCTCTCCCAGAGTGGCTATCAAGACTTAGTAAACTGATGCATTTGAAAGTGCTCTGTGAGCTGTTAAATGCAACAGAAAAGTTAGCTAATATTTGCATTTTAAAGAGCTATGCTGCCAATGAGAATGAAAGTCCTTATTTCCCATTTAAAAGAACTTTTTGGTTTCACAGCTGGGGAAAGTGTTTTGGCACTAGCATGAGGATCTTACTCTGAAATGGTATGACAGATGGTTTCAAATCTTTGGTTGCTTAAAATGCTGTCATTCTATCTCCATCCCCTTCCCCTGCTCCCCCCACCCCAAATCCTATACGCCCAATGTTGTTTAAACTGTTCAGTTTTGATCACCCCATCCACTGATGGAGAGGCTTCCTTAATCATTTTGCACCCACCAAGGTAATGAATGATAGAGGCAAAGGTTATTAATACATGCTAAAACTTTCTTATTAAAAGGTGGTTGGGGAATAGGGTATGCACATTAGCTTCCTGGTGAATATGGGACCAGGCGCCCACCAGGACCATCCAGAGGCCAGGAGAAGAACTGCAGGCTTAAAAAAAAAAATCAATATTAGATGTGGCTCTAGCATCTAATGAATGACTGAATGTGCACTGGCTTGCTTGCTGCAAGCCAACTTCCCTCTACACCCTTTAAAAAGACTTTCTCTTGACTTTAAAACCTCTGTAGGAACTCAGGAACTGCTGCTTTTTTGAAGTCTCCAGAAGATTTGACATCCTGTCTTGATATCACTTTACAGAGTGTCTCATCTCTAAGCAGAGCGTTCATCCTGTATGTCAACCCTAAATCCAGATTTTACTAACCCCGGTGTGGCTCTTAAAACTCTTTGCCAGGGGCAGAGTCTCTTCCCAGGGCTACACCACAACTGCAGTCAGATCATGGAGAGCATTTTCCAGCAGGATCACTGCCTGCACCAATCAATCACTTAATGTCTGCTCACAATCAGAGCCCAACCAATCACTTAGTGTCTGCTCACAATCAGAGCCCAACTAATGTTAAAAAAAAAAAAAAGTTCAGAACCAGTACATTCCCACTCCGATAAATTTAAATCAATTCAACATGAAAAACAGGCGTGGGAACATGGTTAATAAACTATGATTAGGGTAAGGAGCAGTTTTGATCCTGGCTTCCTTGAGCATCTCCAGGCACATCAGTGACCTCCCTAGGCTCCTGCCTGTGATGTGGGGTCAGGGTATTGCAAAGATAAAAGGAGGGGATGAAGTCGGATGGCAAAAAAAAATTTAAGAATACAGCCTCTTTGACAAGGAGCTAATAAAAGAAGCAGAGCTCCTACTTCAGAAAAAGAAAAGAAGGTAAGAAAACCACGGAAGTCAAACCTGGCAGGCAAAAGGGGTCCACACCAGTGGTCTCATCACTTGGCCTTTCAGGAGTCAACTGGACATATTAGCAGAGGCAGTGTCCTGGAGGGGAACGCTCATGACCTCTGAGTAAGAACTGCTTGGGTTTAAATCCTAGCTATAACCACTTCCTAACTCCAGAATCTAGAAAAAGCTGTCTAACTTCTATGAGCCTCCGTTTCCTCATCTGCAAAGTAGGTTCAATAAAAGTCACCTTTGAGGCTCAGGAGACATAGCTCAAAGCAGCATAGCTTGGATGTGGACCCTGGACGGCCTTGACTTGAAAAACACAGGGGTAACCTACAATATGCCTACTGGAATGAAGACCTCTCCATCTCAAATGAAAGAAGTGTATGATGAGATGTGAATGATGAGATGAATATGGCCCTGAGCATGCAGGTAGAAAGGTAAACGTGGGAATCCTAAAATCCTCACAGGATAGAAGACAGCGAGGAGGGGAGGGGTACTGGCTGCAGAGTTAGACTCTATTTTAGAAACTGTGGACCAGGAGTCGAGTTAGAATGGTAGAAAGGAGAACCAGCAAGGTAGGCTTAGCTACAGGCAGGCTGCAGGGAGAGAAGAAGAGGCTCTGCTGGTGACTGCAGAGCAAACAGGGCCCACAGGAGGCTCTGGTCAGGGATCCCAGGCGCTGGTGCTCAGACCATCAGGTCTAGGGGATCAGTATGATGTAGTCTAAGAGCAAGCCATCAGGCTAGAGGTAAGAGAGATTTATATACACACACACATGCACACACACACACGTGTACGCGCACACGCACACACACAGCAGCAGAGTTCCCCCACAGGGCCTATCTGTAACCTAAGTCCCAAACTGCTGGGAAGGAGAGTTTGGCCTTCCGAACAAGGTTGCACTAAGTGAAGGCTGCGGGCCTGGATCAGATGGTGGGGAAAGGAGTGTCCCCATTTGGGCGGAGGCGGCAAAAGTCCCAGCACTGTCAGGTATAGACCAGGGCTGCTTCACTGGATATGAGGCAGGAACTCCAAGGGAGTCTAATGGAGCATTCAGAGCTGGCCAAAGAGGAAGGGGCTGCACTCAGGAGCCGTGGTTGAGCTCCCCATCCCTGGAGATGATTGAGCACAGGCTGGCCCACCCCTCGCAGGGTTATCACAGGGAATTCCAGCCTCAGGTGCATGGCTGGGCCCTCTCACTGCATGAGCCCCTTTCAACCCGAGATTCCCAGAGTTGTGGACAATGTGCCATGGTGAGCAGGGCTTTAGCATGGTTTTCTGTAAGAAAAGCAGTTCTGGGGCCCAGGTCAGCACAGATGTCAAGGGAAGGATGTGGTGTTGTGTGCAGATGTGCAGACTTGCCCTCTAAAACAGCATCTCCAGAAGGAAGCATTCAGGGGAACGGTCCCTAAGGCAAGGCATCTGAGGGGCAGTGGAGGCTCAGCAAGGCAGCTGAGGCTTAGGAGTGGAACCAGGGCTTGAGGACATGATGAAGACCAAGGCACCAAGTCAGCCTCAACGAGAAATCCAGGGGAGTGTGTGAACTGCACTGAGCTGTGTTGAGAAAAGACTGAACAGGCCCGAGATAAAAAGGCCACCAGAGCACTTAGTAAGAAGGCAAAAACCAGAAAGGACAAGGCAAAACTGCTCCCTGGCAGCCAGAGAAGACGACTCACTCAGTGGATACTTCCTCATATTTCTCCCTTCGAAAAGGTGGAAACACGGACAGTTTAAGGAAGTCGGTCCATAGTGTTCTGGGAAAACGGAAAAGTACATGAAATAGAGAAAGCGGCTGACAAGGCCTGGCTTTGGGGTAATTTAGGAATTGTTGCATCTCACCACAGAGCCACTCCCCGTGACTTCTGAGAGATTGGGAAAATGAGAGAAAAAGTTTCTGAGTTCTGGTAAAACCACAAATGTTTTTCAAAAACTAAACACTGCAGGCCAGTCAGCTTTGTGTGAGCACCTGCGAAGGCGAGAAAATGAACTTCATTCAGTCAACCCACCGCAGTGAGTATGCCACGCGTGCTCCTCAGTGACAGGCTGACACCCCTGCCATGCACACGACAGGAGGCAGAGCCAGGGACAATCCCCTTTCATGTCTTCACATGCAAGCCATTTAACCCACAACATCAAAGAGCGAAGAAGAATTCAATGGAAAGAAGTTCATATTACAAACAACTTTTCGAATTGGGCTGTGTATTCCAGAAAGCAGATAAACCCTGAGAAGACGGCTATTCAGGCCAGGAGGGAAGGAGGCAGCCTTTTGGTCTTGCTGTTGTCAAGGCCCCCGCAGCCTGCTTTATCCAGAGTGGACAGTTCCACTTCTTCATCCCAGTGAAAGGACACCGTATTTTCTCAGTAGCCACAAAGTAGTAACAACCCAAGCGTCCATCAACAGATGAATTAAACAAAATATGCTGTATAACTGCAGCGGCATGTTATTGAATCACAAAAGGCAGGAGTGGCTGAACGTGGGGCAGGAGGGAGGCTGTGGCCTTGAGGAAGGAGGGTCAGTGGAGAGGCAGGGAACCGGCATTAAGCCCTACGATGAAGCCTATCGGATGCTACAATATGACAAACCAGCGAAGCTCGTGGCTTAGCGTGCCGTGCCTCTCACAGACATGCCCGATGGCTCTGGCTGACCTTTCCCAAATCTGGGCATCCACCACTGTGCCTGCCAGGGGAGGTGAACCACACCAGATATTCCTAAGGCCCCTTCCAGTTCTGACGGAAGACATGGTGCTCACTGCATTAGAGGGAGTTATAGCACAGCTGCTGCTTCCAAGGGGCCCCACTGCCCATGCCAAGGGCTTGGCTCCCAGTGTCAGGGAGGAGTTGAGAGGCTCAGCAGATGTGGAAGAGGCACAGATCTGCCCTAGGGATGAGTGCTTCTTTGGGGCCAGGCTGATGCGTCAGGAAATTCTGAAACCACTGGTGAAGAAACTGAGGGAAAGGCCTGATGGGCAGGGCAAACAGAAACCTGAGTGTTTTCTACCACAGACCAGAATGGCCTGGGGTCAGGTCGCAGCGAGGGACACAGCCTGGACAGGGAACACAGCATGCCTAAGAGATACAGGAGAAAAACTCAGATCAGGAGCCACATTTCTGTTCCAGGACTCATGCTGCTAACACCAGCTGGCTGTGTGGCCCCGTCAGAAACACCGAATCACTCTGGGGCCACACTCCTCATCTATGTTCGGGGATGCTTGAAATCCGTAATCTCTGAGGTCCCCTCCACGGAAAATTCCAGAGCACATGGGAGCACCAAAGCGGGTGTCAAGAGAGACCTCCTCCACACTCATTCTCTCAGCAAATGTTCACTAGGCCACTGCGCACTGTTCTGTGCCAGGCCTGGTGCTAGGTGCCCTCCTGCCTTCTGCATAACATGAACAGGAGCAGCAGCCACAGCATCTTCTGGTTGCAAAGATTTGCGAGGGGCAAGTTAAAGCAGCCAGTGAAGAACAGGCTCCCACTGACCATCTCCCTGTCCCCAGGCGAGCTTGCTGCCAAAGCCAATGGAGAGGTGTGGCCAGCATCAGGCTCTCTCCCACCCCATGCCAAGCACAATACTTGGGCCCCTTCACATTTCAGGCCCCTGGGTAGGGCCCCCACCAGGGCTGAGACAAGCAGGAAGAAGGTGGCTGCAACCCAGGTGTCAGCTACACTCACCTTTACGCAGGAGTAGATCACAGACACAAACACCACCAAGGTCAGCAGCAGGAAACAGGTCAGGTAGAAGCTGAGCATGAATATGGAGCTGGAGGGAGAGAGGAGAGGAGGGAGAAGCCAGGCTCAGGTGGCAGGGCTACAGCTTCTGGGGGGCCTGCCTGGCAATCAAGCCACTGGTCCCCCATGCCCTGCCTCACAGCTTCAGAGGGCCTGGGCTCCAAAATCCAGAGAGGAAACCTGAAGTTGCTCCATCTCCGCTAATCCACTGCCCAGCCTTTTGCACTGACTCCCTGACAAGGGCCTACAGGGCCTTGCAGGTGGATTCTGGAGCCCTCCCCATTACAGTATGGCTCCCTCCCCTTCTTGTGGGGACGGCAGCTCACAGGGAGCTGAATGGAGAATCAGGTGACACCTGATCTGATAGGTATTTTGCGTAATTCTTAGCTACTCGCTGACATGCTTCATTTAGCTTGGAAGAACCACCCAGTTGTTCCCTCCAAGTCATCGCTCACAGCTCTAAAACTGTGACAGCTGAAAACTGATTGGACCAGTGGCCTTCATTTCTAGAAATGCCTTTGTCAGCAGCCCAGTCAGCCACTCTGAAAAGCAGGGGTGACTGTCTCTTCAGAAGGGCAGAACCTCTAAACCCCGCCCCCTTTCCACGGCCAGGTCCCACAACAAGTCCTGCAGTGTTTGTTCCTCTATTCCCAGATAGTTCAACAAGAAAACTGCTAGGATTTCCCTCTGCCCCTCCTTTCAGATGCAGATCACAGGTGACCTTCACGGCCACCCTCAGACAAAAGAGCTGCAAGTGACTTTCCATCCAGAACTTCCCATTGGCCCTCCAGATGTAGGGGCTGGCCTGGGGACAACACCCCGCCATACCACCAGGTGGCCTTTCAAGGGAGGAAGAGTGGCCTGGCGATGTCAGGTATTGGTATGGGGTTAAAAGCCAGTGGGGAGCGTGAGAGGCAGGTGAATACCTCCAGGGAGGACTCCAACAGCATCTTTGTTCCAGGCCTCCACAGAAGCGGCACTTAGCTGCCTTCAACAAATGGAACAAGAGAAACGAATTCTCTTCAGAGGAAAAGAAAGATCTTAAAAGTGGCTTTTAAGGCTTTCCTACAGAGAAGGCAGCTAGAGAATGGCCTCTGCCAATAGGAGCTGTGGCCAGAGGTGGGAATAAAGCCGCTGCAGGCAGGGCAGGTAACTGGGATGACCCAGCCTCCAAGCTGTGCTGCAGAGAAGGAAAGGCAGCAGAGGCAGGACTGTGCACTCAAGCTACAGGGACTATCAGTCGCAATGGGAGCAAAAACCCAGGGTGCTACTTTGTTTTTTTTTTTTTTTTTTTTTTTTTGAGACAGAGTCTCGCTCTGTTGCCCAGGCTGGAGTGCAGTGGTGTGATCTCAGCTCACAGCAATCTCTGTCTCCCAGGTTCAAGTGGTTCTCCCACCTCAGCCTCCTGAGTAGCTGGGATTACAGGCGTGCGCCACCATACCCCGCTGATTTTTGCATTTTTAGGAGAGACAAGTTTTCGCTGTGTTGGCCAGGCTGGTCTCAAACTCCTGGTCTCAAGTGATTCGCCTGCCTCGGCCTTCCAAAGTGCTAGGATTACTAGCGTGAACCACTGCACCCCGCCTCCAGGTTGCTTCTTGATACTTGTGGCTCCACATCACTACAGAAAGATGGTTTTTTGTGCCAACAGGAACCCCAGCTCTACACAGCCTCAGTGCAGGGGTCAACCAGGGTGGAGCTGGCTGCCAGTGCCTGGTTCTCACCTGTGGCATCCAACAGAGTGACGGCAGATACAAATATAAGGGAGATCTTCTCATTCTTTTAATGTCAATAAAAATAAAACCCATGTCGACATCAGGTACCTCTGGCTATGGTACGCAGGGAAGGAGACATCTCCACTTCAGCGGGAGCCCTGTCAAAATGCAGGCCCCAATCTAATCATGAAAAAACATCAGACACACCCAAATTGAAACTACAAATGAATTGGCCAGCACTCCTCAAAAGTGCCAAGGTCAGGAAAGACAAGCAAAGGCTGAAGAACTACCACGGGGGGATGGGATGGAAGACGTGAATCAACGACATGCAACGTGGGATCCTGCACTGGCTCCTGGAACACACACTGGACAGTGAGGGGAAAATGATGAATCAGAATAAAGTCAGTAGATGAATTAACAGTATCTTTTCAGCGTTAATTGCCCGGTTTTGATCATTATGCTACAGTTACAGAAGTTGTCGACACGCGGGGAAACTGGTTGCAGGCTGCACAGAATCCCTCACTCCTTTTGAAACTTCTCAAACCAATGATTTCAACATGAAAAACAGAAGGTACTGGCTTCAGGGACTCTTTAGATTAAGCAAGGCTTAGAAGATACAACCAAATGCAAGCAGTGGATTTTGAGTAGATCCTGGCTACAAATAAACTAGAAGCAGAAGACATTTTTGGGGACAGTTTGGGAAATTTGAATATAGATACAGGGAATTGCTGTTAATTTTTTTGGTATGAAGTATTGTGATTAAGGAGAAAAACATCCTTAAAATAGGCATATATTGAGGTTTTTAGGAGTCAAATGTCTGTGTCTGAATTTACTTTTAAAAATCAGAATAAAAACAGATGAAACAATGCAAAATATTAACAGTTGTTCTATCTAGGGGATGGGTACTGATTAGATTAATACTTTACTTTTCTGTGCACTTGAGGAATTACATAGTAAAAAGTAAAAATATGTATTTCTACATAGACGTGTGTGTGTGTGTGTGTGTGTGTCTGTGTGTATAGTTGTGTGTGCATGGGTTTACATACATAAGGCAATGATGTTTCTCTTCCAGGCGAGACTCTAATGCGAATGACAATTTTACAAACACCTCATTTCCAAAAGCCCACTGCGTACTTCAAAATACTCCCCACAGAAGCCACAGCCTTCTCGGCAACACAGCCAGTCATCAGAAGAGTTCAGAAACACCTGTTTGTGAAATACTTTCAGAACCTGGAATCCATTCTCAGAAATATCCAAGTAATAGAAAACCTACATCTTTTGAAGATTTTTCAAGAACCAAAGGTCACACAGAAAGCATCCCAGGGAATACTTGGGGTGACTCAATTGTTAGTGGTAGGGTGGGCTAATGGGACAAGACAATTAAGTGATAAAAAGGCATTTCTTGACCAGCCTCTGTGGCTCACGCCTGTAATCCTAGCACTTTGGGAGGCGGATGTGGGCAAATTCCCTGAGCTCAGGAGTTTCAGACCAGCCTGGGCAACATGGTGAAACTCCATCTCTACTAAAATATAAAAAATTAGCTGGGCGTGGCAGTGGGTGCCTGTGGTCCCAGCTACTCAGGAGGCTGAGGCAGGAGAATTTCTTGAACTCAGGAGGCAGAAGTTGCAGTGACCAAGATCGTGCCACTGCACTCCAGCCTGGGTGACAGAGGGAGACTCTGTCTCCAAAAAAAAATAAAAAAGAGGCATCTCTCATGCAGCTGAGCAGCACCTGGTGAAAAGTCACCCACCCTGGAATGAGCACATCACCTTCCCATCCAGAGAGGTCAGACCCCTGGCTTCGTATCCCACTGAAGGCACACTTCTGTCCCTGCCTGAGCAAGAGCAGGCCAGACTCCCTGCTCTGTTCTCCTAAATGACCACCGCCCTCCCACCCCTGGAATCCCCTGTGGCCAGAGGAAGGAGCCCAAGAAGGATGGGGATACTCACTGGGGCACGATGGTGATCTGGACAAAGCAGATGAAGAGGAAGACGAGCGAGGCACATGCCACATAGGCACCAAATCGGTCATCCACCTGCTTGGAGTACTGAGAGGAGACAGGCAGGGTGAGAGGGGCCAAGGCACCTGGCCCAGTCCGCTGCAACCCTGTCAATCCCACACACTCAGGGCAGCCGCTCAGGGCTGGTCACCTGTGCAGCCCACTCCCACAATAGGAAAGACCTGAGAACCAGAGCCAGACTTAGACCCTGGGAAACCAGTCCAGATCACCAGAAGGTGGTGCCTGTGGGGAGGGCAGTTGAGAGGGAACTGAAACCTTTTGCAGGTGGGTCATCTTCAGAGTAATCCATAATGATCATGGCTGTACATGACTGCATGCCTTCTATATGCTAGGAAACATGCCAAGTGTCTACGGGCATCATCCGGCATCCCCACAACAGCCTGGGAAGCTGGCATAGAACTGCTGTCATTTCTCCTTCAGAGATGAGCAAGCTGGGCCCCAGAGAGATCGCAAGACTTGTCCCGTCACATCTGAGGCTCCCAGCCTCAGCTCCTCCCATGATACCAACCAGCCACACTGATGGAGGTTGGGCTGGCACATTCACCCAGAGTAACACGCAAGTGAGGTCCATATGCTGCTGGTCCCTTTCCACAGCTTCACCCTGCTAATTCAGTTTGTTTGCCTGGCTTAATGCTAACAAGCATACCACAAGTCCATTTTAACTGAACTCTGGGGAGACACTGCCACACAGTGAAAAGAGAACTGAATGGACCAGGGTCTGGCTCCAGCTCTGCCACCACTTCACTGGGTGGCCAAAAGCAGATCCCCCCACTACTCTGGGCTTTAGCTTTCTCATTCACAATAAGACGCAACAGAGAGATCCTGACTACCCCTGCCAGCTGTAACGCCTTGAGGTCCCAGTGTGACAAAGCAGGTGGGCTGTCCATTGACAATGATAACAGCATTAATGCAAATAGCAACTAATGTGCACTGAACACCTACTGTGCGGCAGATACTGTTTTATACATACAAACTTGGCCGGACGCAGTGGCTCATGTGGATCACCTGAGGTCAGGAGTTCAAGACCAGCCTGGCCAACATGGTGAAACCTTGTCTCTACTAAAAATACAAAAATTAGCCGGGAGTGGTGGCAGGTGCCTATAATCCTAGCTACACGAGAAGCCGAGGCAGGAGAATCACTGAACCCGGTGGGAGGAGATTGCAGTGAGCAGAGATAAAGCCACTGTACACTGTACTCCAGCCAGGCCAACAGAGCGAACTCCATCTCAAAAGAAAAAAGCAAAACAAAACAGGAAAAAAAAAAACAAAAACTCATTTCATCCTCACTATAACCCTATGAAGTGGGAATGTTAACTGTCCCCATTTTCCAGATAAGGAAATTAAGGCACGGAGAAGTTAAGATTTATCCCTTCCAACCACGGAAGTCTCCCTAGCATCCTCATCTCCCTAGGTAGCAATGCATTAGAGCTGGGGAAAGTGAGGCCACCCCTTCCGCAGGCAGTGCTGGGGGCAGGAGGGAGCTGTCCTGTTTCCTTGCCCTCCTCCTCCTCATCCTGGTTTGGTGTAGGGGTCTCCTTCCCACCCAGGTGCCATACCTTCTTCTCTAAGTCAGGCTCCCTGAAGGTCAAGAGGAACTTGCGGACATGCTCAGACCGCAGCCTATCGATGCTCCTGGCATCAATGGCGCGGCCCAGAAACTCATCCACTTCATCCTCAGGGTTTGTACTCTCCTGGGCATTCCTGGGAAGCAGAAGGCACAGGCATGAGACAGGCTGACCACAGGGGCACCGGCAGAGGCTGGCTCTTCCTTCCACCCAGATTCTCAGAGAGGCCCGGCAGCCGTCCACCATCAGCTCAATCAGGGCAGCAGGAGCTGAGGCCTAAGCCATGCTCTTAACAACTGCACAGATGAACAGAAAATTGCCCAAGTCTGGGACCTGGACCTTCAGGCTGAAGGGCCTTGTTGGCAATAGGTTTTTCTGACTCTGTTAACATATTATGTTAGCATAACAATGTGAGCTACCATTGATGGTTTAATTGGACTTAACAGCTAAGGGGCTCTGCTCTTTACCCTCTAGCTGTGCTATCTTCCTGAAAAGGAGGCCGAGATTGGCAGTGAGAGTTTCTGCCATTTTCTGCCACGGTGACTGTGGCCCACCTGCTTTCTTTCACCTGGCTCAGGGCATGCTTGAGAAGCAGAATTCATAGGCTTGAGTGCTGACCTTCAACACCCTATTTCTCAGGGTGGAACCCAGTCCTGGAGTGGAATTTCTGACAGTCCTGGAGTGGAATTTCTGACAGTCCTGAGAGCCGGAAGTGAAGGAGGGAGAAGAGGGCATTTCCTCGGGGCACTGAATGCCAGGCGCTGCTGACCAGTGGGTAAGGTCTGTACTTTCCTGAAGGAGCTGTGTGTGTGCACACGTGCAAGTATGTGTCACAGAGATAAAATGGGCAATGCTGAGGCCCAGTCCTCATGTTGGGTGGCCTGGGCTCCTGGGCTGTCCTGGCCTGTTTGGGACTGCTGCTGACCACCTGGCAGCTAGGGTAGGCTCCATTCACTCTCAGCTAAGACTGCAAGAGGGGTCATTTTCCATGGGGACTGGGGAAACTGAGTGATAAGGTGGATTGGGAGCTATCCCCCAGACCCAGGGAGCAGGAATAAGGAAGGGCATATTACTCACTTGTCCTTGGGGTCTTCAAAGCCCTAAGAGAGGGATAGAGAGAGAAAGAGAAGAGAATGAGAACGGAGAGAACTGAAATCTTAAGGGCTTCTACAAGGCTGCAGCTCATCTCCTCTTTACAGTCTCTCAAAGGCCGTGGACATAGAGAGGACTGACACTCACCAGCTCCTTCCTTCCCTCCTTAACTTGGAGAATACAGCTGGGTTCTCCCTAAGAGACAGGTGCTGTGCTAGACACTGGGAATGCCCTGATATTTCACTTCATCCACAGACAAAATCCATGTGTCTAAGCTCTCCCTGCCCCCACGCTGGACTCCTTTCCCAAAGCTCTCCTTGCCATCCTTGGGCACCCTGGGCTCAGAGGGTCCCCTCTCAGTCCTGCCTCTTACTCAGATGGAAATCAGGAATTGCTGGGATGTGCAATCTCTGTCACATGTACACATTCATGCACACCCACCTCCTCACGTACATCACACTAAGCACACACAAAGTCTCCAGGAGTTCGTACATTTTGCACTTAGAAAAACTGCACTCTAGTTACCTGCAATAGCTGTTTGGTATCTGAGAATCACTCCATTCTTATAAGGCCAGGGTTGGTTGCAGACTCAGAGGGTAAGGACCCCACCTGCCACAGATTTGACTACTGTTCTATCAGAGGTGAGAGTGGGAAGGGCCCTTGCCGGCTATCAAACTCAAAGCGCTCTTTATGAATTCTGCAAAGGGAGATGAGTGTTGAGGTCACACCAGTGGTGGCAGAATGGAGGCTTCCCCACCGTAGGGAGGGGTGGAATCTCAGAGGTGGTGCGGGAGGTGACAAGCAGCCTCAGGACGTGCTGTTTAGATCAGCCTTGGGATGCCAGGACAAGGACAGAGGATGCCCCTTCCCTGGCAGCGTGGAGCACTCTGCTGGGCAAACAGAGTTTGGCAAACACTGGGTGAGCCCGAAATCCAAATGAACACACCGCTCTTCATTCCCCTAAAAACATGTTATGAAAATTCAAAAAGAGGGATTTACATTTCTCTCCATGAGCCAGGGCCACCAGGCACTGAAACAGATGTGGGGCCCTCACAGCACAGAGGCTGTACCCCTAGCTGAGAGGTCCTGGGAGCCTCAGAGGCTCTGGGGTTACCTCCAAGTGACTATGGGCCTGAGCTCCTACTGGACGGCCAGCACAGCCCTGGATGGCCTGGCAGTTGTCTGCCCAGGCAAGCTGCACCCTTCTTGTCCTCTGAGAATGGCCAGGCCCTCCAGGCTGCAAAGTGGTCCCACATCACCATCCCAGCCTTGGGCTGAAAGAGTGGATGTCACTCAAGTGAGTGCTCCTTTGGGGCAGGGATAGGGCAGGCCCGTGCCTGATGCTCCCAGGATCCCTTGGAGCACAGGCATGGCTGGGCAGCAGAGAGATGGACAAGCAACCTCTCTGTGGAAGACCCCCTGCGTGGGACTGGACCTCTCAGTTCCATCCCAGGAGCCAGCAAAACTTTTACTACGGAACCGAGAACAACAGAGCTATATTACAAGTATGGTGGTCTCTATAATTCAAAAATAGACTGAAATGTGAATAAGCCTGTTCTGACCTTTCCTTATGCTCCGCTTAGTCTTCTGTGGAGGCTGGTGCTGGGGACCCATTTTTTTCTTCCTGAGCTCAGTGGGGGGTCAGGACCATCCTAACCACACTGCTTACCTGGTTGGTGTGGACAGCTCAGAGCCAGGTGGGCATGGTGAATTGGTAACAGTACAGAAAACACACTGGGTCACATGGTGGGGGGGCCATTAAGAACAGCGGAGCAGACTGGGCTCAGATCCCATCACCTGCTTACTCTGTAAGTTCCAGGACAGCAGCTACCTGGCCTCTCCCAGTCCTCCTGCACCCCCTTCTCCAACACCCGGGCCCCCCGTGCTGTCCATTCCTAGGTTTGCTGAGAGGAGCTCAAGCCCACATGTCTTCCCACTGGCAACCTTTTTATTAATAAATAATTTTAAAGACTTACGACACTAGTGCCTAAGCATCCACCAGCACGGCTTGTCACTGTTTTAAAAGCTCAGTAAAAGCTGGAAAAAGATGTAAAAGGTACTGACGACTCCAAGTTCAAACCTGACTGCTCTCAGTCACTGCTGCACGCTCCCCGCCCCTATCCCACCTTCAATGGCTTCTCATAAAACTCATCCCAGCGTGGGCAGGCAGGGGTGAAAGCTCGCCTTCTGTGGATCTCTCTCCGAGATTCCAGGCACGCATAGCACCAAAAGCCCAGCGGCCCTTGCAGCAGCTATAGAATCTGTCTCCATCCCCAGCCTAGAGATTCCCACTGGCCACACTGGAGTGGGGCCCAGAAGCTGTTCGTTTATGGCAGTCCCCTCAGGGGATACGTGGCCCAGCCAGGACAGGAGCCTCTGTTCCAACAGCCCTGTTCTTCCGCACTCCTTCTCCCCGCTGGGCAAAGCAATGAACGTCTTGGAGGAGACTTCCTGGCAGCCTCTTTCTCCAAAGACTGTCCCTTCCGCATGAGAGCTCTGGCTGCGAATTCTTCCAAAGTTCCTGTCCTAATGATGAGTAATACATCTGCCAACCCAGAGCTTATAGTCCAAACGATCTCCTTTAAGACTCCAAGATAACTAAAGATACAGCTTATATCAAATATCACCAAAAAATAACTTTCAAGGACTCTAAACAAAGAGAATCTCCCTGCTGGCTCTTTCCTATTCTGCCCGTCAGCTCTGCCTTCCCCTCCTCCTCATCTACCTCCCCTACTCCTCAGCTTCGCCTCTGCCTCCTCCTCAATGCCTCCTCTCTCTCAGCTCTCCTGCCCTTCTTTGCTGTCCCTGCTTTCCATCCTTCCCCCTTTCCCCCCTTCTCCCTTATTTTTATTTGCGAGACAGGGTCTTGCTCTGTCCCCCAGGCTGGAGGGCAGTGGCGTGATCATGGCTCACTGCAGCCTCAACCTCCTGGGCTCAAGCGATCCTCCTGCCTTAGCCTCCCAAGCAGCTAGGACAGGAGCAGCATGCCACTATGCCTAGCTAGTTTTCCCTTCTCCTTTTTATTGTTTGTGGAGACAGGGTCTCGTTGTGCTGCCCAGGCTGGTCTCGAACTCTTGACTGCCCTGACCATGTGGGTACAGAGCCTGTAGGAGACTATCAAAGGGCCGGGGTGACGATGGGGAGGGTCACCAACTGCTCTTTGCTTGGGGGAGGGAGGGTGGTGGCTGGAGCCCTCGGTGGTGCTGACCAGGTCTGTGGACAGTCAAGTTGGGAGCCCTGGGGAAGACCAGGTAGCTCCGATCTGCTCTCTGGTAACCCAGGCCCCCCAGTGGTGTCTCTACTGTCAAAATGTCAAATGAGGGTCTTGGCTTAAATCACTTTTCCTCCTGTACATTTCCCTTAAACTTGTATCATCTGCCACTCATTGGCTAACAAGGAGCAGAGCAGCTGGGTCCCCAGCCTGTCCCCTCCTCCAGGCTCTCCTGGCTCTTGTCTGATGACTCGGCTGGATTTCTATGGAGTTCATCTCTGATCCCTTCTGCTGCAACCTCAGCCCAGTCTGCTCCACAGAGCCCAGACTTGGAGCTCCTTGTGCAACATGCCCCTCCTTCTTCACTAAGTGGCCACACAGACACACACACACACACACAGACACACACACCACACACAGACACACACACAGGCCCTGCACCATCATTCGGCCTTTCCTTAGTGTGGGTGACTCCCACCTGGGAACCTGGTGTCCCTGAGCTGAGCAGCACACACGAGGCGCAGAAGCCAAGCTCACAGACAGAAGGAGAGAAAACACCACTGTGGTAACATGGCTTCTTGTCCTCGTTCTTCCTCTTCCCACCAGGAATCATCTTCCTGTCATTGCTGCCAGAGCCCAGGCAGTGCATCCTGATTAACCTGTCCCAGTGTGTGCAGGGGGTAGAGCTGACACCCGACCATGGCCTCCCCGACTTGCTCAGCCCTCATGTCCCCATTGGAAGGCTGGCATTCGTGGGGGGTGTTTCTCAGCACAGACAGCAAAGGGGACCACCCCCTGGCACTTCCCAGAAAGCACTAGGATAGTTTCTGAGCAACTGAACCAGAAGATGTGATTTCACTTGCCTGGGAAATGCAGGAAGTGCTGGAAGAGGGTATGTGGTGCCCACCCAACTCCCCGGGGCCTCACCAGACAGTGCCAAGAGACAGCTGGAAGCTATGGCTGGCTGAGTCCAGCCAGACATGCCTGCTTCCAGGCTGTGCCTCACGCTCTGCCAAGAGGGAGGGAGGACGGGGTGCTGCCGCTCTGTTCCAAAGCCTAACGAGGCATGCCTCGGGGTGGTGGGGAGAGCTTGAGGCCAGAAGCAGGTTCCCGGACTCCTAGTCCAAAGTTGGGGCAAACCTCCCTTCCAGTTCCTTCTCTGGCTCCCCAGATTCCCCTGGGCAATGTGAGGCATCTGGTGCAGGCCTCGCACCCACAGAAGGCCCTAGCCTTGGAGAGTGTTGACTACAGACTGCCCCACCAGCCACTCACCATCCGCTTCATCTCCTTGGACACCTGGTTACCACCCAGGTGGTTGTAGAAGGGGCGCTCAGCCCCCCAGTGAGGTGGATTGTGCCCGATGGAGTTGGTTCTCTGGCGGTTCATCTTGGCGATCATGGCCTTCTCTTCTTTCTGGGAGACCAACACAGACATGTCAGCCTGTGGGCAGGGTCACCAAACAAGTCCAAGTGGGGAGTTCCTCATCCTCCCCAGAACGTAGTGCCTGGCCAGGTAAGGGGCTAAGGCAGCCACCCTCTCCTCTCTGCATAGCCCTGGAGCCCAGCGCTCTGCCTAGATCCTGGAACTCCCCAGGCAGGCATCCTGGATCCCTCCAAACTCCCTAACACCAGCCCTGGCTGGCCCAGGTGGGAGTTGCAAAAGATGACGAGAGTTTGTCTTGTGAGAAAGCAAAGGGCTTGGGAACATCTGCCATTTGCAAGGAGTTCTCCCTGTAAGTTTGACAGTAAGATTCTAACCCGGGTGCCCTTCTCTCCTCTCACTGGCCTAGGCTCTCAAAGGCCTGAGCTGACGCACCCGGCTGCCTGCACTGTGCTTCCTCCCCCTACTCTGCGGGGCAGGGCAATCACTGAAGGCTGAGCTTAGGTCTCCTAGGCAGCCAGGCCAGCTCATGCTTGAGCCTCCCAACTTGGTCCCTGGCAGGCTGTGGCGTCACACTGGGCTTTGCTCATGGGCAAGCCAGGGCTCAGGGCAGGGTAGGGCTTCTAGCTACAGCCCTGAGGATGGGTAGGGCCTGATCTGAAGTGGGTGCCACAGGGAGAGGAGACCTGGGATCACAACCTCTGCTCAACTTCTCCAAAATATGCTCTAGCAGAGAGGACACTGGGACACGCCCCGGTGCCCAGGAGGCCGCTTCTAAAGAGGTTTGGGTCAGTGAAGTTATGAGATTCAAGAGCTGACGGGCATTGTATAAACACACAGAGTCTCAGTCAGCTATCTATAGGCCAAAATAGTCCCAGGATCTCGTCTGTCTATCCATCCATCCAAATGGGGGCAAGAGAGCCGGAGACCTGAGGCAACCCTCCTCTCAACTCCCTCCCTTGTCAGATAAGGTGTGGGGTGGGGGGACACAGCCTGCTTCAGCTGACACTGCTGGTGGGGGTGCCTGTCACTGTCTCTGTCTCCATCTCATCTTTTTCAGACTGCTTGTCCAGCGAGAATAACCAAGAGCCAGAGAACTCAGCGTCTAGGGCAGGAAGCTGCAGGAGGCCCTGTGACCCGGGCACCGAGAGGGGAGAGGTGGGACAAGGGCCCGGAACACCCAGTTCATTGGTAACTGTGGCCAAGCAACTGGCCAACCCTTACCAACGGGTCAAGGAAGCCATGAGGAGCTGTCCCCACAGTGCCTCGAATCCCCTGTCCCTCTTCCTGGCATCTGTGGAGGGCCTGACACAGCTCCTGTGAAGGGCCCTGCAGCCAGGATCTGTCCCCTGGGGTGCTGCACAGTAGGATAAGGTGTCCCTCTGATACCCCTCTCAGCACGGGCGCCTGTCCTCAATAGCCTCCCTTTAAAAATCGCCTTTGCTGTTGTCCAAGACTTTCTCTGAACTCTTCACACAGCTTAATTTTGTCTTTTGTTTCGCTTCTTAGGAAGAGAAATGGGAAGCTTTTCTCTATCAAAGGGCACTGACTGACAGATAAATTCAACAGAAATACTCATCAGTAAAAGGCATTTTAGTTTAGGCAGAAATATAAAATGTTCTCTTTAAATATAAAATGTTCGCTTTAAAAATTAACAATGGAACATGACACTACTAAAAATAGAACACTGAAGTCTGCTAATAATTTAGCTTTATATTTCAGCAAGTGTGGGCTGAGACAAAGGGGGAAGAAGAAAGAGACTAGAAAGGGAAAGGGGAAAACAGGTTCAAGGAACAAAGACACACAGGCACATGCGGAGATGGACCTGATACATGGATCAGCGAGGGAGAGACAAGGACAAGTGTCCATCCAAGGAAAAGCAAATGAAAAGGAGAGAGATGGAGATAAAACGTATGGTATCCACAGACTCCCTTGATGCTGATTTCCAGCTTGTGGACTTCTGATGTCTTGTTCCTGATTTGAGGCTTGTTGCATTTTTGCAACAGAAGCAATATGAAAAGATTCCCTCTTTACCATCCTTTTTTTGCAAGGCCTAACTGTTGGGGTCCTTTTTAAGATGCAGGAACCACAATTGCCTAAGAAATTGATGACTTTACTCAAGGAAAGAGAAGGAAGCAGCAGGCCATCAAAATGTTCCTCCCTGGAAGAAGGGAGCCCTTCAGCCCCCCGCCCCACAGCCCACGAACCCGCTTCTGGGTGCAGCGCAGGATGAGGAAGGTCTCAATACTGTGCTCCTTGAGGTAGGCGTTGCGCTCGCCCCCACAGCCCGGCTCCACCTCGTAGTCCCCGTTCAGGTAGTTGAGTGTAGCCTTGGTGATGTGGATGCGTCTACGGCGGGCAGGGATCAGGGTGAAGAGGGCAGAAAATGCAAAGTAAGAATGTCTGCTCCCACAAAAAACCAAAAAACTGCAATTTGTGGATTCACCATGATTCAAACCCTAGGGCCTCACGCTCTGCTCAAGTCCTAACCCCAATCTGGCATGGTACCCAGATTTACCATCAAGACAGCCCTCGTGCCCACTGCAACCACATCATCTCACACTGAACATCCTGGCGCAGACCGTTACATTAGCCTGCCTGGGATAATATGGCCTCCTGTCTTACAAACTTTACAAACCTCTCACTTCTGCTCAGAAGCCAGCAATGGCTCCTGCTCGAGACAAAACGGAATCCAAATTCCCGAGCCTGGCACTCCTGCCTTCTGAACACTGGCGCTGTTTCTCCTAGCCATCCCTAAAAGGCCATCTGCTCTTCTCCCATTCCTTGGAAATGCTGTGTTTCCCACACCTGTGCCTTGCCTCGCTGTGGCTGTGTTTCTTCTGCCTAGCAGCAGGCTCTCCTCACCCCACCTTCCTCACTCCTCCCAGTCCTGCCTCCTTTATGGTCTGGCCATCCCACAAACTATCCGTGCTTCCTCCCTCCTCTGGAACTCTGCCTATCACACCTCACCAGCCACCATCGTTAGGGTCAAGGCTTAGGGAAGGTTGACATGATGCTCCCACAACGAGCCCATGGTGGCACAGGTGATTTGGCAAATTAGACAAATTTCTACTTTCACTGTGCCCACCCCAGGCACCACCCCCTCCCGGGGCTTGCTACCATTCCTGCCCACCCCACCTCTCCTCTGCAGGATGGTCACCTTGAGTGGGCTTGAGTGCCCCAAGCCACCCACAGCCTTCACTCACCCTGCCTTGCCGCCAGCCTCCATGTGGTTGGCTAGCGTGACGTCGTTAGACCAGACGTCGAACTGCCACTTCCTGAGACCAAGGACACCGCAGTGTACTCGCCCGCTGTGAATTCCCACACGCATGTTCACGTTCACCCCAGTCACCTCCCGGACCAACCTGGGGATGGAGCAGGGGTAAGGCTGGGAGAAGGTTGGAGGCCAGGCACACAGGGTGGGGGTGAGGCTGCAGGTGAAGGGAAGGTGAAGGTGCAAGAGTCAAAGAGCTTTCTCTCTCCCATTCGGCCCTAGAGTCCAAGAATGTTCAGCCTCAATGGGACTGGGGTGGGAGGCAGGTGCAGTGGCCGTCAGAGGGGCTTTTCCAGGCTTGGCCACAAGGTGGTACAGTGCCACACTAAAACCAGAGCCCTGCTGCTTCCCCTCCAGGAGGGCACCTCTGGCCAACATTGTCCTGTCAATTAAATTGTGATTGGAAAAATGCAAATGCATGTTAGGCCGACTTGAATTAAACAGGGAAGTTCCCACCACTCCAAACGCTATTTGTATAATGCTCTTGTGGGTAAGGCAGAAATGGCTTTTTGATTATCTGTTTATTGGATTTATCCACACTGCTGCTTCCAAGATGTTAGCAGGATGATGGCAAAAGGTGGTTACCCCGGTTTCAAGGGTGTGCCCTGCTCAGGAGAGGAGGGAAGCCTAGGTAGGCACAGAGGCTTAGGTGCTCCATGCCCTAGAGGAAAGCTTGGTCCCAGCCCCATGCACTATGTATCCATATCTGGGAGCCCCCAGTAGATAGGGCAGGCCCTGTGCGCACTTATAACTCCTCATGCTCGGTGAGCAGTGGAGGCAAAGTGGAAAGGAAGCCATACATCTCCAGGTGCATGTCTGGGGCCCATGGGAACCTACCCAGTGTCTGCAGAAGAGGGTGCAGGTGCCAGGAAGTGGGGTAATGGATGAACAGAGATTGTACTTCCTAGGGCCCTAGACCCTCCCTGACACCTGGGGCATGGGCACACTCAGCCAGCCATGGGACCAGCAGTCTGATTTGGCCCAGTGGGTGAGACCACCACTGAGACTCCCTGCCCCCACCCCATGCCATCAGCAAGAGGCTGACACCCAGTGCAGGGGAGACTTAGGTCATCCATCATTTCTCTTGTCCTGAGTCCACTTGGTAAATACCTCCACTGTGGCAGAATACCTTTACAGAAATACTTTCCATCCACAATGCCTTTGGATACTTGCTTAGCTTGACAATAGCTCATTCTGTCTCTCTGGCTTAACTCCACAGCCACCTCCTTCATGCAGACTCTCTTGATCCCCTCAGTGGAATCAACTATCCTTTCCTGGTCCCTCCTACGATAGTCTGCCCCCCTTACCTAGTGTCCACATGACGTGCCTCGTATCTGAGCACTGGGAGTCCTGGTCTCTCCCTGAAGGCTCTGTGCTTCTGGGGAGATGGACTATCTAGCTCAGGCATGCCAGGGACACTGGGCAAGTGCTGCGAGTAGAACTGGGCCAAACCCATGGACCTGGCCGCCTTCCTGGACAGCCACTCCCACCCATAACCTTGCCCTCTATGCCTTGTTCTCTGCCCCTGCCCAGGTGATTTCTAAAGCCCAAAGTCTCTGACTTGCTGCCTTGGCTGTCACATAAGATTGGACCACCCATGTTTTTCAGTGCCCAGGGCTCCTGCTGTGACCAGTGACAGCCATGAACTGGCCAAAGTGTCTTTTTGCTATGGCTCACAGGAAGGGTGATGCTATCTAAGCAGAACACCTGCATTTGAATCCGCCTGCCTAGCAGTAGCACCCTGGGGAGTTGTCTGGCCCCCGCGAGCCCAACCTTTCCCATCTGGAAAGAAGTGGAACCAGCAGTTCAACACCTGGCTGGGTGTTTGTAGGAAACAGGAGACCCCGAAGCGCAAGGCCCTCACACGGCACAGGGTCCTTGCACGGCCGCCAGCCTCTCCTCCACCCCTGGAGTCTGCAGAGCCCTCCCTTTCCATGCACTTCCTCTGGGAAAAGCTGCCTGGACTGCTGTAGCGAAAGGGAACCCTGGAGAAGGCAGAAAGCCTGCTGGCACACGCCAACCGTCAGCTTAGCTGGGCACCTTTGGGAGATGGTTTCGCCCCGCTGTTTCCCTGCCTCCATTCAGGCAGCTGGCAGGTCAGTCAGCTGCTTGGGCTGTGGACAGTCCCAGGGAGGTAGATGGCACCCGGGGGCGGGTACTTACGAGATGGCCTCGATCATGTCCATGCCCATCTCCACACAGCAGTGGGCGTGGTCAGCCCTCGCTTCAGGCAGCCCCGAGACACAGTAATAACAATCCCCGAGGATCTTAATACGTAAACAGTGATTCTCCTGGAAAGCAAATTAATTTTACAAATTAAAAATAGTAGGAAAGAGAAGTGGGAGGGAAAGAAATGAGAGGCAAACAGATTCACCCCATGCCTGGAATAACTTGCCTTTTAGGGCAGTGAGCACAGGCCCACACCGGAACTCAGCATGGTCCCCGGACAGGCTTATCAGGAGCCGTGGGGAGGGAGGGACGGTGGGGATGGAGGGATGGGTTGGGACGCCCTGAGAGGCATTCCAGCCTCCCAGGCTCAGGAGCTCACTTTTAAAGATCCAATCCAGAGCCCCAAAAGGAATTTGGCTGGTGGAACTGCGGCTCAGCCAGCAGGATGGCCTTGTCAGCTTAAGGAAGGCCCCAAACCCCAGTACGAGGGTCTCTGGTCCCCTCCATGCCACAGGAGTCTCTCTGATTCATGGCCTGAGATTCTATGAAAAGTTGTGTGATTGTCCTCCTTTTACAAAAAGACTGAAGCAGGCAGAAATGGGCTTTAACCAAAAGCTCATTCTCAACCTGAGATTTTTATCAAGAGTTTTGCTACACTAGCAAGCACATGAGTGTCAAGAACTCAACAGAGCTGCTGCTGAGTGACAGGTGCCACGGGGCCACCTGAGGGCCACCCTCAATCCATGTCACATTGTGATGGAGTATCACTAATCATCAATTATGAGCAGTCCAACTCTGGCTCCCAAAGGTAAGTTGGGACACAGGGATTCAAGTGCTCATGTGGCCTGGACTCATTTGAGACCCAAGTGCCAGCCAGGTACTCATTCACCTTATTCAGTTCGGTGATAAACCCACAGGTGAGTATCCACCCCACCATCGAAGCCCCCAGAGGCCCTGGCACTGGCCCCGATGGCACCAGCCTCTCATCAATAACCTGGCCTGGCATCATCCTTTGTGGGCAAAGGGGAATGTGTCCACCTGTCAGTGCCCGTTGACATTTAATCAGTCTTCAAAGGCCTAGAGCTGAGAAAGGATAAGGGAGGGGTGAACAGGGGCCTAAAGAATGAACATGTCGTTCACCACTCTCTGCCATGGAGTGTTACTTCTAATTTATCCAAACGTTGAATGCCTCTAGGGAAAGGTACACAGCTGCCTTCAGACCAGCTGGGGATTCAGACTCATTCTCTTATCAGTCTGGACAATCTCATCAGGAATGTGGCTTGATGGCACCTAATGTGCCCCAGACAAACAGCAATTCCCCTGGGGGTTTGGGCAGTGTGGCCAGCAGGCCTCACCACTCACTTCTACAGACAGGGGCGTGGAGGGCTCCCTGCGCTCAGCCTTGTGGTCAGCGACAGTGCTGAAAGCAGCTCCAGCTGAGTGTCTCCAGGACCCACGTGGGGCGTGAGGACACAGCCACAGCCTGAGGGGGGCCCTCTGCCCATCATCAGCAGGCTCTGCCCAGCAGGGTAGAACCAGGCACAAGCCCATCCCTGGGGTTTAGCAGGTCCTTGACCACAGCAGCCACCCTCAACAGCCCACGTGAAGCCACCCCCAGCCCCAGCTCAGGGTGACTCACTGCGGCCAGCTTGTCGAAGCGGGCGAAGAGCTCGTTAAGGGTCATGACCAGTTCCTGTGCAGTGCACTGGGATGCCAGGCTGGTGAAACCCTCGATGTCCGCAAACAGGATGCTGGGGAGACAGGTGGAGGAGGAAGACCCTGCTATAGACTGAATCTTTATGTCTCCTAAATTCATACCTGACATCTTTTTTTTTTCTAAGAGGAGGTGCTCTTGCTCTGTTGCCCAGGCTGGAGTGTAGAGGTGTGATCATGGCTCACTGCAGCCTCGACTTCCTAGGCTCAAGGGATCCTTTTGCCTCAGTCTCCCAAACAGTTGGGACTACAAGTGTGTGCCACCCCACCTGGCTAATTTGTTTGTTTGTTTTGTTGGAGACAGGGTATCACTGTGTTGCCCAAGCAGATCTCAAACTCCTGGGCTCATGCAATCCACCCACCTTAGCCTCCCAAAATGCTGGGAATACAGCCATGAGCCACCCGCATTAAATCCTAACGCCCAATGTGACAGTATTAGGTGGGGCCTTTGAAAGATAATGAGGTCACAAGGGTGGAGCCCTCACAAATGGGATTAGTGCCTTGCTTCCTCGATTTCTGCTCACCACCGCATGACAATATGAGAAGGTGGCCATCTGCGACCTGAAAGACGGCCCTTGCCATACACCAATCATGCTGGTTCCCTGATCTCGGACTTCCAGCCTCCAGAATCATGAGAAATACATTGCTGTGGTCTGTAAGTCCCTGGTCTTCGGTATTCTCTTAGAGCAGCCTGAACAGGCCAAGTCAGACCTCCATGAGGGAGGAGAGGCAGGACTTGCAGCCAGGGCCCAGCCTGGGGCTCCTCGTGTCTAAGAGAGCCGCAGGCCAGCAAGCGTCCTGGGGGCTCCACATGGCTGCTGGGCAGAGGACAAGGAGGCTCTGGCATGGAGGGCCGAGGACACTGCCTCTCCCTGCTGCTACCCTCCTTCTGTACTCTAACTGCACCCTCCCCTGGCCCAGGAGGAGGGCAGGGGAGGGGCGTAAGGCCTGGGTATGTGCCTCGGAAGGGTGCCAACAGGGGGCCAGGCCCCAACTCCCAGCCATCTCTCAGGCCTGCCGCTGTGTGGCCTCTGAGCACACCCTGAGGGCACTGGGCCTGCTCCCGGGAGGAGAAGCTTTTTATGCCTCTGTTCCGGAAGGCGTCTCATGCCAGAATGGTGGCCCTGCAAACTCTCACTTCCCAGTCCCACACAGAAGGGAATCCAGCCCCAAGCCCTCCGTCCTGAGGGAGTCCTCTAACCTCTACAAGGAACAGAGTAAAAGACGCCCAAGGAGGAGAAAGGAAGACACAGCCAGTCAGTATCCCTGGAAGCCCCAACTCCTCCCTCCCACTTCCTCAGTGCACCAGCTGGTGACAGGTCTTCCGCCCGTCCCTGTGGCTTGTGTCCCCTAAATTGAAAAATTTTCCTTTTCCTTTGAAATGGGAGGGAAGACCCTAGGACCAGAATCTATAAGGGCCCCTAAAGTTATTTTTCTTAAAAGGGACACAAAAATCTAAAAACTGCCATGTACTGAGGTGCTCCTGATCGTCAGGCACTAAGCGGAGGCTTCCGACATGTCATCTCACTGAATCTGCGCAACAGCCCTGCAAGCAAGGGGTCAGTGTCCCCATTTCACAGATGGGGGCCAAGTCTCGGAGCAGCTAGAGACAGCGGAGTGGCAGGATTCTACCTCCAAGGCCTGTGCTCCTCCCGAGGCACCTTGGGACTCCTGAGGCTCCAGAACCCACAGTCTCAGTTTTAAAATTAATGATGTTGAACTAAACATATTTTGTCCTTTTATTCCAAAAATGTGTACCATAAGCATGCCTTTTAAAATCAAATATTGGACTCACGCCTGTAATCCCAGCACTTTGGGAGGCTGAAGCGGGTGGATCACTTGAGGTCAGGAGTTTGAGATCAGCCTGATCAACATGGCAAAACCCCATCTCCACTAAAAATACAAAAATTAGCTGGGCATGGTGGTGTGCACCTGTAATCCCAGCTACTCGAGAGGATGAGGCAGGAGAATCACTTAAACTCGGAGATGGAGGTTTCAATGAACTGAGATAGTGCCACTGCACTCCAGACTGGGTGACAGAGCGAGACTATCTCAAAATAATAATAATAAAATACATAAATCAAATATTGACAAATGATAATTGCATATATTTATGGGATGGGTGAAAAGTGATATGATGTCACATATCCACAGTGTGGAATGACTGATGAGACTAATCAGCAAATCTATCGCCTCACATACTGCTCGTTTATCCCTCTTGTCTAACTGGAGCATGGTACCCTTTGCTAAGCCTGTCTTTCTACTCCCACGCTTTGACATCCAAGGTTCTGGAGAGTTTGTGCCTCCTAGGACAAGCCAGTTCCTAGAGACAGTAAACCACTTGCCTTAGGGTGTGCCTTTCACACACAAACCAACCAACCCAGAGCCCACTGCTGACAACGATCCCCTGCCCTCACCACCCCAGGGATAAGTGCAGGCAACTCGGGACAGCCCCCACACACTGAGCCAACGCAATGACATTATTCAAACCAGCCAAGCAGCTGCCTCACTACCTTGCCCCGCCCCTCCTTCCCACACAAACCACAATAAAGGCCCCTGCTCCCTCAGCCTCCTGACTGCCCTGGGCCTCCCCCCTGTGGCCCCTGCGTGGTGTGTCTCCTCCTCGTGGGACGTGTGAGTGACAATTTTAATGACAGTCCTCTCCTGATCTGTTGGCCTCAGCATCATAACATCTGCATTTTAAAACAGTCAGACACTATTTTAAGCTCACAGAAGTATTACCTCATTCACACCTTACAACTATCCCGTCAGGAAATGAGGACACAGAAAAGCCACCTGCCCAAGGTCACACAGGCAACCTGGCTCCACACTTTAGGAGATGAACCAATAAAGATGATGCTGTGGGCCCCACAGACATCTTAAATGGGTAAAGGCACAGTCCAACGCCCTGGCACTGTAGATGGAACAGAGGGAGGTGAGAGGACCCGTGGGAGCTGCTGCTGTGGTCCCCAGCAGGTACAGGACCCCCCTGAGAGGGGTCACTCTCAGCAGGTGCCTGCCAGCTCACATGAAGACAATCAGATGGCCTGTGGAAACAGGCTGGGCCACCAGGGAATGTATCCTGAGGCTTCAGCCAGGCTGTTCCATCTTCCCAGGAGAAGCACAGGAGGGTACCCCCCAGCCACTGCTACTTCCCCAAACCTGGCTCCTCTGGCCACTTCAGTCCTAGCCTGGATCAGCCAAGGCAACTGTAAGAGGGAGGTCAGAAAGAGTGGGAGAAATGGGAACAGGGACAAGAGATGGAACAAATGAATGGAAGAGAAGAAAAGGTGAGGAGGCAGAGCAGAGACGACAGGCCCTGTCCTGCTAGGCCACGGGACTCAGAACAGCAGAGAGCTGCTCCAGCATGCACAGCCGTGGATGGGCTCAGAAAATGAAAGGGAGTTTGGATTCTCCATAAGCTCTGATGTTGGTGTCTGGGGTGGCTGGTGGGCCCACCACCCTGCCCAGAGGGAGGCTATACAGGCATGTGCATGCCGGAGGTAGGGCGCCTACATACCTCCATCCTGGCCCACTCTCTGCCTTCCTGCCTCCCAGGCGGCTGCCCCCTCCACCCAGGGAGAAGAAGGTCTTTCCCACAGTTTGTGAAAGCACCCATCACATAGTTGTCCTGGAAATTCTTCTTTATCTCTCAGGAAATTAAAACCAAGGAAAGCTGGGGTCCAGATCAGCTGCACATGAGGCAAGGCACAAGTGTCCCCTTGGCTAACACCAGTACTTCCAACACAAAGCCGGCAGGCAGCATGACCAGTGGCTGGTCCACCCCAGGCCTGAGGCTATGCAGCAAAGGCCTGGCTTTGGAGACGCCCCCAAGGTAAGAAGGAAAAAGTCCTCTAATCCGGCAGAGGCAGGACTGCCACCGAGCAGGGTAATCCGCAGCACCAGGCAGAGCAGAAGTGGGCTCCTCTGCACTTGGGCCTCCTGTGCCTGCCTGACTGACCCAGCCACTCAGTTGCGCCAGGCCTCTGCCCAACCGTGTACTGGGATGGCCAGGCCTGTGGTCAACTCCTTCACTGATGACCCCACCAGACCTTGGCAAGCGCTTTCCTCCAGGGCAGCTCTTGTCACACTAGACCATGGTCCTGGGACTGGGCGACCTGTAGAATCACCTGGGGAGCTTTTACATGGAGAGACTCCCTACTCCCAGCCCCAGATATTCTGACTTAATCAGTCTGGGTGGGATCTGCTGTTGATTGTCTTTGTTCTGTTTTATTTTCAGCTTCCCTGGTAACTGTATGCAGCCAGGGTTGAGAACCACCAGGCTAGTTTAAAGGTGGCCTCGAGAAGGCTTCCGCCACCCCATTTAAATTTACAACCCCTTCCATCTGCCTATCTCCCTTCTCTACCATATTTTTCTCCACTGACTATGCTGTGTAGTACTGTTGTTATTCTTATGCTCCAGCCTCCCCTCACTAGAATGTAAACTCTTTGACGGAGAGATTTTTATCTCCTTGATTCACAGCTACATCCCAGCCCCTAGGAAACACGCAGCTGAATGACTGCCTGGATGCGGCCAGCGATGCCTACCTTGGCCTCGCTCTGCGCCCTGCCCAATACCTGACACAACGCCCAGACATAAAAGGTGCCCCTATTCGTCTCCTAGGGCTGCTGTAACCAAGCACCTCCAACCAGGTGGCTGAAAACAACAGATTTTTAGTGTCCTATGGTTTTGGAAGCTGGAGGTCTGAGATCAAGGTGTCGGTAGGGCCCTGCTCCCACTGAAACTCAGCAGAATCTCTCCTTGCGTCTTCCTAGCGTCTGGAGGCGGCCGTCACTCCTTGGCATTCCTGGGCCGGCAGCCCCATCGCTTCAGTCTCTGCCTCGGTCTTTGCCAGGACTTCTCCCTGTTTGTCTGTAATTTCACAAGGCAGTCTCCTTTTCTCACAAGTTTGCCGTTCCTATTGATTAGGGCCCATCCCACTCCAGTGTGGCCTCATCTTTACTTGATTTCATCTCAAAGATCCTGCTTCCAAATAAAGTCACATTCACAGGTACCAGGGAACACGTATATTTTAGGGTGAAAAAATTCAACCCACAACAGTGCCTAATACTTATGTGGTGAAAGGGGGTACACTTTCTTGATTCCAAAGCAAGTAAGAGGCAGAACTAGTAACTCCAAATTGTGAGCTCTTCCTTCTGCCCCACAAGGCCTCTTGGAGTCTCAAGCATGTCACCTGAGACAGGGGCCCATGAAGTCCAGGGCCTGGCCCCCAGCAGATGCTCCAGTAATATACATGGATCCAGTGACTGAATGGGTGCCAGAGACATGGGGACGTTGGTGGCCTCTGGTTGTGTGCCCGGAGACATGAGAAACAACATTGGTGTGTGAGGAGCCCCAGGTGGCTTTGAAAGCCTGTACCTCCCTGCAGCCTCCTGGCAATCACTCTTCCTGGCCAGCTGCTAAGGAACCAGGGAGGGGCAGGTCACTGCCCTCTAGGGACAAGTTATTCAGAGTAAGGCTTCAATGCCAGCTGGGCAGAAGCCCATGCAAGGTTGCTGCTGAGCCCCCGACTCTGAAAACCCCAAAGACTGCCCACACATTTATATAAACCCTGCCACCCCCACATTCCCCCACCTCCTGTCAGAGGCAAAGTCACATTTCTCTGCAGCTTTGGGGAGGATTCTGCTTTGTGACTGTTACTTCTAGAGACTCCTCGGTTTTACAAGGTTTACCCTACAGCAGACTGTCTGTTCTGCTGGCCAAGATTTCCTGATCTGCCCCAGGGTAACTCTGAAGGCCATTTCTCAACTCAGCATTGGCCCAGACCTGCAGGAAGGTGCTAATTCACTGATTAGCTCCTATCTGAGAGCTTCTCATGGCAACAGGATCAGGTCCTCATGGTGGGCACAAGAACTGGGGTAGGGCCACCCTGGCTGTGCACGCTTTCCTAATTGCCTCACAGTTGCCGGCATTCTATTCCAGGGACAAGAGCGGGAGGCACAGTCCCAATTACCACAACAGGCCCTTCAGCCCTCCAGAGCAGCTTCGGCTCAGCTTTCCCCACGTGCACTTTTGGTGAAGCACACTTCCTTGTGGTTGTTTGCTCTTACTGCAGACAGGCCCATGACGTTAAGAAGCTGTCAGAGCCTGGCCCTGCTCCTGTGCACATCCTGCAGCACCTCTGGACACCCAGGTGCCGAGTTCTCCTAGCAGTCTAAGGGAGCCTGTGGTGCTGCTCACCAGCTCCTCTGATCTCCTGCAGCCCCTGGCATCACTAGAGCTCCAGGACCACACTGAAAACCATGATGGGCGGTGGGGCAAAGGAAGAGAGTATGGCAAGGTCTCAGCCCAACTCCCAGGAAGCTGGGAATAGCAGGTGCTGGGAAGGTACCCGGAAGGCCCCAGTGTGGGCTGGGGAGGCTAAAGTGCCCACACATCTGGATGGGCCAGTGGTCTCTTTTTGATCAAAGGTGCCATCCCCTGCAGCTTGCCCCCTCCATTTGCCCCCTTATTATCCAACCTGGAGAATCCTTTGGGCTCATGTCCCTAGTAAGGTACAGGAGGAGCAAGGAGTCACTCGTGTTCTTTAGGGGAGTTAGCATGATCAGGTGTGGTCTTATTAACACTGGGCTGAGATCAGGCACCAGAGGACTATTTTCCAAGGAGTGGAACAAAAAAGATGATAGAGGGGCATGTGAACTGGCAGCAGCCACAAGGTCAACCAGGGCATCGGCTGGGAAAGAAAGGGGGAAAGGCTTAGGAGAGCCTGCTGAACACTGAGTATCTGCACAAATTCCACCAACAGGGAGAGCCTGCCCTGGGACAACCACACTCTCTCCACTCTCGCAGGGACAATAGGACACCTTCCTTCAGCAAGTGGAAACCAAGACAAGGGGCTTGACAAGTGACTGGCTTGACCATCAGAACTGGGTCCAGGGGGTCCTAGGTTGAGGACGTCCTGGGATCAACAAGGGCCTCCTGCAGAGCCCCTCCCTCCCACCCAAACCCCTCTTTTGCTTCTGCCTACCCAAACCCTACCCCTACTGTACATATGATGGAACATCCCACAGCACCTAAGACATTCCATTCAGAAAGTCTGGAAAGATCTAGGGAAATGCTTCCTGAAGGAAACACGCACAAAAGGAGGAAGAAACTGCACCAACATCTAGCAATAGTGAGTGACCTTGGGTGGTGAGTGTATGAGTGCTTTGATTTTCTTCTCCATACTGCTCTTATTTTCCAATTTTCCTAAAAGTACATATATTCTTCAATAATAAAAATGTTTATTTTTTTGACAGGCACGCTGAACTCATGCCTGTAATTCCACTTTGGGAGGTCAAGGCGGGAGGAACACTTGAGGCCAGGAGTCAGAGTCCAGTCTAGGTAACATAGTGAGACCCTGTCTCTGCAAAAAAGTTTAAAATATCAGACAGGTATGGTGGCCGGTGCCTAGAGTCCCAGCTACCAAGGGGCTGAAGTAGGAGAGCTGTATGAGCTCAGGAGGTCTAGGCTGCAGTGAGCCATGATCACACCACTGCACTCCAGCCTGGGTGACAGAGTAAGACTCTGTCTCAAAAAAAAGTAAAACAAAAAATAAAAGTGTTTATTTTTTGAAAGGTAAAAAACAAATCACATTCTTCTTTTAGGGCCTGATTCTAACCCTTCCATCTTCAAGATGTCTTCCCTGACTTACCCCAGCCCAGAATAATGCTTCTTGTGTCTAAATTTTTATTAGAATCGTAATCATAAATCACAGCTGATTCTAGCTGTTTCAAAGACATAACCAGACAAATTCAACTGGTCAGCGCCTCTTTGCTCTGTCTTCTCTCCCTTCTTATCTCCCACAGGGCCCCTCATTTTGAGTCCAGAGAGCTAAAATAATAAGTCCTTGCTGGCTGCTGGCTCCAGTCCCCACCCATCCCCATTTTGCACTTAAGGTAAACTGAGGTCTTTTGTCAGGATCCAATCCCAGGCAAGGATGTGGAGGAATTTGAGCCCTTGTGCACTGCTGGGAGGAGGGTCAAATGATGCAGCCCCTCTGGAAAACAGTAAGGCAGTTCTTCCAAAAGCTAAAGATAGAATTGCCATATGATCCAACAATGGATTCTAGATATATACCCATCAAAGTTGAAAGCACAGGCCAGGCGCAGTGGCTTATGTCTGTAATCCCAGCACTTTGGGAGCTGAGGTGGGCAGATCACCTGAGGTCAGGAGTTTGAGATCAGCCTGGCCAAAATGGTAAAACCCTGTCTCTACTAAAAACACAAAAATTAGCTAGGCATGGTGGTGCGTGCTGCATGCCTGGGGGCAGGAGAATTGCTTGAACCCAGGAGGCAGAGGTTGCAGTGAGCCGAGATCATGCTGCTGCACTCCAGACTGGGCGACAGAGTGAGACTCCATCTTAAAAAAAACAAAAACTGAAAGCACAGATATGAAAAAAAATGTGTACACCCATGTTCCTAGAAGCACTATTCACAATAGCCAAAAGGTAGAAGCAACTCAGTGTCCATCAATGGACACTTTGTATGGATCAACAAAATGTGGTATATTCTTCATACAATGGAGTATTATTTAGGCCTTAAAAAGGAAGAAAATCTGGACACATGCTGTAAGATGGATGAACCTTAAAGACATCATGCTAAGTGAATTAAGCCAGTTACAAAAAGTACAAATACTGCATGATTCCATTTACATGAGCTACCTAGAGTAGTCGAAACCATAGAGACAGAAAGTAGAATGGTGGTTTCCAGGGGCTTGGCGGAGGGAGGGTAGGGAGTTATCCTTTAACACGGTTTCAGTGTGGGAAAATAAAAAACGTCCCAGAGATGGATGGTGGTGATGATGGTTGCACAACAATGTGAATGTACTTAATGCCACTGAACAGTACATTTAAAAATGGCTAAGATGGTGAGTTTTATACTATGTATTTTTATCATAACTAAAATAAACCATTATTATTTTTTTTGGGGGGGGGGATGGAGTTTCGCTCTTGTTACCCAGGCTAGAGTGCAATGGCGCGATCTCGGCTCACCGCAACCTCCGCCTCCTGGGTTCAGGCAATTCTCCTGCCTCAGCCTCCTGAGTAGCTGGGATTACAGGCACACGCCACCATGCCCAGCTAATTTTTTGTATTTTTAGTAGAGACGGGGTTTCACCATGTTGACCAGGATGGTCTAGATCTCTTGACCTCGTGATCCACCCACCTCGGCCTCCCAAAGTGCTGGGATTACAGGTATTATTATTTTTTAAAGACCCAACCCTAGTGGCCCCACCAACAGGGTGCACTGGGCTGTCAAGCTGCTACTCCCATAGCATTTCACTCCTTCACTGCAAGGACTGGATATTTCTTAAGGCGCAGAGACAGTGTCTTTTTCATAGCGGCAGGCTGGATATAGCAGCAGCTCAGTAAATGTTTGTGGAGTGAATAAAATAACATAAAGACCACTTACATCTCTAACTGGTATGGGAGTGGAGTTCGGAATACTTAAAAAAAAAAAAAATAGAGACAGGGTCTCTCTCTGTTGCCCAGGCTGGAGTACAGCAGCAAGATCTTGGCTCACTGTAACCTCAAACTCCTGGGCTCCAGCAATCATCTTGCCCTAGCTTCCCAGTATTCTGGGCCTGGGATTACAAGCATGAACCATTGTGCCCAGCCCAGACACTCTTCTTCATGTCAGGTTTAAGACAGGAATGCAGGGTGTTCATGACCCTCCTCCTGTGGTCTGTTGGCTGAGGGTGTGAGTGGAGATAAAGATTTTCCACCCTCTGCCTACAGGGTGCACAATCCGCCCACGGGTATCTGAGTATCTCGGACACTGCCGCGTGGTCATTATAATTCAGAACCACGCTGCAGCAGAGCCAGACACCAGAGCAACCTGGGGAATGCAGCCAAGTCCTTGAAGGAGACAGCAGAGGAGATAATAACCTTAAAAGTGGGAGGTGTTGGGGAAAGACTCGGAAGAGAGGGGATCTCTCCCTAAGACCCTGCCACACCCCTGATATGTGGGGAGGCGGGGTTGCTACCTCACTGCCGCACGAGGCTTGGCAGCCCCTCTGCTGGGACCCCAGCTGCAGACTCACAGGACTCTTGGGTGCCTGATCCAAGTCAGTGAACTAAGATCCCCCACCACCATGCTCCATCCTGAACCCAGGAGTCCTGCAGGGAATGTTTCTTAGGCAAGAGGACTGCACCCCCAAGAAGAGGTGGCCTCTCCCTTCACATAAATAAGAGTCTGGGATGATCTCTCACCCACCTACTACCTATTATTACCTTTAAAACCTTAGGGCTCCAGTTCTGGCACAGACCAGTCAGGTGCAGGGGCATTCACACTGAGAAGGAGCCCGTGTGAAAGCGGAGAGTCCTTCAGAGCCCTCTCGGGCCTGGCTGGGGCATTCTCTGGCCCCTGAAACCTTTGGGGGTATTGAGTTACCTGACCTTGACTCTCACCTGGTTGTCCACCCAGCCTCAAGGGCAATCAGTCTGCAGTCTCCTAGGCTGCGTGGGGCTGGGGACCTTCCATACCCTGTCTCACCTCACCTCCCAGCAGCCCTGCAAGGAGCCCTGGGCTAGCTAGCTGGGCCCCCTCTTATAGACACTGCTTCTCTGTGCCTTTTATAACAATTGTAATAGAACCATAGATCAGTACATTGTCTAACATTAATATCCTGTGAAGTTCGTGTCTCCTGGTCTCTATACCCTGGCACTAGAAAGAATGTGATAAACTCAACTAATTATTCAACGTTTAGTGTCTTCTCTAACAGAAGATGAGTTCACGATGTCAGCGATGACATGTACTTTAATCCGTGTCTCACTGCCTGCCTCTAGCTGAGCGTCCTGCAGTGAGACAGAGGCCAAACATTAGCTGAATGGATGAGTGAATGGCCAGGACTATCCCCATCCCATGTTATAGCTGAGGAAACCAAGGCTCTGATTAGGTGCCTTGCCCAAGTTCACACAGCTAATAGGTGGCAGAGCTGGGTGTAGGCCCGTCTGCTCAATATAGGTGCTCATCTTGTTCCCTTCTGCTGACTCCTGGGCAAGGGTTAGCTGGTGATGCCAAGGTTCTGTCTGCATCTATCTTTGCTGTGACCCACGCAGTATGGCGCCTTCTCTGGCTAAGAAGGCTGAGGCTGACTGATCTCTCCCCTGCCTAGGCAGAGCTCCAGGAGTTGGGTCTCCCTCCAGAACAGCCTCTGCTGGCATGTCTCCGAGGCCCTTGTCCCTCCCAGGTGTGGGAAGGGCACAGCCCCTACCCCCAGCCCTGGCACTGTCAGCTGCAGCAAGTGCAGGTATCTGGGGTCGGGTAGGACGGGCAGGAAGGCTTACAAGCCACTGGTGGACATCCCAGCATGGGCCCCAGCTCCAGCTGACCTGCCCCGTAAGAAGGGCTAAAACATTTCTATTTGTCACCACACATCAGATGGGGGAGGCATCTAAGTATCTCCAGGGATCTCCAGGGGTCCCCTGGCCTCTTGCCCACCTCTGCCTATGGCCAGTGGTGGCTCAGCACCAAAGCATCCTACAGGCTCCTCGGTCAGTCCCTGGCTGCACCCCCGGGAGGTGTGTGCAGCACAATTATTCTCCTCAGGGCAGGAGAGAATGAGGCCATGGAGAGTGGGGGCCCCTGCCTGTCATCCTCCCTACACAAGACAAACTCTTCTCCCCAAACACCCATCAGTCTCTTCCGCTTCCTTAGATCCAGGCCCAGCCTGTCATGCTGTAGAGTTGATTTATTTTTCTTGTGGCCTTGCTCTCAGTGGGGCTAGAGAACAGCATGTCATCACCCTCTCTAAATATTACAACTCTGCAGAGAATTGATGAATGTGACTCATCACCCTCCATTCTCCAACTAGAGAATCCCCAGGCCTTTCTTTGTTGATATGAGTGTGATCATATCATAAAAATAACAGTAACAATAATGGCAGCTCACAATTACTGAACACTTGTTCTGTGCCAGATACTGTGCTAAGCACTCTCCCCACGTTATTCCTTTGACTGTTTGCAACCCTATTAAGTAGGTGCTCTTCCTATCCTATTACGAAGATGAGGAAACCGAGGTTGAGAGTGGCTCCATTCCTGTAACTTGTCCTGGTCACATGGCCAGGAAACAGCAGAGTAGGGGCAATGTGCAGAACTGCTTAACTCCAGAGCCACCGCCTAACCACTGTGCCCCACCAGCTCTCCATGAGCCCAGCACCAAGGGGTGCTTTTAAACTATGATGTCACCCCTCATCTGCTACTTAACCACCAACCCAAGCCAAAAGTTCAATCCCAAAACAGAGATCAGAGCCAGCACTGTGTTTCTACCAAGGGCTACAATCAGTGCTGCTGATAGAACAGGGAAGGAGGACCCAGAGGGATATGTGCATATGGCTGCTTGCAGTTGGCCTCTGATGTGGACCAGCCACCTCTGTCCCCATGAAAAGCACAGCATCTTGGTTTTTCTCTCCTTTCATCTCTTTCCTGATTACTGTCATTGATCCTGGCACATCCCAGACAGAAATGCTCCTACTGTGGCAGGGGTCTGATGTGTAGGCCACTCTGATTAGGGCAGTGTTCTTTTATTAACCCAAAGTCACTGCCTCCATGGGAGGGGGACAGAGGGAGGTGTCACCCCAAGGGTAGTCACCGTAGAAGAGGCCTGAGTCAGCCCCTCTGACCAAACAACCTTGCTGGAGGGCTGTGGGCCCAAGAGCCAGCACTGTGGAGTGGGGATTAGGAAGATGCCTGCCGAAGGGAGAAGAGATGGTGAGAGAGGGCAAGGAACTGGGCCGAGGCACAGGAGTGGCCGGTGAGCCGTCTGTGCTGGCCAAGGCGGGCTGGGAACCTGCCTTGGAAGTACCAGACTGCTTCGGAGCACGGAATTTTCTGGATTGTCTTTGTATTCCACTGAACGCGTGAAACCCACGCAAAGCTCTGTGGAGCTGAGAGCAATCAGGAAAAGCACCTTCGTCTATGCTGTGCCAGGGACAATGCCTGGGCCAGTGAGGTGGTGAAGACAGGACCAGGAAGGAAACTTCCAGAAGGGGGAGCTCAGTGGCTTGGCTAGTATGTCTTGGGACCACTTGGTGGGCTCCCCCTTCCTACTTTAAACTTGAGCCCATGGGATCTGTTCTAATAGGGAAGTCTGTTTCCTCACATGTTCTAAGGGAAAGACCCCTGGATTTTAGGAGCTGCCATCAGACAGGAAAGGCCCCTGGTGGCTCCTCAGTCACAGAGTGAGACAGACAGGAAGCTAAACCTCCCTCCTGCCTCTTCTCTGAGTCTTCTGTTAGCCTAAGGGGTCCCCAAGCCTCCTTCCCACAGAATCCTCAGACACACTCCTTTCTCCTGGGCATATAAAGACATCTGTCTGGTAGTCAGGCTGGGTAAAAACTAGTATCAGAAAGCATACTGGGCGTATTTCTCCCACTTAACCAACTACGAGATCTTGGACAAGGTACTTCATCTCTGTGCCTCAGTTTTCTCTCCTGTAAAATGGAGATAATCTCAGTAGAGCCCTCTTCTTTGTTGTGGGGATTGTGAGTAGATGAACACACTTAGGGTGGTGCCTGGTTCAGGCAAGCTCTGTGTAGGCGTGAGCTCTCCCTGCTAGAGGTCATCGACCATGGGAGGGCAGAGGTGGGCCGAGAAGGAGCAGGGAAACAGCACATCTGCACTGCCTAAAGGGCTCAAGCCCAGGGGTCTAGCCTTGGACTCCACTTCCCACTCTGCACCCAGCTCTGCTGCAACACCTTCAGGTCCCTCCCAGATGTCGAGATTCAGCCAGGGGCAGCCTTCTTCCTGGGAGACCAAGGTGCCTGCTGCCTACACTATTCCTACCTGACAGAGGAGTATGGTGGGCTGGGAGACCCCCAGAACTGGGGGCCAACATGTTATGCAGGCACATGTCTCTCCCAGAGGCTTAGAGTCTCAGTTTTGGGAGACAGACGGAGGACACGCAGGGAGAATCCACAGTCTCAGATCCCAGGGCACAATTGGGAACTGGGCAGTCCTGCTCATTCTGCATTAAAAAAACAATGCTTCCCTCACCCCTGCTGCCGTCAGCCTCACCTTCAGAGTGTGTGTGTTTGTCTATGTGTGTGTGAGAGAGAGAGCAAAAGAGTGAGAGAGAGAGAATTTGCACTATTCCACTTAACTGCTTTCTTGAAAACTCAGCCCAAGCCTCCAAAGAGTCCTCTTTACACCAATCTTAGAGGACTCATGAGTCCTAGGAAAACTTGCCTGAGGAGAAAGAACTCTCTAGAAGGCAAACACAGCAGCAACTTTTCTGGGCATACGGGAGGATTATCGGGCTCTCCAGGAAGCCATGCTGGATGAAGGCCACTGTATTGCTTCGTGTCCCTGTGGAACTCATAAGCAGATTTTGCACTCTATTAATCTACATCTGTTTGCACGTCCCTGCTGTCAGCAGCTTCTGTCTAGGGAGGCGGCAAACACGCAGGGAAAGCAGCGTGGGCTCTGGAGCAGCCACTTGGGTGCAGCCTGGCTGTACCACTGCTGGCTGCGGGACCTTGGGCCCTTGCATCTTTTAACCTAGAATCCATTCCCTACCTTTTTCTTTCTCCATGACTGACTTTTTAAAGACTACACGATGTAGACTGTCCTATGTTTTGGATTTGTCCAGTTGTTTCCTCATGATGGTTTTTTTTATTTAAACTTTTCATTACAGAAAATTTCAAACAGAGTACATATGAAGTAAATAGCATACATGACCGATCTATCGACTGGGCATGCTCATAAAGGTAGCTGGCTTGCAGTGTTATCAGGAGGACTGGTGATAAGGTGGGCAGAGCCTGGTCCAGTGCCTGGCACGCACTGACTGAGGAGGCATGGAAGCTGCCAGATGGTGAAGATATGATGATGGTGGTGACATTCGGGCCCCAGTCTATGCTTTCCATCTCTTTTGATCGCCTAGGAGCTCCTTCCCAAAGCAGGTGGACTTGCTTCCTCCTTTCTCCTCCTCCTGTTTCTATCCTCTTCCTGCACAGCCTCACTGTCCCTCTCTCCCTACCTCCCAAAAAAGTTACATGGGACACCATGATAATTCACACCTGGAGGGGTGGGGCTGGCATGCTCTAGACAACACACTCTCCAAAGTCACCAAGCCACACTGTTGGGCTGTGCCCACTTGAAAGGAGGGAAGTGGGATGTCTCCGTTGGGGTCCAGTTCTCCCTCCCTTCCCTCCTCCTCCCCCAGCCTCACCCCTACCTCACGTTGTCATGTTTCTGGATGTAAATCTTATGGAACATCATATCCTCCTGCTTGGCGTTGATGTCTGCTTTCATCTCCATGGCAACATGACGGGGAAGGACAGACAGCAGGAGCCGCTCCTGCGGAGGGAAGCAGATGCTTTCATCACCGTGCCTTCCACCTGCCTGGCAAGTGTTCACTCCTCCACAACTGTGCCTCTGCCTGCAGCACCCTGGAGGCTCTCCTGGGACTCCTGGGCTAACACTGTGTGTGTGTGTGTGTGTGTGTGTGTGTGTGTGTGTGTGTGTGTGTGTGTGTGGTGTGTGTGTGTGTGTGTGTGTGTGTGTGTGTGTGTGTGTGTAGATCCTTCCACCATTGGAGGGCAGAGGTAGGCACAGAAGGAGCAGGGAAACAGCATATCTGCACTGCTTAAAGGGCTCAAGCCTAGGATTCCAGCCTCAGACTTTACTTCCCACTCCGAGCTCAGCTCAGCTGCAACCCCCTCGCAACCCTGGTGTGTGCGTGCAGGCTACCTGTCCCCTCCCTGGGACATTACCTGATCCTTCCGCCTCACTCGCCGCATTTCTCAGAGAAAAGCGCTTCTGGTGAATCTGTTAGTACCAAGCACCTCGGGTTAGAATCCTGAATGCCACCTGAGACTCTGAGCGACCTTGGGCATATTACTGAGCTTCTTTGAGCCACGGGTTGCTCATCCATAAAATGGGGATGCAGTTGTTGAGAGCATTAATGAGATCTACTCCATCAGTTACCAAATATTTATCCAGCACCTACCATGTGCCAGGCACTATTCTGGGGACCAAGAGAGTTAACACTGAGAGTGAGGCAGGTAAGTGTCCCCCTTCACAAAGCTTCTGGTGTCAGGGGGGTCTGGTGCACTACTATGGGGACACTAAGCAAGGACACCTGATTTCCACTGGAGTAGTCAGAGAGGGCTTCCTGGAGACTGGAAGGATGGGGTGGGGAGGAGGTGCTCCAGTTCCACCTGGGGACAGTGGCCCAGGAGAGAGAGAAAGCAAGCTGACTTTGAGAAACAACGTCACAATCAGCCGAGAGAAGCAAGTGGAGGGGCAGCCACATCACAGAGGCACAGAGGTCAGCCTGTATGGAGTCTGAACTTTGCCCTTTTTCCGAGCTCCTCTCCCAGGCCTGACCCGCTCCAAGATGCCCAGCTGCCTCTGTGCCAGGTTCCCTGCCGGGCTGGTGTACATCATTCGCTCATCTCCAGCTTTTCACTTTGGCTGCCTCCAGCCCTTCTCATTCTCCTGTCGTTCACTCCGCAGCAGACACTGGAGTTAGCCTCCCAGGTGGCCCTGAGACTCTTCTGTTTCCGTGTCCTTTCTGCTTCCTCTCCCTCCATCTGGCCACAAACAAGGCGTGTCCCACCTCTGTCCTCGCCCCATTCACACCTGCACTCTGGGAGTAAGTCCATGGCCAAGGCTCCCACTGTAGAGATGGCTCTATCATCCACTTCCCACATCCCTACTTCCCATCCAGGGCTTGCCAGCCTCCAGCTGCCCACCTGGATGTTATGCCACCACCACCCTGACATCGCACCAAAACCACACTCACTTTCCCACATTGTCATTCCACAATCACTTTTCTTTCAATTTCCCTGTCTTTGCCTGGGACAGCCCCATTCTGCTACACAGTGTCAAGACCCTGACCACGTAAGTGGCTTTTGCTTTTCAGATCTTTCCCTCTGACACTCATTCCACTGCCCTCAGCCCCAGGCCCTGTCCAGACCTTTCCTGCTGATCTGGAAACAGCTCTTGCACTTGTCCTTTCTGTTCTGCACGTTCCTCCACTGCCCATATGCAGTTCTTACCTGGCTATCGGATTCTGGTTGCAACACCCTGGACAGACAGCCTCCCTCTGACCTCCCTGACGCCTGCACAGCCCCAATCTCTCTGAAACACCACCTGTGCCCAACACCTCCACAGGTTTCCTAGTTCCACCAGCCACATCAAATATAGGTTCTCCCAGACCCACTAAACTCACTGTTATTTTCTACTGCAAACCAATGCCCATGTCCCCCTACCCCCTTGCTATGCCTCACACTGGCCTGGCCTGCTCCTACTACCCCCATCCTGGCTGCTGCTCCTCCTTGCTGAAGCACCTCTTCCACCCCAACCTCATCAGCCTCTCGCAGCCCAGGCCACCTTCAGGGCCAGACTGGATGGGGCAGCCTCTGGATCACCTTCCTTGTCTCCAAGCTTGCTGCCTCTGGTCCATCCTCCCCACTGCAGGCAAGCAACTTCCTTTCCTGAAACACACCAGACCATATCACCTTCTAAGCCTCCTGATGCTTCTGAGATCAGCCCATGCCCTGGCCTCAAGGTTTCCATGACCTGACTCCTCCCTGCCCTTCCACCTGCTGTCCCAGCAGCCCTGAAATGAAATCCACACTCCACTCCAGATACAGCAGAACACAGAGCCTCCCACCCCACTGTTGAGCACAAATTCCTCAGCTGGCATCACCCTCCTCCTCCACTGCTCCTCACCCTCCTTCAAGGTCTCCCCTTTCCCAGGAGGAGGTCTGACTCTGGCTGCTGGCATCCCCTCCCCACCCCCTGAAACTCCATGTTAGTTGCCTGTTAACTCTGAGGAGAGACCACCTTGGGGACTGGAGCTGTGTCTTGTCCAGTGCCATGGCCCAGACCCTTATGCTTGAGAGGCTGACACATTAGCGAAGGGTGGTGTTCTCTGTGGGTCGGTCTGGTCTCCCCAAGCAGCAGGAAACATGACCACCAAGGTCAACTCTCAGTAAATAGTTACTGGTGACAGGAATAGGAATTAAAGGGCAGTGTGGGATGACTGGGAGAGACTGTGCTACAAATTGTCTGGCTTCATGAGACGCCTTCCTACATTTACAATCACCTCCGGGGCTGAGGGCCAGGAGGGATGGGCAGGGGGCTGCTGAGGAACAATTCTGAGCCCACTCATCACAGGGCACCTAGAAGTTCCCCAGGGAACTCCAGCAGCTCTTTCTGCATGGCTTGCCAGCTGTGGCCAGCTCAGAAGCACCTGTCCACAGAAAGCTTCCCCTCCTTAGCATATTGGCTCCGAACATGGAATGGCAAAAATATGTTTTCCCCTAAATCCCTGTGGATTTGGTGGAATGTCCAGACTGGCCCAGGCCAGAGCAAGGAAATTGTGGCAAGTTGTAAAATGGTAATTTCCCTGGAGAAGTGAGAGGGGCAGCCCCGAAAATGGAAGGAGGAGGAGGTATCCTGATCTCAGGTGAGAGACACTGAGGCCTGGAATGGGGATGAGATGACAAGCTTTTCAGGAATGCTGAGGCCTGGGGGTGAGCATGGTGCAGTGTACCGAGGTGAGGTTCATCTGTCAATAAAGGCCAGTGGGAGGACCCCAGGGACATCGCCAAGCAAGGGCTTCCTTCAAGATGCTGGACCCAGAGCACAGACAGGGCCAAAGAGTGAATGGGGAGAGCCAGGCCAGGGACTGGTCAGTGTAAGCCAGGACCTGACAAGACATGGCAGCCACCAAGGCCGTGCTGGATGGGAAGTGGGGACAGATGGGGACTGGGGGGCCTGGAGAGGTACTACAGAGCTTTGCCCCCTAGTTTGACTGTCTGCACACCACCAGCCAGGTCACAGTGACCCACTTAGGATGTAACCAGATGGCATCAAGGACGCACCCCTGCAGTAGTAAAATGCTATGCTCTCAGGGTGGCCACAGTATGTGCTCTAGGCTGGCCTGGAAGTGCGAATGACCATTGACATCTTGGCCATTTCTCCTTGACCCCCACCCTCAAAGGCACACCTTCCATGTTCGTATCAGCCATGGGGGCTGACACAGCATGTGAGACTCAGGCCAGCTCCACTGATGCTTGCTGAGGGTCTGGGGAGACAGTAATCTAAGAGGGGAGAAAACCCTCGGGTTTGGAGTAGCCTTATCTCATAGAGGCCAGTGGGAGACCTGCAGGACCCACCCACTCTCTCCCCTAGGGCCACACAGCTACCCCCAGGCCTCTCATGTGGAAGCCATATCGCAGAGTCACCAGACTCCTACCTGATTCACACACAGGAGAGGAGACAGTGGGGATTGAGACCTGGAACCCAAACAGGACTCCACCCCCAAAGCAGGAAGGGCCGGACTCCTGATGTGGCCCTCAGCCCTGCTCCCACCCCACCCGGGAGTGGTGCACACAGGGCAGGCCCCTCTTTCCATCAGGAATCTGTGACCCTGGGAATGGCCTGCCTTCCCTGGACCAGGCAGGTCTAGGGAGACATGGGACTGTCTTCCTTCTCTGAATCACCAAACCCCAGAACTCAGAGAGAGGAATAGCCAGGTGTGGGATGCCTCAGGGAATGACAGCTCCTGTCTCTTGTTCTCTCTCATCCCTCTCCTGCAGAGCACCTTAATCCCCTGCTGGCTGCTCTCCTTACTCCAACACAAGGAGGTGCAGTGCAGAGAGGGAATGCGGAGCGGTGCAGGGAGCGGGTGGGAGTGCTTCGGGAAGGAGGGAGGGACCCTCTTGCTGCTGGGCTTGTTTGCAAACCACAGGGACACCACATGGCTATGGGCATCTGGTCTTGGGCACAGGCAGGGTAGAACTCCCTTCCCACAGGGTCTGGAATGCTGGACTCTCTCCAGGGGAAACATTCCCCATGGGCTGGGCCCCTCCCAGGGAGTGGGGCTGGCAGCTGTAATGAGCACCCCCAGGGGCTCATTTGAGGCACATCTCGGGTCTCTATTTCTTCCCACTGCGCAAGGGCAGGGGCCCTCACTCACCTGCTGCTGGTTCTCCCTCTGTGAGTGGAGCCGCGCCTGGATACACTCTCGGGTCTCCTGGAAAGCCTGCCTCTGGGAGACCTCAGCCGGGTAGTGGGTGCAGACGCCCACGATGTTGGTGCAGGAGAAAATGAGGACATTGGAGACAAGCTGCAGAAGGAGAGAGGAGCAGACCAAGCTCAGATCCTGACCCTCCTGGACCCAAAGCGTGTAGCCCTCAGCCCCCATCTCAGCAAACAAATGCTGAGGGCACCCCACACGTGGCTGATCACTGGGAACAGCTGGGCATAATCGATCAGGCTCTCTGATGTGCTCAAAGCCAGAAGCTTGGCTGGCCTGTCATGGGGTATGTCCTCTAAGGACACTGAATCACCTAATAATCATACTAAACATGCCTATAGTACCAGAAATTAAAAGGTTACATGTACTGTGACAGAGCTGTGTGTGTGCTGGGGGCAGGAGGGCCACCAAAAGGAAGGTGCCACGGGGGTGATGGGATTTCCCTTTTGAAAGTGTGATAAAATCCAGCACAGGACAAAGGGCCACCCTCCCCCAGAGATTAGCTCTGACAAATCAAGGCCTCTCAAACCCCCTCAGGTCCTCAGTGCTGTGCTAAACACTCTAGGTAATGAAAGAAGGACAAGGCTGGCTAGTCGGGATCTGTGGTCACAGTGGATCTCCACTCCTTCCTCCCTGGGCCTCTGGTCTTTCTGTTGCCAGCTCCCTGACAACCACCGCACCAGCCGGCCAGTGCCTGCCACCTCTCCCGCTCCTCAACAACTGAAATGTGTGTGTGGGAAAAGTACCACCGACCCTCCAGGTCAGCAGAGTCGAAGCTGGAATTCTTTTGAAGGGAATACGTACTGAAAAGGTAAGGGAAAACGTAACACAATACAACGCGACATGCAAAACAAGGTTATACGGCACACTCAGGTCCCAGAGAGTGATGTGTAGGCAAAATTTCTCTTGGCACATAGAGCTCCGGGAGTATCTGAGTACATGGGTACTATTGCCCTTGACTCAGGGCCACGTGGGACAGAGCCACACAATGATGCTCTCCTATGCTCTCCTAGGCTGTGGGGGTTTTGAGTTGCACCTCAGTTACTCCCTCCAAAAACTTCCTTCTTAGTTCCGTCTCCATAAGGGGAGCTGGGGTCAGCCCCTGCACCTTCTGTTGTGGCTCCCTCAGCCCTCAGGAGGCCTGTGTTGGTCCCACATCCTGGGGTGAGGAAGGCATGTGGCCATCTGGATCCTAAAGAGCTTTGCTGTGGGACGTCGGCTGCCTGGCAGTGGCCCTGGCAGATGACTCCTACGCTCTTCTCTAGGGGTCTCTTGGCTCCCGACTCAGGTCTGCTTTCTACCTAAAGGCTTTGCGCATCACAGCTTTGAGGTGGTCCTGGCCTTCATCCAGAGTCCTCAGCTAGCCTGGGACCAAGGCCATGGGGCTCCTTGCTGGATGTGGTACCATCTTTCCCTGGAGACATCCTATGGTATGTGTACTCCAGTCCATGAAAAGACTTTCTCTTTCCCATTCCAAAGTCTTACTCCCTCCTGGCTGAAGAATGCCCTGAACACCCCAGGTGCCTCCTGGATATGCCTTTCAAGAAGGGGCAGGTTCAGATTTCTAGCTCTCCTCCTCGGCTGGCTACAGTTGCTGACTGATAACTCTCACATCCTTTCACCCCAACCCATCCACCCTAGACAACCCCATCGCTGTCATTTTATATAAACACATGACATAGGAAAAGCCAATATATCACAAGGAAAGAAGACCCCTGGTCTTCAGAAACTTACAAACTACTTCAAGAGTGTTATAGATGGAATGCTTGTATCCCCCAAAAGGACCACTGAAACAAAGAGCAGCTGGATGAGCCTGCAGCTTCTGGAAGACTCATCAGAGGCAAGAGTGCAGGAATGGGAGACAGGTCCAGATGCTGCCACAGAAGCCCAAAGCATGAGGGAACAAAGACCTGCATGTGTCTGGGAGCCAGCCAGGGCAGAGCTGACTCCGAAGTAAGAGCCCCTAAGACCCGGGAGAAGAAAGTCCAGGAAGAAATAGACCATGGCTTGCAGTAGTAACCAGTGTAGTGATTATGAAGTGAGACCCTGAAAACAGGCCTCTGGGAAGTCACTGGGAACCACTGGGAGAGGATAAGGAAGAAGAAATGAGGAAATGAAGGCTGAGGGGTAGTCCCACATGGAATTCTGAAGGATGATCTAGTTAGGGGAGATTTGTGTGAAAAGAGAGGAAGGTGCCGGGTGATAAAAACAGGAGTGAGACAGAAACTGGGAAGGAGAAGATGAGGAGCTAGCTCAGACAGGCTAGTGCCTCATGAAAATATTCTACAACACGACCAAGTGGGCTTTATCTCAGGAATGAAGGCTGGTTCAACTTAAAAAAGCAATCAATGTAATTTTCCATATTAAACTGAAATTTTTTTAAAAAACATAGGATCATTTCAATAGTTTCTAAAACATCATTTGGCAAAACGCAACATACATGAATAATTTTTAAACTCTTGCCAACTTAAAAATAGAAGGGAAGTCCCTTAATCTGATCAACGGCATATACAGAAACCTGCAGCTAAATTATGTCATACTTAATGGTGAAAGACTGAATGCTTTCCCCTAAGACCAGAAACAAAGCCAGGTTGTTCCCTCTTGTCCCTCCTGTTCAACACCACACTGGAGGTCCCAGACTGTGCAATCAGACAAGAGAAACAAAAGACACACAGATCAGAAAGGAAGAAATAAAACTGTCTCTATTTGTAGATGATATGATTGTTTATGTAGAAGAACCTCAAAAAATTTAAAAACTACCAGAATATGCAAATTTAGAAAAGTCACAGGATACAAGATCAATATACAAAAAGCAACCATACTTTTATATATGAGTAAATACCAATTGGAAGTAAAATTTTAAAGGTATAGTTGGCTCTCTCTGTCTACAAGTTTTACATCTGTAAATTCAACTAACCTTGGATCAAACCCTTCAATTCGGCAACTGTACATACTTTCCATCAATGATTGGCTCAATCTGTGGATGCCGAATCCACAAATATAGAGGGTCAACTGTACCGTGACATTTTATATAAGGGACTTATATAAGCATCCGAGGATTTTCATATCCCCAGGGGGTCCCAGAACCAATGCCCTGTAAATACAGAGGGCTGAGTGAACCATTTAAACAGCACCAGAAACCATGAAATACTTATGTAGAAACTAAAGAAACTAACAGAAAATCTAAAATTGGTCTTAATCTAAGACCTGTTCACTGAAAGCTATGAAATACTGATGAAATAAATTTTAAGACTTTAATAAATGGAGAGATAGACCACATACAGAAAAACGCCATGTTCCAATGTCAATTTTCCCCAAACTGATACAAAGATGCAACACTATCACAATCAAAGCAATAAAAATAGCCAAAATAGTTTTGAACAAGATTGCCAACCAAGTTAGCAGACTCATACTACTCAATTTCAAGACTTACTATAAAGCTACAGTAATTAAGACAATGTGGTACTAGCATAAGGGTAGAAATATAGATATATAGAATTGAAGAGTCCAGAAATAAGCCTTTATATTTATGATTAATTTTTGAGAAAGGTACCAAGACAATTCAATGGGAAAAGAGCAGTCTTTTCAACAAGTAATCTGGAAAAACTGGGTATCTACATGCAAAAGAATGAGGCTGGAACTCTTACCTCATATTATACACAAAAATCCACTCGAAGTGGATCAGAGACCCAAATGTGAGAACTACAAACATAAAACCCTTAGAAGAAAACATAGGGATAAATCTTATAACCTTGGATTAGGCAATGATTTCTTATATATCACACCGCACATACAAATAACAAAAGAAATAAATTGATAAATTGAACTTCATCAAAATTTTAAAACTTTTGTGCTTCAAAGGGCACCATCAAGAAAGTGAAAATACAACCCACAGAATGGGAGATAATATTTGCAAATCCTATTTCACACCTTTAGTTTTGAGAAATGTATAAAGGCAATTACATGAAAGGAGTCTTTTTAAAAATGGTGCTAGATCCTCATTTGTATGGCAGTGAGTAAAAAAAAAAAATGGTGCTAGAACAATTAAATATTCATATGATAAAAGCAAACCTCACAAGTATACAAAATTAACTCAAAATGGTTCAGAGGCTTAACTGCAAAACCTAGCATACAAATTTTTAAAACAATGAGATACTACTACACACTATTAGAATGGCCGAAGTTAAATTAGATTAAAAATGGAAAGAAAAGAAGAAAGAATGCAGTTAACAAGTACTGGTGAGAATACACAACACGTGAACTCATACTTTCCTGGTAGAAATGAGAAATGGTACAGCCATTTTGGAAAACAGTTCAGCAATTTCTCATCAAGTTAAATATGCACTTGCCCTATGACCCAGCAACCTCACTCTTAGGTATTTTTTTCAAATGAAATGAAAAGTTACGTTCACTCAAAAATCTCTGCATAAATGCTCTGGACTACTACTCAGCTATAAAAAGGAACAAACCACTGATACACACAACACAGATACATCTCAAATACATTATGCTAGAATGAAAGAAGCCAGACTCAAAAGCCTGCAGATTCCATTTAGATGGCACTCTGAAAAATGCAAAACTGTGGGCACTGCACATAGATCAGTGGTTGCCAGGGAGCAGTGGGTGGGGCTGACAACAAAGGGGCAACACAGGGAAATCTTTTGGGGTGATGAGACTGTCCTGCATCTTGATTGTATTAGCAATTACACATCTATATGTGTCTGTTACACCTGCAGAACAATGTGCTAAAAAACTGAATTTTACTGTATGTAAATTACACCTTAATGTTTTTTTAAAAGTGGGGGCAGAAGTCATATCTAGGAGACTAAGAGAAAATGTAAGCAGATGGCCAGAGAAAGAGTAAACTTCCTTTTTTCTGAGGCTACAAAGGGAGGCCAGAGTCTATTTTGAGACATGACCTCCAAAGTAATGATCAAGTGGCTGCTGCAGCATCTCTGTACTAATCCTCCTGGTCTCTCCTGCTGTAATCTGACTCCTCCTATAGCCAGAAGGCCAATGGCAACAGACAGTGCAAATCCAGGTAAAAAGATGTGTGGTAACCCAATAGCGGTCCAAATGGCTTTGCTAAGCTTAGTGTACCTCGGTGTATATCTCTCTTTCACTAAACACAAAACCAGGCAGGCAGAAAGAGGGTGCTGGGGTCTGAGGGTGGGGTCAGGAGCAGGGCTATTGGAAAGGGGGATTTCAGCAAGTTGAACCTGAAAGTGAAAAACAGATTAATAGCGCGCGCTCTCTCTCCCCCCGCCCCCCACCACACACCCCATCTGCCAAAAAAGCAGGAATCTGGGCACCAGGTCTTAAAGGGTGCTAGGGCCCCTGTGCAGACGCTCAGGTTATGAATAGTGAGGAGGCATTGGTAAAACGTGATGGAATTCTGCTTACATATTCCTGGGAGGGAGTGTGAACTTTAAAAATGATCTCACACCTTGGGGACAAGAAAGGTGTGTCCAAATGCTGCCCGGCTCTCTTCTCCACTCAAACAGCGATCAAATGAGCACCTTCTTACATCCCCATAAAGACAGACACAGTACAAGTAGGTATAAACCCTGTCCTTGTGTAAAGGACTTAATTAGTAAATAATAACAGGTATCAGTCACTGCTGAGGCTTCACAACAGCAGGTAAACAGGGCCTAATTAAGGGTTTACTGGCTTAGGCTGGCCTCACAGGACATATCTAACACATGGAACATGAGAGCGTGTGTGTGCGTGTGTGTCCTGCTATGAAGGAGCATGTGGCATATACCTACATTAAAACAAGTGGAGTGAAAAGAAGACCCAATAAGACAGCAGACCAAAGCCCTGGAGTAGCCTCAGCATCTGCTTTAAAATAGCCAGCAGGATGCGGGGGCTCACACATGTAATCCCAGCACTTTGGGAGGCTGAGGTGGGAAGATCACTTGAGTCCAGGAGTTCAAGACCAGCCCAGACAGCACAGTGATACCCCATCTCTACAAAAACAAAAATAAAACATCAAAAAAATTCACCAGGTAGTCCCAGCTACTTGGGAGGCTGAGGCAGGAAGATCACTTGAACCTAGGAGGTAGAGGCTGCAGTGAGCTATGACCATATCACTGCGCTCCACCCTGGGCAACAGAGCAAGACCCTGACTCCAAAACAACAACAACAAACAGTTTAAAACAAGCCCTGCAGATGGATGGGTCCAGGTGGACAAGGCTCAGGGGGTCCCAGGGCCGCACCAGGAGAGATCCCACTAGAGGGGGAAAGTGTGGGATTCTATTCTCAGAGTCAAAACCAAGGGGAGATGCCTATGAATATTTAATACTTCCAAAACCCCAGCACTTCTGAAACCCAATCTCTGGCTGCCCTCAGGCTGCAGGTTTGATTTGAGCCAAGAGTGGGAAGTTACAGTGCTTGGTTTATGCAATGTCTCTTCAGCAGAAGACTTAAAGAAACCCAGCCACTGGCCTCAGACACTGTGGTCATTCTGCCTCTTCTCTCTTGAGTTTTCAGGAGGCTCCGTGTGCCCACTGCAACAGGCTTACTACACAATAATCCTGGGAAAGGTGCAAGGCAAAGGGAAATGAGGAATGCATGGGTTTGGAGTAGAAGGAAGTCACTCGGGGACTAAGGTTGGGGAAGACCCCTGCTCAGTTTGCCCTTTTAGCTCTTTTATGTGGCTCCTGTTCCCAATAACTCAGCTTGCCCCTTGCAGTATGGTTCACAGGTGAATGGTGGTGGCTGTGGTGGGAATCAGAATTTCCTGGGGAGCCAGATTTGGTGATGAAGGAGGTAGCAGGATGTTCAGTTAAATTTGAATTACAAACCAACAACAAAAACATCTTTTAGTGTAAGTAGGTCCCAGGCAATATTTGGGACCTACATATACTAACAAAAAAATTACTCATTGTTTTTCTGAAATTCAAATTTAACTGAATTACCCATATTTTACTGGGCAACACTACCAGGGGTCCTTTTCAAACCGCACCTCCCCTGGTCATGACAACCCTCTCCCCAAGCTCCTGCTCACTCTTCCCTACTCCCTCTTCCAGCTATTCCTCCACTTGTGAGGACAGAGTAGACAGACTACAGCATTTTCCCTGTGCATCAGAGTCTCTGCAATCACCCCGATGAAGTGCAAGCCAAGGTGAGATCCGATTTTCCAAATCACTCAAAGGCCAGAAGAGGCTGGACCACCTCAGGGACTCCGGGGGCAGAGGACCAGCTCCCCCTACTCTGGGCAGTAAAAAGGAGGGGAGGCCCTCTCCTGCAAGGTGTCCCCTGGCCCCAGCCCTAAAGACAGGCACAGCTCCTTCCTGTTCTAGTCCTTTGTCAGTTTACAAACACATAAAACTAACAACGAAATGAGTCCCAAATAAAAGAAGCTGACAGCCTGGCAAGAGTTCCTTCCTCCTACACTAGATTTCATTTGTCTTACACAGTGGTGGTGGGAAACTCAGGGGACCTCAGGGGAACCCCATTGAGATATAAAATAAAATAACTCAAGGAAGAATAATCTTAAATTATATACTCTTAGAAGGCATATCGGCATGGTTCCTTGTATACTACACCATGCTCAATTAGGTGCTTAACGGTTGTTTTTTTTTTTTAACTATCACATATTTTTAACTGTTTTTCTAATCATAATGAGTGGCACCTCTAAAATTTTTCCTTTCAGGAAGAATAAAGATTGCTGTATGTGTTTTTGGTAATCAAAATTGCGTTATCTCTGCTTAGGGGCTTTTGTGATGAGGTCCTCTTTCAAGGAGGTGACCGTTTCTACACCACTGGCTCTGGACAAACAGGGTCAAACCCATCTCTCTGCTCACTAGGGCCCTGCCCAGATGACATCCCCCTTCGCCTCCTTTCTGGCTAGGATCTAGCTGCTCTGGGATCATCACTGTCTCTTGTTCTGGAACACCCCCCTCAAGAGTTTAGGATGCCTCCTAAAGGGCCTCCAGCCTCTGTGAATACCATTCTCTATGCCAGAGATCTTCAAATTATACCCTTAACATCATGACATCTTCCTACCCAAAAACCCTTCAGGACTCTCCATTATCAGTAAGATAAAACCCAAACTCCTGTGCTGGCATTAATGCCCTCTAAGTCTTATCATAGACCATGTTCCCTATCTCATGCCTACCCCGGCTACTCACCGTGTCTGAAAAAACTCAATCTATAATATGATTCTAAAGTGTAATGTTTATTTAACACAACTTTAATGTCACTAAAATTAGAGCATGAAATATTAACAAATCAACAATGAGCATCTGCTTAAAACATTTTAAGGAAAAACAAAAGAGACTAAAATGTGAAGAAAGACAAGTGTCTATGAATAATTGGGTACAGCAATATCCAGTCTGCAAAACACTTTCACCTGTAATTTTTCTTTTCACCCTCATCAAATCCCTATAATATAAGCAAGTTAGGCAGCATCATCCCCATTCTGCCAATGAGGAAACAGGCTCAAGGCAGGGGTCCTGCCTGGGATTCAATACAAGGCAGCTGTAGAACTGGGATCACAGCCGTCTCTTTCTGAGCTCACAGCTCATCCTACTCTACTGTACTAAGCTGTTACTTATCCCAACTTAATTTAGATCTAGTTTTGTTTTATTCTATTTAATAAAGAGACACTCAACTTTCTCTCACCCTCGTCCCAGACGCCCCAGGCCTTCTTCATAGATCCTGGTCACACAAAGTACTGCTGATTAGGGACCTACTCCCAGCCACTGCCAGATTCGATGAATGTCCTCCGGGGGCACTCTCTCCAGGGAACTCATGGCTGTGGGTGAGAAAGGCCCACCTGTCTCACAAGGCCAAGTCTTACTCTAGTATAGCTTCCCTTAATTATTTTTTACGGAGCTATAATTCACATGCCACAAAATGCACTCTTTTAAAGTGCATAATTCAGTAGTGTTTAGCGTATTCACAAGGCTGTGCAACCATCACTACCAACCCCAGAACATTTTCAACATCCCCAAAAGAAACCCCATGCCCAGTGGTCACTGCCTATTTACCACCCCACCCTCACCCGGCTCCTGGCAACCACGAACCTACTTCCCATCCCTATGGATGTGCCTATTCTGACACTTCATATAAATTGAAGTGAACAATTGGTAGCCTCCTGTGCCTAGCTTTTCTTGCTTATCATGATATTTTCAAGGTTCATCCATGTGATAGCATACACAGGCTAAAAATCCTTTATCTGAAGTGCTAGGGACCAGAAGTGTTTCAGATTTTGAATTTTTTCCAGATTTTGGAATACTTACACACATAATGAGATATCTTGGAGATGGGACACAAATCTAAACATAAAATTCATTTGTGTTTCATAAACACCTCCTATATGTAGCCTAAAGGTAATTTTATACAATATTTTAAAGTAATTTTGTGCACAAAACAAAGTTTGTGTTAAATACTCATGTGTAAAATTTTCCACTGTGGTGTCGTATTGGAGCTCACAATGTTTTGGATTTTAGAGCATTTTAGATTTGAAATTTTCAGATTAACGATGTTCTACCTGGAGCGCTATTTTGTTCCTTTTACAGATAAATAATATTCCACAGCACAGATCTACCATATATTGTTTATCCACCACCAGGTATGGACATTTGAGCTGTGTCCACCTTTTGGCTATTATGAATAATGTTGCTGTGATGAACATTCATGTGCAAGTTTTTACATGGATATATTCTGTTTTCTTGGGGATATATCTAGAAGCAGAATTGCTGGGTCACATGGTAACTCTATGTTAACATTTTGAGGAACTGCCCAACTGCTTTCCAATCAGCTGTACCACCTTACATCCCCACCAACACTGCATGGGGTTCCAATGTCTCCACATGCCCTGCCAATACTTATTTTGTTGTCTTTTTCATGTCATCCTAGTAGGAGTGAGAATGGTATCTCATTGTGGTTTTAATGCCCTTAAATTTGTAAAGCAAACAGCAATAATTACAAAGGAAAGAATGTCTTCTATAACTTGCACAGCTCTGCCTTTAGAGAGAAGTGTCCACGTCGTACACTTTATTTTTTGTTATTTTAAATTACTTATTCCTAGGAAGACCTACTCTTTGCACAGCCAGAGAGAAATAACAGCTTTCATGTAATAGTGCTTACATGAACAAGACAAACACTGACCGGGTGCCCAGCACTGGGAAACCGTGCCATTGGTCACCCTGCCCTCTAGGACTACAGATTTGGTGGGGAAGTCAGTCAAGGCAAGGAAGGGGCTGCAAGGACATAAACTCTGCAGGCTCCACAATCTCTATCCTCTATCTTCAAGTTAATTTCATAAACATTCAGTTAGCAAAGAACATGCCAATTATAATATTATAACCCTTAATATACAAATTATTTTGCCAATTAACAATAAATGGGTAGAATTTAACAACAACAACAAAAAAAGGCCAGGCGCAGTGGCTCATGCCTGTAATCCCAGCACTTTGGGAGGCCGAGGCAGGTGGATCACGAGGTTAGGAGTTCAAGATCAGCCTGGCCAACATGGTGAAACTCTATCTCTACTAAAAATACAAAAAATTAGCCAGGAGAGGCTGAGGCAGGATAATTGCTTGAACCCAGGAGGCGGAGGCTGCAGTGAGCCAAGACCGCGGCATTGCACTCCAGCCTTGGTGACAGAGCAAGACTCCTTGGGAAAAAAGAAAAAAAAAAAAAGCTAACAACAAAAAATGGGTAATGTGGATGAATAATAAGCTTTTCAAAGTAAAAATACAAATGACTTACAAATGTGTGATATGAAAGATGTGAACCTTCAATAGTAAGCAAAGAAATACTAATAAAAGCAGTATTTTGCCTATTAAAATACCAAAGCTTTTTTCCTAGTAATATTGTTGGCAAGAATGCAATGGAATAGGCGCCCTCCTACATTATCAGTGGGAATCCAAATTGGCATAACCTTTCTGGAAAGGAATTTGGCAATATGTATGAAGAGCTTTCCAAATATTCATAACCTTTGACCCAATAAGTCAGTCCCCTCCCAGGAATCTATGCTACAGAAAACTCAGTAGTTTTGAACAGGGCTTTATGTCCCAGGATAATTATAAAATTTAACAATGAGCAACAGCTAAATGTTGAAAAACTGGAGAGCTGTTAAATAAATTACAGTGCTCTAACCAGGTGCAGTGGCTCATGCCTGTAATACCATTACTTTGGGAGACCAAGGAAGGAGGCTCACTTAAGGCCAGGAATTTGAGGCCAGCTTGGACAACACAGTGTGACCGCATCTCTACAAAGAAATAAAAAATTAGCCGGGCATGGTGGCATGCACCTGTAGTCCCAGCTACTTAGGAGGCTGAGGTGGGAAGATCACTTGAGCCTAGGAAGTTAAGGCTGCATGAGCCACGACTGTGCCACTGAACTCCAGCCTGGGTGACAGAGCAAGACTCAGCCTCAAGATAAAATAAAACCATGGTGCTCAACTCAATACCCTGTAATATCTTAAAGCCTCCAAAATGTCTCATTTAAATAACATTCAGCATTGTGAGGAATTTTCCAAAACACAATGTCAAGTGGGGGAAAAAGGGAATATGAAATTGTATATACCTCATGATCCCAATTTTTCACATGTATACATCTGAAAATGTTAACAGTGATGGAATATCTCTAGATGGTGGGATGATGAGTATATTTTAGCTTTTTTTCTTTATACCAATGAATACTCTCCAACATTTCTATTGTATATATTACTCTAAAAAGAAACACTCATAAACTTATATTAAGAAAGAAAAAAGTCCATGCTTGTACTGTCGGCACGGCAGGCTGAAGAATCTTCTCTTCTGATAGAAGAGATAAAATGAGAATGCAAATACCCGTAAAACCAGAGAGAAGAAATCAAATGGGAAAAGAGATTCGAAATAGAAAAAGGAATCATGTCTGGGCAGTGGGGACTAGGACCACTTCCTGGAGAAGTGTCTGCAGATGGGTAGGAACCTAGCCACCGGGCATCCCAGTGGGGGGACATAAAGGTGATGGAAACAGCATCAATGTGGATTGGGAAGAGGAAGAAGAGTCCAGGGCTGTACTGGGAATCCCAGGTAGTCACTGCTGCAGAAGCAAAGAGAGGACTGGCTAGAGATGAGACAAGGGGGTTCATGGCCAGATGATGAAGGAATTTTTTCTATGTCAGAGTAAGGAGACAGCACGTGATCTAGGAAGCATTAAAAATTCTTGATGGCTGCATTTCCAAAAATAAACAGTATATTCATTGCCCAAATTATAAAATGTGCATCCATTATGAAACACATCAAAATCATAGAAAAGGAAAAAAAATCAATTACCGCCCAAAGACAACCAGTGTTAACATTTCCATTTATTCCTTTTCTTTCCTTTTTTAAAAAATCTATTTATGGCTTTTTGTTTCTGCTTTCATAAAATTGTGATTTTACTGTTTATATAATTTGATATCCTGTGTTTTTCACTTAATTTTATTTATTTACTTATTTTGAGACAGAGTCTCACTCTTGTCATCCAGGCTGGAGTGCAGTGGTGCGATTTCAGCTCACCGCAATTTCTGCCTCCTGGGTTCAAGCAATTCTCCTGTGTCACCCTCTCGAGTAGCTGGGATTACAGGCACCCACCATCATGCCCAGCTAATTTTTGTATTTTTAGTAGAGACAGGGTTTCACCATGTTGGCCAGGCTGGTCTCAAACTCCTGACCTCAGGTGATCTGCCCGCCTCAACCTCCCAAAGTGCTGGGATTACAGACACGAGCCACCGTGCCCGGTCTTCACTTAATTTTGTAACATAAATATGTTTCCATGCTATTACAACTTCTAATGCTGCCAGCTTTCAAAAGGGAAATGTGATCAGAGCAGTACTTTGGGTAGATTAAACTGACAGCTGGAAAGGAGGCAGTGAAGAGGAAGATGCTAGAAGTAGACTAAAAGAGGACTGTGGAAATGGATGAGATGAAAAGGACCAGGGGCCTGGGAGAGGCGGGCACTCTGAGAAGAGAAAGCAGAGTGGCCCCCAAGCAAGGCATCTGCAAGGAGTATTTGAGCCTGGGTGATGTCTCCATGGGAAGAAGAGAGCTTCGGTTCACAATCCACTTAGGGAAGTCCAGGAGGAGCTGGCTTTGGAGTGAGTAGATTATGAGTAAGAAAGTGTCACAAAAGCTAAATCCAAGAGCAGGAAAGTCAACAGAATCAGGTGCTGGGGAAGAGGCTGAAAAGAGATGCATGCGCAGACTAGGTAGAGGAGGAGTCGGGCTATAAGGGGTTAAGTTATAAGGTCATGAGGGGACGGTGAATGAAGGTGACTCTGGATGTGTGGCAGTGAAAGGAGAACAAGTGGGTTACAGCTTGAATTAATGCAGCATGGAGGTTAGGAAACTTCATTTATCCAGAGGCAGAGGGAAGGGAGGGGAGGGGCCAAAGAGGCAAACGAGGATAGCACCATATTCCCTGCAAAACTGAGGTGCCCACCACAGGAACCACTAGCCACACGTGGCTAGGAGCATTTGCAGTGTGGCTGGTCTGAAGTGAGGGGTGTTATGAGTATAAAATACACTGGAATCTAAAATCATTTTGTATTCATTACATGATTAAATGATATTCTGGATATATTGGGTAAATATATTACTTAAATTACTTTTAGCCATGGGTTTGTTTTCTTTGTTCTTACTTTTTGGCCCACTGAAATAGCTGGAAGGATACATGTGGCTCTCATTATATTTCTGTTGCACAGCACTGCTGTTGTACAAAGAGGAGGCAGGACGGGAGGGACCTAGAGCACAGTGGATGAGAGACAGATCCCAGGTGACTTACAGAATATCACACTGCTGGGCAATTAGTAGTCCCTCCCCCACCTTAGGCCAACAGTGATCTGCCTCCCTGCTGCCCCTGAAGGGGTCATTTCCCAAAGGCTCAGATTCATCTGCCAAGCTCAGGGCTGATTTCAGATGGCACACCTAGCACAGCCACTCTCTGTGGATTTCAGGAGCATGAGATGTGGTGGCAGAAGAGGGTAGGGGGTGCTGGAGGTAAGGCCCAAGGGACAAGGGAAGGGGCTCAGGTATGATGACTGAGGTATCCAGGACGGTCTAGACAAGGGTATCAGACTGAAAATTCACTTCTCTTACACACCATGAAACTTGGGCCTTGGGGAGAATATATGAATTTAAAACCATGGAGACCAGGACCTCCTCAAAAGCAATGAATGAACGTCTAGAGGCAGCACAGTGTGGAGAAAGGCCTGGGAACTTAGGTGTGAGATCTCAGCAGGGATTTGCAACCATGAGTATGTAGCTCTGGGCAAGTCACCTTGCCTCTGGGAACTTCAGCTTCCTCATCTATAAAACTGAGAGGCAGTGGGTGATGGCTAAGGTCTTTGCCACTTGGGACAGTCCATGGAGTGGCTACAGCCTGGGCCTCTGGCTGCTCAAGCAGGGACAATTTGTATTTCCCTCTTCATGGAGATGCTACTTTTCAAAGAAATCCCTGATTTCAAGTATTCTGCCCTCTGTTCTCCTGCAATGCAATGGAATGCTCAGCATTGCAGCATATAGGCTACAGCTTTAAGACAGCCTGTCATACCTGGAAGTCATACAAATTCCCCCGTCCAACCGTGTTAGATCTATGGGGAATCCCAGAAGAAGCCAGAGTCCTTCAGAATCCATGCCAGGCACCAGCCCCCACCTCATCCCCAGACCAGGCGTGGGAAACACACATACAAAGCAGCAGAGAAAGGCAGATGTTCCCACACAAACCAAGGACATGAGTTGGAGCGGGAGGACAAGGAGAGGCTGTCGAGACAGGAACACCTTGCAGAGGTTTTCCAGGGAAGCTGATGATGCTTTGCTCACCCACAAATGGCTTCTCCTGTAGTTCTCTGACCTCTGGGGTAAGGAGACATTTGCTTTGTGGCCTGGCAAGAAGTTTTATGGGCTAGAAGTTTATTTATCTTCCAAGTGCAATAAAGTTTCTCTCTTCTAAAAATCTCATCTTGAAGAACAATTATTCCCACCCTCAGCTTCCTCCTCCCCTCCCGGAAAATCAGACAAACCTCCATTGTTTCCCGTGAGTAGTGGTGACAGCTGAGGGTGGTGCCAGCCGTGTAGGTGGAGGGAGGGGGCTGACAAAAAGCCGGAGTCAGATTCAGGGGTGGGAAGAAGCCCACCTGAACTCAGAGTTCTGGTTCCCACCCTACACAGGTGAAGTGCGGCTTCTCTCATGCCTTCCCCTATCCTTTCCACCACCCACATCTCCTCCCTCCTTCCATTCCTCACCTCTGGGGCTCATTTTAGGTCAGCAGAATCCAGAAGAAAAAAAAAACACTAAAGAGAAAGTGAAACTACCACCAAGTGCTTACCTAACCTCCAACTGAGTGTGGAACCTAGACGGGGCCATGTCTTCCATGGGGCAGGCCTGGGCCCTATCCAGCACTGCACAGGCTGCCCTGTGGGAATGGAGGGGACCCTGAGCACCTCGGCAGGGATCCAGGGGCCCCAGAGATTGCCTGGGGGAGAGAAGCAGGAGAGGAGTGCTATGCTGGGAGTCAGGAGCCCCAGGGGCCAGCCTTGTGACTTGGAGCCAGTCAGGCAACCTACGGGAATCTGAATGCACTCATCTCTATAATGGAGCTAATGACACCTGCTAATAAGACATCAAGGCTAACATCGTACAGCTGTAAACGAACACAGGCTATGACTAACGATGCTATTAGAGATCTGGAAAGCTGAGAAGTAGATGGGAGGTCAGGCACCATGGCTTACACCTGTAATTCTAGCATTTTGGGAGGCTGAGGTGGGTGGATCACTTGAGGTCAGGAGTTTAAGACCAGCCTGGCCAACATGGTGACACCTCATCTCTACTAAAAATACACAAATTAGCTGGACAGCCAGGTGCTGTGGCTCATGCCTGTAATTCCAGCACTTTGGGAGGCCGAGGCAGGTGGATCACCTGCGGTCAGGAGTTTAAGACCAGCCTGGCCAACATGGCAAAACCCCCTCTACTAAAAATACAAAAAAATTAGCTGGGCATGGTGGTGCACACCTATAATCCCAACTACCTGGGAGGCTGAGACAAGAGAATTGCTTGAACCCAGGAAGAGGAGGTTGCAGTGAGCCAAGACCCCTGCACTCCAGGCTGGGCGACAGAGTGAGACTCTGTCCAAAAAAAAAAGCTGGGCATGATGGCACATGACTGTGGTCCCTGCTACTCAAGAATCTGAAATGGGAGGATCATTTGAACCCAGGAGGGGAGGCAGAGGTTGCAGTGAGTTGAGATGGTGCCACTGCACTCTAGCCTGGGTGACAGAGCAAGACTGTCTCAAAAAAAAGGTAGATAGGAGCCAGGCCTCCTCTGCTCACTGTTGTGTCCCTATTAAACAGGACAGAGGTTGCTACACAGCAGGCCACAATGAATACTTGTTAAATGAATACATGGATGGAAAGAAAACTGAAGGCTGCAGGGCCCCTTTAAGGCCTTGAATATTCCAACTCAAAAGGGAAGACAGTCCCAAACCGTTTCCCAGTTGCCTCTGATGGTGACCATCAAACACAAGGTGGGAGAAGGGGTACAGGGTCTCTGCTATAGTTTGAATGTGCCCCTGAAATTTCATATGTTGGGAACTTAATCCTCAAATTTACAGGTCAATTGGAGAAAACTAAGACAATCCTCACTCACAGGAATGCCCAGGCCCACATCAGAATTAAATGAAAGATGAGTGTGGTACTAACTGCCACGGCCACTAAGCATTTGGAAATGAGACATGAGACAAGTCTGTGTGTCCCTGTGAGTGTCTGGGAACCGGGAGACCTGGCCTGAAGTGCTGGAGAGTCCCTTATTTGCTGGCTGACTGACCTTGAGCGTATCACTGGGAAATCCCCAGAGGTTGAGTCTATAGGAGAAATGAGCTAATGTGCAAATGAGTCTCGTGGAAAGGCTTGGTGCACAGCAAGAGGCCTGGATTGCAGCCCTTCTCCTCACAGGCTGGGCCAGCTCAGCAAGCTCCTATGCTCTCTGGGTCCTGTGAGGTTTCCGTCTACGTAAAATGGGAGAATGTGACCACACGGCTCTCAGCTACTTCACAAGGACACTGACATCCTGAGGACTCTGGGGAGTCTTCTCTGTGATGTGATTCAGCCTCTCAGAGAGAAACCAGGAGATTCTGCCCTGGTCTCCATGCTCTCCTGGCTGTGCTGCTAACAAGGGGGTAGGAAGAGGGACCAGAATTGGCACCACAGCCACACGGAGCACTGACTGCCTTAATTCTTGGGGCATGAGAAGTAACAGTGTTGAGTCTTCTCTCCCAGAGCCAATGGAGGCATGACCTAATGCCAAAGGGTGAGCCATGAAACTCAACCATGATGATGGAAGACTATAAAAACAGCCAGTGGGAGGAGTGGCAAATGTTCACTTGCAGGCTCACCTGCCCTGCACACTCCCTAGCCCCTAGAAACATATTATCAGTTTGATAATCTATAGTCCAACTGATGGACTATAGATGATCACACCACCACCCTCCTTTAAAATAATTAAGATTAACCTTTTAATTTAAAAATAATTTTTAAAAGGCTGTGGCAGACACTGTAAGTTATCCAACTAAATTCCTTGTCCTGTTCTTCCCAAGCAATACAGTCACTGAGCACATGGCTGCCCAGCCACAGACAGTATTTCTCAGCCCCTCTTGCAGCAAGGTGTGGTCATGTGACTATGCCAGTGTGGTATGAATGGAAGTGCCACGTGCAGCTCCCATGTCACCTCCCATTTCATTATCAAACACTTTCCTCTGGGCTACAACACAGATAGGCTCCAAACCCAGCTTTGACCCTATGAATGAGGATAATGTCCTTGGGGGTGGTGGCGCAACCCTGTGGAACTGAATCATCCTCGCAACCTGGACCCCATCATGTTGAGACTATGACACAAGTGAAATAAATTCCCATCTTCATAAAGCCACTGTATTTTGGTGTCTCGTTGTTACAGCAGCTTAGCCTTGACCCTATTACACTCGCAAACAGCAGAGGTTTCTAGGTCTGAGTGTCCAGGTGGCAAGCCCCTATCCCATCCCTCCCTCCCCTTTGCCCTCTCCCTCCCCCTCTTCCTCCTCCTCCTCCCTTCCTACCATGTGCTCCAGGGCAGAAGGTAGAAACCACAACACACAGGGCACACACACAAAGCCAAGGGAAGGCAGGATGGGGCTGGAGGTGTGAAAACACCAAGGACACTCCTGGAATGGTTGAAGGCTTCTGGGCAGTGCTCCTGACAAGACCTGTGACGGAGCCCAGAAACCAGAGCAGAGACAAAGCAGACAGAGGGGCTGATTCTCAATACGGAGGGAAGCACAGTGGCTGGACTACGCATGGTGAGAAACAGGAGCCCAGAGGAAAGAAGGAGTGGGCTCTGTGGTATCTCAAGGAGACGAGGCATGCCGTGGGGAAAACGTGGGATCTGGCTGGGACCTAGAATCAAAGATCCAAGTTCACATCCTTTTTCCCATGTGTGGTGGTGACTGAGTAACTTAACCTTAGTAAACCTCAGAATCTTCTGCTACAAAATAGGGATGATACTATTCACTTCTCAAGGACTGTGCAAAGATTAAGGTGATGGACTAAATAAGGTGATAATATAAAATGTCAGGGAAGCAATTATTCTTCCACTGCCTATCTAGGTTTAGCAAAAGCAAGAAACTGAGAGTTCCAACCAATCGATTGCAGTCTTCTGAGGAGAGTGAAGATAAGAACATCAGGTAATTTGTCAAATGTCTTGAAGCACCAGGCACAGGCCTGGGTGCTTTACCAGAGTACTGTCTCCCGGGGAAGGGACATGTGGCCAGACCCAAGCCAGGTTCTGGTCCTGAGCCTTGGGGCATTGCATATGGCAGTCAATATCTCTCAGCCAGGCCTGGAGGATGGGGCAAGAGCTGGGAGCGAGGCTGCCACTTCTGCACCCAGTGTGGGCAATGCCCCAGGGCTCTCCCCATCTGCAGTGAAGGCCAGGCCAGGTCTGGATAGCACAGGACCAGAGGCTCAGTTTCCTGCCTGAGTGTCCCCCACCCCTGCCCCTGCATATCCACACAGTGAAGGGAAGGAAAGCAAAAGGTGCCCTAGGGCCTCCCCTCAGGGACAGCTGGGCAGGCTATCAGCCCATGCATGGCACCCACATCCTGAGGGCATCCAGGCAAGGAGAGAGGTGAGTGTCCCTTTTCCTCCCCATCTGGAGGAAGCAGCACCCCTTCCCAGAGCTTAGAGATGGAAGGAAAAAAGCCCCAAGTCCTCAGAAAGGCAGACTGGAGTGGAATTTAAGCCCATGACACCAGATGCTGTTCCCGGCCACAGGCCTAAGATGACAGAGCTAGAGTACTTCAAGAGTGCACATGCCTGCCTCCCACCCCCAAAACCACCCAATGCCTGTGCCCCACACCAGCAACGAGGGCAGGTAAGCCCATCTGGGCAAGAGGCTGGTAGCAGGATCATTCCTGAAAGTCAGCTGTCAGCCAAAGTCTGCCCCAAGGGAGCTGCTGTGAGAAGAAACCCTGGTTGTGTCCTTTGTACTCCGCTATCCTAAGCAAATGACCACTTCGTTAAAAAATCAGCATTGGCAAGTCTGAATGTGTGTCAACTAGTTTTTAAAAATTTTTTAAGGAGGGCCACAGCTACAGCAGAAAGCAGAGGCTACAAAGGCACCTCTGAACCCAGACCACCTGAACTCTGAGAAGCAGAGGTGGGCAGTGCAGCCACCTGCTCTGTTCTCTCCTGCCCGGTTAAGATTCTCGTTCACTCTAGGAATTATCCACAGCAAACCATTCCTCCAAAGCCAGCTAGGCTGGGGCCAAGTCTCCTGGAGCCACCAGCACCTCCACAGCACTGAGCATGCAGCAGGTATTCAGAAAGTCTTCGAGTAGGAGCAGGGGCACACAAATCAAGTAATGACTGCTGTGCCCCAGTCACAACCATTTCCAGGCAGCTGGTATGTACATGAGGCATACAGACTGATCTGACTTGAGCATGAGCCAAAAATAATTAAGGGAGGAAGTCTGCTATAAATCATCTAGCGCATTTAGAAGTCCTCTGTCGTTGGGCATTATCCATGCCATCGGATTTCCTGCTTAATGCGGTAAACTGGTCTGACAGCAGAGGAATGGATAACTCTTCTTGGAGCCTCTGAATCTCAGCTGGGCTGCCCCAAGAGCCAAAACAGAACTGGAAGCATCAAGGCCAAGGAAGGGACAGATTCTCACACCCCCATCCACAGGGTCTCACAGAAATGACTCCTTGTCCTGAAGGGCGCTGGAGAGTTAGGACAGAGGTCCTTGACAAAGGAGTGAGTCAGGTCCCTGTTGTGAGCACCCCAAGAGCTAGCGCAAGTCACTTAAGCTAAATTGCTCTTGTCAAAACAAGCCCTCTGCCAGCACTCACGAGGCTGGGCCCGGCTTTCATCACCAACACTTGCTGAGCTGTGGAATTTAGCCAACCAGCCAGAAGGCCCCCAGGTAACAGAGGGTCAGGACTGGTGGAGCATAGGCTCTGGGCTGGAGCTCCGCTCCCATTTCTACCACAGGGTGATTTGGCAACCTTGGGAAACATCTCTTTACCTTTTGGTTCCTATAAAATCAGGATAGGGCTTCTACATATTTGATGGAGAAGTTTCTAGTGATCATATGATCAATTCCCAGATCTCCACATTAAGGGAGGCATCAGTACATGGACAGTACCATGAGACATACTAGAGGTGTTTAAGATGTGGCCCCTGCTTTCAAAGCACTCCTGGTTAAGGTAGAAAACACAGGAGAAACCACACAAGTGGATGCTGAAGAATGACATGGCTAGGTTCAGACTGCAAATGCCTCTGTCGGCCACAGAGGTCAAGACAGGCATCAGGGAGGGGGTGAGGTTTGGGGTGGGAGCTGAAAAGGGTTGGAATGCAGAGCGGAAACTTTTGAGTGAAAGCAACAGTCCCCAAAAAATCACAGTACAGGTGCGGCAGTGAAGAGGCCACCACAGCAGGATCAGAGAGTGATAGATGATAAAGCTGCATCAGTCAAATGGCCCAGATGGTGAACCACTGTCTGCCAGGATGGGAAGCTTGGCTTGGTCCCACAAGCAATAAGGAGCCACTGTAAGCTGGTGACGGGGGTTGTTTCATGATATTTAATAACAGCTACTGTCTACTGGATGCTTACAGTGTGCAGGTATAAACTCACCTAATCCTCGGGACAACACCATGAGCTGCGTGTAATTAGAATTCTCATTTTACAGACAAAGAAAGTGAGGCACAGCGAATTAAGCAACTCACTCCAGGCCTCACAGCTAGGAAGCGGTGGCACTGGAACCTGAACCAGGGCCAAATGACTCCGAAACCCATGGTCTTAACCACTGTGCTACACTGGCTCCACCCCAGAGGGAAGAACCATTTGTCTGTAGTAGCAAAGAGGGATGGAAATGGCAAAAGTGGGGCAGCAACTGTCTGGAGGCTGGGTCTGCAGACCAGGAACGCAGCTGCACTCAGGAGACGGGGTTGGAAAGGAGGGATGAATCCAAGAGATTCTACGAGGGAAGTATTGGCAAGATTTGGGGCTGACCCACCCAAGCCTGGGAAAACTCAGCCCCTGACAGAGACGGAAAGTTGAGAAGGGCGCCAATTACAGGGCAGATGATGAGCTCACACTGAAGGATTGAGAAGTGCAATGGGCACTCATATCTCTCCTTGAGAAGTTGTTCTTCTCCCTTCTAACTTAGACTTCACCTGCAGCCCAGGTATTCATAAATTACCCTTCAGAGGAATGATGCCTCTCACCATCTGTCAGTCCCTTCACAGGCCCCAACTCCTGCAGACACCTCCACCCCTGCCCCAGCCCCTTTTCAAGGGCAGCACATCTGTTCCAAGGAGAAAGGGATGGGATCTGGTTAGTGTCTGCTCACTGCTGAGGAGTTTGACGTGGAGGACTCATTTATCTTCCAGTCTGTGTGTGTGAAAGTATGCATGAGTGTGTCAAGAACCTGCAGATATAAACAGCTCTGCCTCTGAGAAGGAAGCATACGCTCATTTTTCCTCAGTGGACGACAAACAGAGATAAACCAGATGCTATTTTCCCAGGTCCTGTTGCCAGTAAATCTCAGCCAAGGGGGTGCTGGCAGGGTGTCCTTCCTGAAGACTCTCTGGGACCCAGTGGTCCTCAAGGCATCACCCCAACAGCTCAGTCCACCCTGTTTTGGGGCTCAGCCACCAGTCTGGGACAGGCCCCCCCATTCCCAGTTCCCAGAGCAATCTGGAGAATGAGGGATATTTACAATCCAAGGTCAGCTGGTACCATCTTGCTTCTTGGGAAAAAATGTCTCCGGCTAAGAGTCTGCCCCAAGAATGTTAGAGAGGTCAGAGGGACGAGAGGTCTCCAGCAGGCCAGCCATTCTAAGGGCTGATATCATCCTTGTTTCCTGGGGGCCAACTGTGTGCTGGGCACCCTGGCATGCAGGGATACTGGATAGGGCATTTGCATAGCACGTGGGCAGCTAAAAGGCTGGGCAGAGTGACCATGAGGGCCTCATTTAGCCCTGGGGTGAATGCCTGTTCACCTGTCCATGTCAATGTGTCTGTCCTAGTGATTCTTAGGCACTCACTGTAAAGAAGGCAGTCCACAGTCCCAGACCTGGGACTCCATGTGGGCCTTTGGAGCACAGCGGGAATCATTGCAGTGATGGTAATGAGGTGTTTTAACCCAAAAGCTGTACAGAGTGTGTGTGCGGTAGACCTGGAACTCCTCAGTCTGCTCAGCAGGGCAAAGGCTGCTGTGGGGTACAGGGGAGACTGAGAGTCTGCTGGGAAGTCCTGCCTCTTTCAGCAGGACTGTGACTAAGGCAGTGCTCAGTTTGGGGGCTCACAGAATTGAAGGGCAAGGAAATGCCAAGTGTACCTGAAATGGCCACAGTTAAGCTAAGGGCATGTGGGTTATGGGCCTTCCCACATCTCTAAGAGAAATAGAAATTTCTTCCAAGGAGTATATGTTCTTTCTGCCTAAGGCCCAGGGTGGTCCAGACTGCATATTTTTAAGAAAAGTGTCATTAGAGGGAGGGGACACCTATTTCTAGAGGCCCCACCCCACTCAGGGCCTCAGGACACCATCTGCTGAGTAGAAATCACCACCAGTCAGTGGGCCATCCTCCTACTATGTGTGTGCCCAGAGAAGCCCAAAATAAATAACAATGAATCCCTCAACCTTAGCGCCAGGTGTCCCCAGAGCATAGCGGCTGGGGGAGTGGAGAGGATGAACTGGCCAGGAGGATGATGAGAATGGGAAAGAAAAGTCTGGGCAGGTGGGCGGGGAAACCGGCAGAACCCTCATCAAGATGGGGCAGGAAGAATACTTTTCACTGAATAGTCCCAAAGCCTAATTTTAGACAATAGTTCCTTTCTGCACTAGCATTCTTCCCAGAACTAGGATTTGTATTCAGTGAACTCCCATCATCCCCTGGGGGAAGCTGCATCCTCTGTTGTTTCAAGCATGGAGTGCTTTTTCTCTGTGCTGAGCCAAACAATGAGGAGATGTGCCCCAGCAAGAAGAAGGCAGGCCTGGCTGCAGCCTTTCTAAAAATGCACATGTGTTCTCTGCCACACACACGCACCTGTCCACCTCCAGCTGACAAGCAGCAGACAAGAGCTGGAGCTCCATACAGCAGCCACAATGATCTTCTCCAAACACACATCGGATCATGTAAACTGCACTTCCTCTCCCACTTGAAACTTTGATAGAACTTCCAAGTCTCTTGGAATAAAATCTCCTTAATTCAGCTCCCGGCCTTGAGTCATCTGGCTCCTTCTGTTCTCCAGTGTCATCTCGCACCACTTCTTGCTATCATTACCCCTGGCTCCAGTCCCTGCTCCATCCTAACAGGGCTTCTGCATGTGCCAGCCTCTCTCCCAACAAAACCCCGCCCCACCCTTCTTTGCCCAGTTACCTCCTACTCTTCCTGTGGACTGCAGCCAATATTCAATTCCTCTGAAAAGCTTCTCTGACCTCCCAGAGAGGCTCCCCAACAATAGCCATCATAGCCCATGCCTCCCTTCCTCTGAGACCTAAGGTCAGCCAGCATTCTACCGTGACCAGTGTGATTCTCCACCAGTGTGCAACTTCCCTGCTAGACTGTGATCTCCATGAGGGCAAGGCCTGTTCTGCTCACCACCTGGGGAAGTTGCATCCTCTGGTCTTCCAAGTATGGAGGGCTTTTTCTCTTTGTGGAGGCAAACAAGGAGACATAACCCAGCATGAAGAAGGAAGGTGCTTAGCACAATGTCTGGCATGTAGAAAATGCTCAAAAAATATTGCATGAATGAATGGAGAGATGAATGAATGAACAAACAAGACAATCAAACCAGTATGAGCTTTTCGGCACTCTGCAAAGCTGTAAGTAAAATCACTCAAAGCTAAAAACCAGCTCAGGTATAGCAGTCACCTGCTCTCATTCCCACCCTGAGCCCAGGAACCTTTCCTCTTCACTGTCCTGAGAATCAGCACCCGCGTGGTAACTCAACTCTCATCTTCACAGTCTGGCCAAATTGCAGCCCCTGGGAATGGTGGATGCCCTGCTTTTTCAGGTGACGAAACGAGTCCAGGGTCCAGGATCACACTGTCAGGCATCAGAATAGCAGGGGCTACACCAGGACGCTTGACTAACATGCTGTTCTATTAGTCAGAATAGGCAAGGCGACGCCACAGTAACAAAGAAACCCTGAAATCTTATGGGCTTAACTCCACAGAAGTTTAGTTCTGGCTCATGAATCTGATACAGGCCAAGTGGTTTTACTCTATCTTGTAACTATGCCATCTGGACCCTATGACATCTGAGTCACTTCAGAAGGGAAGAAGAGGAGGCTAGCAGGACTACATTGGACATTTTCGTGAGCGAGGCCTGGAAGTGGTACATAGCACAGTGCACATGGCTTTTGCCCACATTCTGCTGGCTCAATCTTGGTCACGGAGCAGTAAATTAACTGCAAGGAAGGCTCAGGAACATGACCTTTCCAAAGAGTGTCCCAAACAAGAGAATGATGTGGAGAACAAATCTTCTCCACCACGGTGTGCTGCTCCTCATTAGGGCTATTTCTCTCCGAGTCCTGAAGTGACTCAAGGCCTCCACAGGCCATGTGGGCCACATCACCCTGCTGGGAGGTCAAAGCCTCTCACCCCAAAATAACACACTGCCCAGGAAGCCAAGTTGCCCAGAGCAGAGAAGGCTCAAGGGGAAGGCCAGGTTCTCCCACACATCAGCACATCATCTTCTGGATGGCTGCAGAGTAGAGGGAGAGGGACAGACGGAGGGAGGCGATGACTGAGCTCCCACCTTAGTGCTCTGACCCTCCTCTTCTCACCCCCTGGGCTCCCGATGGCCTGGCTGGTCCCAGCCTACAGGAGGGCAGTTTGATACTGTCTTAGGGAAGCCCTACTTCAGTGTAAAATCTCAAGGCTCAAATCCTGGTCATTGGCCAGAGATGGGGAAAGACTGGCAGGGAGGGGGAGCCCTGGCATAGGAAGTCAACCATGGGTGCAGGTCCTGGCTGCCGCTTCAAAAGGCCAGATGTCATTAATTATGTCTCTTCATGCCTTTGTTTCCCCAAAGGTAAAAGGGAGATGCTCAGCACCAACTTCTCCCCGCACCAGGTTTAGTGTACAGATTAAACAAGAGGTGAAAAATGACATTCCCATGCAAGTGACATCAATTATTACAGATGGAGAATGTCACCTAGAGCTCCAAGAAAGCTTCTTCCCTCAGCGGTGCCTGGCCTATGAAAAAGGCCCACTTTTGTCAATCCCCTGTCCTCCTCTACACTCTCGTTCTCAGAGTATCCTACCCTAGTTTCCACACAGGCTGAGATTCTCCAAGCTGGGTGAAGTCCTGGGGACTGGCCAGACCAACAGATGTGAATGTTCACTTTACTTCCCCACCACATACAGGCTCCTGCCGCCCCCAGTGAGAGATACAGGCCACTTGGAGGGAGACACTTTCCATTCTCACCTCGTCCTTTGCTGGTGGAGTTCCAGGGGTTAGGGGGTGGGGTTGGTTAGGGGGTGGTGCTGGTATAGAGGACCCCAGAGTGGGGTTTGGGGAAGTGGGGGAGCACAGCCTTCCTGGGCCATGACCTCTCATCAGCTCTCCTCGAGGAACGAGGAACGTTTCCAAGCAATTCTCCCTGCTTCTTTGAAATCACACCCAGTCTCTCACCCTGGGGGAGGGGAGCCTCATGAGATGAGCAAAGAGCTGATGGGGCAGGAGGTGAGAGGCTTTGGGCCCACAGAGCAGGCGGGTTTGCAAGAACCTTGAGAGAACCCAGAACAGCAATCCAGCAGCTGCCACCGCTGCTGTGAGGAGCAGGGAGCAGTGGGAACGGAGAGAGGAGGTGTGGAGAAGGGGGTGGGGGAGGGAGGCAGATGATGGAGGCTGTCAGGAGAGGCTCTGTGACAGCACAGAGCAGGGGTGGGTGTGTGGGTGAGGGTGGGGAGGCCTCACAGGGCTCAGAGATGGGACTTTAGAAGTTGAGAAATCCAACTGATTTCTCAATTGGAGCCCTCAAGTCTCAGCCGACTTCTGATCAGACTTTCTGTGAACAGCACAGGCTCCAGGCTAAAAGGCTTTTGGACTGGCATTTCCTTTCTTGTTAGCTAAAACATAGGTTTCTATAACAAGCCTACTCTAATAGACTCTTCTCATTTTTACAGGAGAACCAGAGACTCAAAGGAGAAGCCAACTTAACCCAAGGAGACAGATAAAATACAAAGTCAGGGTCAGAATTCAAATCCAAGCCCCTCTAACTCCAAAGGACACAACCAGACATCTCTGGGTCTGATTTTTCCTCCTCCCGATAAATGAGATTCTCCTATTTAGAGCCACTTTCCTAATTAGATGTAATGAGGAAACGTCCCTCCTCGGTCTTCTCAGAAACAGGGAGTCCAGATCTGAACACAGTTTCGTCTCCTAGGAAAAAAGAAGCCAGAAAAATCCCAGTTGGAATGACCAATGCCATCCGTGTGATTAGCAATCACAAACGTTTACAGGAAGCCAGCTCTGGTGAACAGGCTTGAGAAGGGAGTGGGAAAGTGACCACAAGGCTCTCTGCCCTCAAGTGGATTCCATCCGATCCAGCACAGCCAAGCCCTGAGTAGCTGGCGTTTGGAGGCTTGTGGATCCTAGGCTTCTGGAGGGGAGATGCAGATAGAAGAGGCCTGTAAGCCCAGATGACCTCAGCGATGTCCTACAAGACTGCCCACTGCCTTGGCCCTCTAAACACAGCCACTGTTGGCTTCCTCTCCTGAAGTCAGGATGCTTCAGCCACAAGCCTTCATCTCCATTCTCCTTTACCTGTGACCTGTGCCACATGCTCAGGGGAAGGAAATCATTATACCTCTTTCTCACAAAAGCCAATCCCAGAAGTCTCTCTCCAAAGACGTGCCTAGGAATCAGCTCAGTGGCAGATGCCAACTCTACACTTGCACGACACTAACAGTGAGTATCTCCAAATCCCAGCCCTGCTCATTGGTCTGGGGAAAGCTGGATGGTTTAGCCACAGGCTCCCTTCCCACTCAAGACAGAAGAAAGGCCCAGGTGCTGCTGGTGGCGGGCAAGGCCCTTCGTGGTCTACCTCCCTCCCTTACCTTGATGGCCTCATCTCCTGGGGGCCACCTGTTGTTCCTCTGCTCCCCAGGGCCAGCGTCATGCACGTGTGATCTGTGCAGCTGCACAGGGCTCCACCCGGAGTTTAATACTCTGTTGTTTCTGTTTTGAAATTCTCAGTATTTTTTGTACAAGGGGTCCCATGTTTTCATTTTGCATAGGGTCCCACCAATCATGTTGCCAGTTTAGCATATCCACACATCTCCCGCTTGCTTCTGTCACTCCTGAGAGCTGCTGCCAGCACTAGATCCAGGCTGCATGTCGCACACCTCTCCTCAGCGTCAGCTCTCACCTGGGCACCTGACAGTTCTCTTGCTTCTACCCTTGGGACTGCACTCTCTTTTCAACAAAGCAACCAGAGGATCCTTAAAAATATGAGTCAGAATCACATCACCCCTCTGCCCAAACTCTGCAATGGCTCCCTTCTTACACAGGCAGAGGAAAGGCCCAGGACCCTGCTGGTGACAGGCAAGGCCCTTCGTGTTCTACCTCCCCCGCTTACCTCACTGACCTCATAATCCTGGGGGACCCCTGTTGTCCCTCTACTCCAGCCATACCTGGCCTTTCTGCTCTTCTGAATAGGCCGCAGGCACATTCCCACCCCAGGGCCTTTGATCTGGCTGTTCCCTCTGCATGGGACACTCTTAAGCCAAATATCTATCCCCAAGCAAAGGACCAGATATCCTTTTAATGTCAGAAAAGTCCTCTAACATCATCTCATCTATAAAGGACAGCACTTAATCCAGCCTTTAAAAAAAGTATGAAATGTTGATGAGAATGGAGAAATTGGAACATCGAGGCATTGCTAGTGGGAATATAAAATGGTGCAGCCCCTGCGGAAAACAGTATGGCGGTTTCTCAAAAGATTAAAGATAAGATTACCATAGGATCCAGCAATTCCACTTCTGAATTATATACCCAAAATAATTGAGACCAGAGTCTCAAGCAGATATTTGTACATGCATGCTCACAGCAGCACTATTCGCAATAGCCAAAAGATGGAAACTACCAAGGTATCCATATCAGATGAATAGACAGATAAAATACACTATCTATATGTAACGGAACATTATTCAGCCTTGAAAAGCAATGAGTTGCTGACACAGGCTACAACATGGATAAGCCTTGAAAACATTATGCTAAGTGAAATAAGCCAGACACAAAAGGACAAATATTATAGGAAATACCTGGTCTAGTCAAAATCATGGAGACAGAAAGTGGATTAGAGATGGCCAGGGGCGGGGAGGAGGAAGGAATGGAGTTGGTGTTTAATGGAGAGAGTTTCTGTTTGGAATGATGAAAAAGTTCTGGAAACGGATTCTGGTGGTAGCTGCCCACCATGGTGAATATACATAATGTCACTGACTGGTACACTTAAAAATGGTTATAAGTTTTATGCCACGTGTATTTTACCACAAAATAAAGAAAAATAAATCAGCATAGGTAGAAGACTCAATTTAACATGAAATCCACTCTGGCCCCTGCATTCCTTCCAGGCCCCTGTCTCCCGCCAGCCACGCTCAGCCTCCTCCACACCCACCCCATGCCCACCCCAGGGCCCCAAGCCCTGCTAGCAGGTGACCCCTGACCAGCATGCACAGCCAATGGCCAAGTTCCAGCCCTGTCCTGGTGGGGGTGAATGGGTAGACAGGGACACACACCTACACAGGAATGCAGCCCAGGCCATGGGGAGGAGTCGTATTTTGGGAATCTGAGCCCTGCCCCCAAAACTAGAGATTTCAGTGAAGCCAAGTCAGTAGCCATAGTATGTCTCAGGAAGGGAGCGAGGAGGCATCACTCCCTCTGCAGCCAGGCCGGCAGCTGCCCCGTTGCCTCCTCAGGAATGTGAAGTACAACCCTGTGGCCTTGCACTTGGGGCAAGCATGAAGGCCCACTCACTCCACTCCTGGCTTTATGTGGTGATTGTCAAGGCTTAGCAGGGAGGGGTAAGATTCTTCTGATCACCTGGGAAAATGTGAAGATGCTCACAGTTCAGCCTCAATGCCAGGGTGAGGTGGGGCGGGGCTGCCCTGGTATTCCAGGCTCCCACCTTACTGGAGATGGACAAGCTCTTTAGGGAGAGGAATGCCAGATGACAAAGTGCACACCCACAGGGCTAATTTAGGCTCAGCTCCACAGCAGCAACAGCCACAGCCCCCTGCACAACTCAGCTAAGGGGGTTTAAACTACGGGGCGACCCAGAGGGAAAAGAAAATATACACAAGCCCACACACACACACACACACACACACACACACACACACACCACCCCCTTCCTCAAGAGTGGCCTTGTAAACGATCTTTTCTGCCCTGTAGTGGGGAAGGGAGTCTGTTCATGCTGCGGGGACTGACTGCTCCTTAGTCCCTGCAGCTCTGAACACAGTAAGGAACTCCCAAATGTTATTACTATGTGATCCTTAAGATTCCCGAGTCAGAGGGCCTGAGGTCACTAGGCCCCAGGAAAAGACCCTGAGGGAGATTTAAAAATAAACAGCCTTTAGCTCACAAGTACAGATGGGACCCGTTGTCTCCTCTGAGAACAGAACAGGTTGGCTGGACAGTACATGTTCTCAAGGAATTGGGTTACACTTGAGGGTGAACCTTCCAACCCAGGGAAAACAAAAACATAGAGCTACAGAGGCTCCTCTGGCGCAATGACTGAGTTGCCCTGAGCCAGGGCGAGTGCAGCCACCACAGACACGCGGTTGGCTCCGTGGCCCCGAGGCGCTGCTTGCATCTTCACCACTCCTTGCTGTGCCCTTTCCATACATTACCTCGGGCTCTTGCCCAGGTCACAAGGGCCAGAACTAGGACTCAAAATGAGGTATGTCCACAGACACTGCCCTTCCTCTGACCCTAGCACCAAGCTCCAGGGGACTGCTGGACCATCTAAAATTCACTACACCCACAAATTATTCCTGTGTTGCCCCCTCCCCAGTAAAGCCATGGGAACTAGCCTCAAGCTCCAGGGCACCTCTTCCTTCCCACCTTCCCACTCTGAAGTGCAGCTCTGCAGAGTCTGAATCCCAAGCTTTCTAACTTGGGGAACCTGAAGGGGCCACTAGTACCGCTCTGGCTTCCTTATGATTCCTGGAGCCATCCTTTGTCCTAGGACCCCTCAGCCTCGGGGACAACAGGACTTTCAGGGAGTGCAGGCATCAAGGAGAACCAGCCCTTCATTCTCCTTGAAGTGCCTGGGACCCCACCCTGGTCCTCAAAGTCATAATATTTACAGGGAACACTGCAAAGCCAGCCACCCAGCAGCTCTGCCTGGCTGGCAAGTTACTGCAAACAGCAGATGGCTCTGAACAATTTCAAGGCAGGCCCCCCTCTCCTTACAGCCAGCACCCCAGCCCACCCCCAGTAAGTAAATAAACAAGCAAGAAACTCCAGAACGAGGCAGAAGCAGAACTCTGGATGGCTCTATCCAAGCAAGCTGCCCTTCCTGCAGAGGCCACCCTGGAGCCAGAACCACACTTTCACACGGCAGGGGAGAGCTGGTGCACATCCTTCTAGGGGCAAAAAATGTCCACTGCAGACACACACACACACACCCACACACACAGCCAGTGCTGTAGTCTGTGTGTGGCTGTATGTGGGAGCAGGGCAAGTACAGGGGATGGAGAAAGGAGAGGGAGGGAATGTTAATAGAGCCAAAGTGCTTATTTTATTAAAACCTTTTATAAATAAGCCTCACTTAGCCCCAGCCAGACATGTAGTCTTGGTGCCTAAAATCACGACGACTCTACTTTCTGGAGACCTAGATGGTGACACAGGGGTGTGTACAGGGTGGGGCAGGAGACTTGCCAAAGTTCTGAATGCCTATCCCTGCCCCTCCAGCTTCCAGAACTCCTGCAGGGGCTCCATCCATCCACAAGTTAGCTAAAAAAGCTAGAGTCCAAATGCCACCATACTGCTTACTGGCTGTGTGATGTTGGACAAGTTACTTAACCTCTCTGTGCTTCAGTTTCTCATCTGTGAAATGGAGAACAATAACTATAATCAAAAGCTGTAAAGTTAAAAAATAGATACTAGCTATCAGAATAATTCTCCCATTTTTCATTTTTCTTATCTCTCTCTACAGTCTACAAAAAAAGACTTCTTTTGTGGATGGGCAGGAATCGTCGTCACCACCATCACCCTCTGTCTAATCCCAAGGCAGCTCTCCAGAGTAGGTCTTATCCCTATCTTATTGATGAAGACACTGAGGTTAAAAAAGGCTTTGACGCTGACCTGAGGTCAAAGCCTAAGTGACAGAGTCACAGGAGGACCGTCAAAGAGGCAGAACGTGAGAGTCCAAGTAAGCCCATGGAAAGGCTTCCAGAAGATTCTGTTCTCCTCAGAACTCCAGGCCAGGAGGAGGTCAGGAAAGGCTCAAAGGCATGAATGAGCCTGAAGCAGCACAGCTCCAGGTGGACAGGAGGGCACAGGGCCAGCTGCCAAGCTGGGTGACTCAGCCTTGACTCCTTACTCCTCTTGGGGCCCACGCACTGAGCCCTGGCTCTCCTCATCCTCAGCAGAGGCCACCATCCTTTAAGGTCAACCAGGAGCCCCGGGGCCCAGCGAGAGAGACCTCACAGCATGTGGGTAGCTCCAGGGATCCTACCTTCCATCCGGGCCACCTCTCAGCTTCTCAGAACACTGTCCATCACGCAGCCGCTCCCCACCCATATGTGCTCTCAGGAAGGAACTGGGCTGCCCCCAGAACTGGCCCGTCCTCCACAGAGGAGACATGTTTCAATTTGCTCAGCACAGTCTCGTTATGCCTATTGTCTGGAACAAGCTATTAACAGCACCCTTTCTCCTTCCGCTCTCAAAAGAGTCCTGGTTTTGATGCTAAATCATATGGTCGCCACACCCCGACCCTCTCTCAAGGCTACCTACCTAAGCCATGGACCCAAATCTGTTAGCCAAGGAGGGGCACCCCACCCTCTTGGGCAGTTCAAGAATGTCCAGGAAACACCCCTGACAGTATTTTTTTACTTTGTAGGCTGCAGAAACTTTCTTCCCACGCTGCCTGCCAGCAACCCCATCCCACCCCCTTTCCTGTAACTTCTTCTAGATGTAGCCCAGCTGGGTCTTCTCATCATAATGCAAATGACCCAAGGTCTTAAGCTTGTTGGTGTGGAAGAGAACCTCCAGCAGCAACCAGCCACTCCAAAACGAAGATGACAGCCAGAGCCAGGACCCAGCACAGCTCATGCATACGTTAGGATCTGCGAGAAAGTGCTGGGTCTTCAAGGAGAGGAGAAACAGGTACTCCCTCAGGCTCCAGTCTGTTCATTTCTTCACTGCTTCATTCATTCATTCAATAAAATAGATTAATCAGGTTTAAGGCTGTGTCCCATAATCAATGGTACAAATATAATAACCTACGGAGTTAGGATGTAGACACACAGACACATGTATGTATATATACAGATTTCAATATTCATGCATGTGGGTTGTGAGAGCTAATCCGAGAATAATCTGAAAATCATTGGTATCAGGCTTTGAAATGCATCGATGATTTTTTAATACATTTACCTCCTTGGTGACGTTTGAGCCCATGTGATATTTATTACATTGCTATTTAAATGAGCCTAGACTCTGAGACCTCTTTTACTTTCATAGAAAATGCCAGGGTTGGGGAAGCTAGCCAGAGGAAAAAAAAAATCAATCCAGCCAAATCCATTGATCTGGGAGTAGGCATTAATCACTCAGGATTTGATCAGCACAGCAGGAGGCTGGGGGTAAACCACAGAGTGCGAAGTAGGTGAGAGTTTAACAAAAAAAAAAAATCAAAATCTACAAGGTTGCAGAGAAGTTCATCTCTTGCCTAGCAGGACATTCATCTTGACCCAGCCCAGCCCAGTCATAGACAAACATGAGATATTCAAACCAAGTGAAATAGTAACTCCCCTTAAAAAGGCCTATTAGCAAATGCACAAAAAAATTTATTTTCACACAACATTAATTAGGCAAACAAGTGCTAAAGCCAATGGTAGGCCAGGCACTCTGCTAGGACTAGATAAATCACCAATAAGTAAGACCTATCTTGGGTCTTGGGACACACCCAGTCTAGGAGGAGACAGCTAAAACCAGGAGAGTACAACAGCTGCTCACAGTGTGTGGTCACAGAGGGGCAGCAAGAAAGGAAAGGAAAGAGCCCATCCCTGCATACGGGAAGGTGACCTAGGAAGGCTTGTCAGAGGAGGTGATACTTGACTTGGGTTCTGGAATCCAGATGAGTAGCAAAGGGGGACAAGATACTGGAAGGACAGAAAGCCTTCTAGAGAAGCCTGGCAGGGGAGAACAGCTGTTCGGGGGTATAGGGCAGTTGGGTGGAAGCCCGTATTCCTGAGATGCAAGGAAGTGACATGCTCAGAACTGAATTTTAGAAATGTAGCGTTACAGCCGTATGGCAGGTGGTCCAAAGAAGGACAGAGCTTAGTAAAAGGCCCCACAATGGTCCAGATGAGAGATGATGAAGTTAACCAGGGCAGGTTGGGAGGGGTCGTGGAGGTTGCAGGAATCGGCGGGACATTTCAGAGCCAAACTCATCAGCACTGCATGACCAACTGAAAGTGGGAGGCGAGGAGAGGGAGTTGTCAAGGATGACTATTTCTAAGCAGGCAACAGGGAGAATGACAGGAAACAGAGAAGAGAGGTGGTGAAGGAGCCGGTCCTGGTGAGGACAGTGGGGTGGATGAGTGAGGGGTACACATGATGGGTTTAAGGTACCCCGGGGAGCAATAACTACAGGCAGCTGGAAATGTGCAGCTGTGTCTCTGGAGAGCCTGGGCCAGAGGGACGCATATGGGGATAATTAACAGAATCAGATAGACAAGATGAGCTGGAAGAAAAGAGCCCAAGATGGAGCCCTGGGAAAAACAAGTGTTCGAGGAGGAAGAGAAAACAGGAGGCCAAGACAAGAGGCGTAGTGGGAACAGCCAAAGAAAGACAAGAATGGGAGTGGGTCCGGAGCAGGCAGTGCCAGGTGAAGGAAGTCCATTGTGTGCCAGCCAGGGGGCCCAAGATGAGTGGCAAGGGCTGCTTTCAACAGGAGGGGCCTCTGTGGGTTTGAGGAGGCACGTAAGCTGAGAACGACCCTATCAAGAGGGCCAGTGGGAAGCTGGCAGAGAGACATGAGAGATGGAGGCACCCCTGGGAGTGAAGGAGCTGTTTCTATACTGGGGACATGTGTCCCCTGTTAGCCTCTTTGGGAGGGACCTGGGGAAGGAGGAGGGGCTGGAGGCCAGGAGTCATGGAAGGAAGGGAGGAGGAAGGTGCCCAGAAAGAAAGAATGGAGGCCAGGCCGATAGAGGAAACAGCTCGGGTAGGAGGAGGAGGAACTGGGCTGCTCTGAGAAGCCAGGAGATGCAGGAGGTCAGCTGAGATGGGGAGGGAGGGCTTATGAGGTCTTCAATGAAGCAGGAATTTTCTCTGCAAAAAAATGAGGGTTTGGTGGAGACGCAGGACTGGTAGCTATAGAGGACAGCAGGGAGGGCTCAGACCTGCCACTCTGGAGAGGAGGGTTTGAATCAAACAGCAAATCTCCCTGGAAGACCCTTGCCAAAAAGTCTGGCTCAGAAGAGGCGCTGGTTCAGAAGAGTTAGGAACACAGCTTTGAGACTTTCCTCTGGGCTAGGATTTGTAGTCCTGACCACTCCCACCCACTCCCCGCCTCATTCTTCAAATCACTTTTTCCCAATACCAGTAGGGTCCATTTGTACATGGGAGGGTTTTCACAAAACAGAGCTAAGCACCCCACCCCCGCCACGAGCACACACACGTGCACACACAGTCCACACACGCTGAGCACTCCTGGTTCCGCACAGGCCCACATCTGTTTCTTGCTCTTGGTGAAGCCCCCAGCGGAGCGGCACATGCGGAGAGGCATGTGACGAGCAGATGAGAGGGACACTAACCCCGAGGTTAGAAAAACCTATAACTTTCCCCTCGCTGACCACAGGGTCAAGTCAACTCTACTAGAATTAAGTGCTTCTCTGTCCATGGCTCTGAATAGGACACACTCCAGCCTGAAGTGAATATCACCAGAAACTAATTTAACGGAGAGTTTGCGAATGTCCATGCAGGCCTTCTGAGCTGCCGCAACTACAAAAAACAAAGGGTGCAGTGCTCACTGGGGAGCTTAGCTCTATGGGGGGCTACAAATGGCCCTTAGCCTTCTCAAGAATGGAGAGAGGGGAGACAGAATGAGGGCAAAGCCATAGGAAGGGCCTGGCGTATGGTCCTGTACAGGGCCGGGTGCACCAAGACAGAGCAGGTGTTCCTAGTGATGGGCATGAGGATGACTGCCAATCCCTGAGCCATCACTGCCAGTTTCAGTCTTAGGCCAGGAAGCTGGACAGACACTTTGAGCCATCAGCTCAGAGGACAGAGCCCGTCCCCTACGACTCTTCCCCAGCAGACACAGCTCACAGTCAAGCATGACATTTTCTTGTGGAAAAACAGAAGAGGGAGTCGGTCATGCTGTGCTAGCAGTTCGATGTTAAAGCAGCCTTTATAATCCCTTTGATCACCCAGTTTGGTGTCCCTCTTTTGCTCACCCTAAATGAATGCCTCCACTGTGTCTTAAAGTCCATTTCCCTCCTGTGCCCTCTGGTGCAATGGGTCATGGAGGGCCACCTCCTCATGGGAGACTGGTTTGGTAGGAGGTCTGCTGCCACGTGCACAGGTGGTCTTTGGGAGCCTAGATCCTCCTAAAATGGTTTTGAGCTTTTTCTGCATGCACAGAGGTACATTTCCCTGCAGGGAAGGATGACACATCCTTAGATTTTTCAGAGGCCCAAAGATTAAAAAGTTGCTTTAGGGGATTAAAAGGCACCATGGAGTAAAGACAGGTCAGTCAGTCCCTGTAATCAGACCACAAACAAGGCAACAGGTGAGGCAGGCACAGAAGCCCATGTTCCTGCCACCGCTGGCCTCTCTGTGGGCTTGGCAGATGTGAGTGAAGCACCTTCCTCATAATCACATGGGGATCCTGGGCCATCAAGGCTGCAGGTGCAGCACGGCCTGAGGCTGGGCCACCCTGTCTCATCCTGGAAATGGACTCAGCTCCTTCTCACCTTTGCCCATTCAGAACAGCAGGCTGAGGTCTGCATCCCTGAGGGTTCATCTCTGAGGTCTGCCCCCCCATTGCCAGTCAACCTGCAACTGCACGCTATAAACAGAGACGCATGAGGTGTGAGATGGACATTTCAAGGCCTCCCTCCTCCCTGGAATGAGGTGCCTAAAGCTGACTTTGGAAAACCAGAAGCCAAACACTACAAGGACACTGTGCTGACCCAGCCTTGGGCAGAGGCCAGCACACTTCCCATCTGTCCCTCCAGGGACTTGGGGGCCGCCCAGCGCACCTGCACATGAGGACCAGCTGCCCAAACAGACTGACCAGGGGTTCCCAGAAGCTCAAAGGAGGTACACGGCATGCTGATCCCTCTAGGCAGGTGGGAGGGGAGGAGTCAGAAGGGAAAGGAAGCAAAAGTGTGTGGGTCTGGGATGAGGAAAGGGAGCTACATTCTGAGTATCTCAAAGCACGTGCCACTCTTGAGGTTTCCCAGCCACTACACTCGGCCAAACCCACCCTTTCCAGCCTGATGACCGCAGACTGTCTAAACACTTCCAGATGTCCTTGAGGGCTGTGCAGGGGATGGCAAGTACAGCTTGGACAAAACAGAGTGAAAGATCACCTCTTGCGAAAGAGAAGCCATAAATTACAATGATGACTTCCCACCCAGGAGGGAGACATCCTGGAGCTGAAGACTGAGGGTGGCTGATGGAGATGTCCTTCCCAGGAGGACACCCAGTAAAGAACACTGCCTGGGCTGTCTCTGGTCGCCTTGCTCCAGCCCAGCCTCCACCATCTCCCCTTCCCAAAGTCTAAATGCCACAGTATAGAAATATTACCAAAATACTCTTATCCTCACCCCAAGCAATGGGCTTAGCAGTTTCCAGGGTCTGGGGCTCCTGTTAGGTCAGAGTGGTAACACAGGCAGGCCCTGCAACTTTAGTCCAACCTCCCTTTGCACAACTCCAGGGGGTGTCATTCACAGATGGGTCACATCTGAATGGCTGGCCTGCAGGTACAGGACCGCATGCCATAGTCCCACTGGCTAACAGGTCGCCCTCAGGTGGCCAGTGCATCTACAACCAGCACTCCTCCACCATGCTCCCAGCTTCTCATCTGCCCAGCAGCTTTATCTCTGTCCCAGGGGCACCCAGAGTCCCACCAGCATGCCCTGGCGCCCTCAAAGCATCCCCATCAGACTGGGGCTCTGATAGTAGGGGCAGAGTCAGCGGCTGCTGAAAGCCTGCCTGCTCTGGACGAGTGCCTCCTCCTCACATCCAAAGCGTCTGTCTTAATTTACTTTATGTAATTAAGAAAATTCCACTACTGTTGTGGCAGGAGTGGGGGAAGCAAGTTACACAACAGCATATCCTCCATTATACTAATTTGTTTTAAATGATTTCTAGAAAGAAATAGCAAAATGTGACAGAATTAAGGGGGATTTTATCTTTTCTCCTTTATACTTTTTTAACTTTCCAGACTGTTGAAGTGTTGTCTATGGCTTTCTCTGATCAGAGAAAGAGGGCTATGAATGTGATCAAGTATATTTTCTTCCCCCAGAGACACTTTAGCTGTAAGTTCTGGGAGCTCCTGGAAGGCTACAAGTCTGCCTGGGGTTCAGAAAGTCTGAGGAACGTCTCAGACAGCCTGCGTCTGCAGGCAGCACAGCTTAGGCAGTGATCCTTGGGGTTATCATAAACCGCAGACTTAGGGAGGCCACAGAGACCATCCCCCACTCTCACTGCAAGGTCAGCTGACAGAGGCCAGAGGGCACAAGGCTTGCCTAAGTCCAGTCAGCCAATGAGTGGTACCAAAGCTAGAATCTGAACCCAGGCCCTCAGTCCCCAGGCAGACAGTGTTACTCCTCTTCTCTGCATCTCTCTCTCTCTCTCTCTGCATGTCTCTCTTTCTCCAGCTTTGTCTCTCTCTCTTTCTCAGTCTCTGCCTCTCTGACTCCCTCCTCACCTCTCTCTCTCTCCTCCCATTCCCCCTCCCCACCTCTCTCTCTTGCACACTATACCTCCAGGGCTCACTAAAGACTTGAATGGTGCCCCTTATTCATCCTCCCCCATAGGACAGTCAGTTTTTTGTGGTAGGAAGATACAGCATCCCTAGGAGGCCACCAGTCTCTCCCAACCCCACTGACTCTAAATGCACTGAGCTGAGACAATGGCACACACTAGAAGACTGGGAATCTCAGTCCCTGTAATCAGACCACAAACAAGGCAACAGGTGAGGCACGCACAGAAGGCCATGTTCCTGCCACCTGCTCCGACACACTGTATCAACAGCCTTTCCCAAGTGATACAAAGGAGCCCAGGGTCGGGAGTGAGGCAGGCCTTGGTTCAAGCCCTCTCACTCAGAACTCAGCAGACTTGGGTTCATTACATCTTCTTGGAATCCCTGTGTCCTCATCAATAAAATGAAGGTGTTGGTTGGGCGCAGCAGCAGCTCTTGCCTGTAATTTCACCACTTTGAGGGCAGCAGTGGGAGGATTACACAAGGACAGGAGTTCAAAACCAGCCTGAGCAACATAGCAAGACCCTGACTCCATAAAAAAAAATTCTAAAAATTATCTGGGCGTGGTGGGGTATGCCTGTAGCCTTAGTTGCTGGGGAGGCTGAACCAAGAGGATCACTTGAACCCAGGTGTTTGAGGTTACCGTGAGCTATGACTGCCATTGCACTCCAGCCTGGGCAACAGAGTGAGACCCCGCTTCTAAAAAATAAAATGAGGGTGTTAACTCCCAGAGGTACAGCATCACATGCAAAGGAGATAATATGTGCAAAGTGCCCACACAGCCCAGCAGGTGCCCACTACATGGAGGCCATCCTTGTTATGAACTCAGGCCTTCTGCAGACCAGACTCCCCTGCATCCTGTCTCCCTGCCATCCCCAGCCCTGAGCTAGCTTCCCCTCCCTCCCTCCAGCCCCAGCTCCTGAGGACCCTTCAGGGACTATGCACAACCACAATAGCTTTTAAGATAGGGGCCAGGCACCACGGTGGCTCACACCTGTAATCCCAGCACTTTGGGAGGCTGAGGGAGGTCAGGAGTTCGAGACCAGCCTGGCCAACATAGTGAAACCCTGTCTCTATTAAAAATACACACACACACACACACACACACACAATTAGCCAGGCATGGTGGTGGGCAACTGTAATCCCAGCTACTCAGGAGGCTGAGGTGGGAGGATCACTTGAACCGATAAGGTGGAGGTTGCAGTGAGCTGAGATCGTGCCACTGCACTCCTGCTTGGGTGACCGAGCAAAACTCTATCTAAAAATTATATATATATATATATATATGGACATTTTAATTTGTTTTTCTAACTTTAAAGAGATACACAGCTTTCTTTCTTCTCTTAATTTGATTTCAAAACATTCCTTCTCATCCAAATCAGAAATAATAAAGGATATTGCCTCCAATCCCACCACCTTAGCAAATCAACTCTTTCTAGCTTTTCCTTCTTGGGATCTCATTGTCTTTGAATGAATTTTTAAAAATGCATATCTAGGGTAGCACCTCATCCATCTATAGCACAACTGAGAACAGAGAAATAGCCAAAAAGGCATCTGATGGGACAAAGTGCTGTCACTTTGGCTCCACACTCACATTCATGACTTGAGCCAGAAGTCATCATCTCAGGTTGTCACAAGTATCTGATAACTGTTGGTGTCCAAAAATTCTAATAATATACTTGTCAAGCTCGTGCAGTTTAGAAATAGCAAACTGGAAGGGAGGGTAGGATGGGGGCAGGGCAGAGCCACTTTGGCAGGCACTATGATAACACTGAAAGTGATAAGGCACAGTCTACTAATGAGGAAGAAGACAGAAAATGAGTTCTTAAAGTATGCATAAGTTATCAAAACACGTAGTTGGACCCCTCTAGGGTACAAGCAAACCTCCTCTGATCCTCCCAAGGCCTGCTCTGTATTGTGGCAGGGGATGATAATTAACTAATGCAATGGTGGCCTGAGTCACCCAGAAAAAGTCATATCAGCAACTACTTAAGGAAGCGGACAAAGCACATATTTTCAGAAGATTTCTATCAGAAGACTTCTTTCAGAAGGTTATAATAATAAATGCTGCCATGAATTTTTGATTATCCAGAAAAGCAGGCCACACAGAATGGCCCACTCCCCAAGGGTTCTGAAGACAAGGTTGTTACTGAGACCCTTCATTTTTTAAGTGAAAATGGCCATTGCACTCCAGCCTGGGTAACAAGAGCGAAACTCCGTCTCAAAAAAAAAAAAAAAGAAAAAGAAAATGGCCCTTTGGACAGTCCCCACTTTTGGTGGGCCTTGTGTGATGTGCAGAGGGGCTCCCTAACTCTCAAGAACAGAGACCTCTCCCCATTCAGACGGCTGAGCCCTTCGGGCCAATGCCCAGACCAAGAGGGGAATGTCAGGCCCATGTCCCCTGGTCCAACTATATAAGAAAGGGACAACCCAGGGCCTTCAAGGCCTCCCAAATTGGTCTCCTTATGGCTCCTCAATGGGTTATTTACCAACAAACAGCTAGGCTCTAACCCCAGTCTACCTCCTCTCCCCTAAACATGCCCATCCTCCTCCACAGCGCCTGTTCAGCCTGCCTCATGTCTCCTGCCACTTCCCTCCCCATCAAAATCCCACTCTAACTGCTGAATCCTCCTCCCCCTCGCAGGCTCCTTTCCATGCTGAGTCAATAGCGCTGCCTGTATACCCCCTCCCTGGCTCTGTAAGCTACTTGCAGACAGACACTCAGCCTGTTTGGTTCCCTGCAGGAGCAGCACCGTTTCAGCACCTGGTGGGCCTTCAATAAACTTTTGCTGAAGCTGGGATTTGAAAACCCACGTCAGCCAGGCATGGTGGCTCATGCCTTACATAATCCCAGCACTTTGGGAGGCTGAGGTGGGAGGATTGCTTGAGTCCAGGAGATCAAGACTAGCCTTGGCAACATAAAACCTTGCCTCTATTTAAAAAAAAAAAAATTAAAATTGCCAGGTGTGGTGGTGTGTGCCTGCATTCCCAGGTGCTTGGGAGGCTGAGGTGGGAGGACTGCTTGAGCCTAGGAGGTCGAGGTTGCAGTCAGCCATGATTCCACCACTGCTCTCCAGAGGGAAACAGAGTGAAGATACTGCCTCAAAGAGAGAAAGAGGGAGAAAGGAGAGGAGGAAAAGAAAGGAAAAGAGAAAGGGAAAGGGGGAAAGGAAAAAGGGATAGGGAAGGAAAGGAAAGAAGAGGGGGAAGGGAGGGAAGGAGAGAGGGAGGGAAGGAAAGGAGAGAGAGAGAGGGAGGCAGAGAGAGAGAGAGAGAGCACGATAGCGAGCGTGCATGAGAGAGGGAGGAAGAAAACTCATATCCATACCACAGGGGATCAGGGGCCTTGCTTTCTCTAGCACACAGAGGCATGCACGCCTGCGGGCACTTCACACACATGCCTCACCCTTCCCATGACTTTGGGGAAACTTCTGTACAATGCGAGCTCTAGGAATTGGGAAAGGAAGAAAGGTCCCGCCGAGAAGGAATTCCCCTTGCCCAATAAGGATTTATGCTATTATTTTTTTCTTCCACAAACCCTAAATAAACAGAAGAGCTAAATTTGTCTCTATCCTGACATTCCTGAGAATGGGTGGAACTAGGTGGAAGGGAAGGGGCCCTGCCAGCACTTGCCTCTGTGCCTCATCTAGCTGACTTTTTCCTTATTGCTCACTGCAGCACAGCAGAGGGGGAGGCACAGAAAGATCGAGAGTCACTTGCACCTCTTCTGCCCCACTTCAAGCAGGAGTCTTGCCTGTGCTCAAAGACTGCCAAGAAAAGGAAGGGACTCACCCATGCCAGCCCTTAATCATCATGGCTGGCCAGGCACAGTGGCTCACATCCGTAATCCCAACACTTTGGGTGGCCGAGGCAGAAGGATCACTTGAGCTCTGGACTTTGAGACCAGCCTTGGGGGAAAAAAAAAAAAAATCAAGACTGTCTCTACAAAAAGTTTTAAAATTAGCCAGGTGTGGTGGTGTGTACCCGTATTCCTAGCTATTGGGGAGGCTCAGGCAAGAGGATGGCTTGAGCCCAGGAGTTCAAGGTTACAGTGAGCTGTGATCACATCACTGCACACCAGCCTGGGTGACAGAGAGAGACTGTCTCAAAATAAAAAAACATGTTCATGTCCGGAAGTTCTTCCTGATGTCTGGTTTAAATCCCCTCTTCCGTTCTGCAGGGGGGATCTTCTTGGCCACTGTCAAGTATTTTTTCCTCTGATCTAAAGTCAAATAGACTTTTTCAAGCCAGAAGGAGGAAGGTTGAGGAAGGGGACTGAGTAAAAGGGGGCTTTTGTAACTCTATCCCTGGCTCAAACCCTGGCAGGACAGATGAGGAACCAAAAGGGTGAAAAACAGACAGTGAAGGGGACCGTGTGGATAGAGACACAGCCCAGAGGCTGCTGGGAGAGTGGAGAAGAGAGGACCAAGAGAAGAGCGAGAAGGGAAATTTAAGGGTTAAGCTTCCTGTCGAAAAGTCCATCTGACTGCCTGCACTGACAAAGCTGTTCACAGGGGTCTTGTGGTTCAGGCACCCCTTTGTCTGGGGTGTTCTACCACCTCAGCCCTGCAGCACTAAAGCAACCATCTGCTGCCCTCCTGTACATGGCATTGGTAACCTGTGCCCACTGCCATGGCAACCACAACGAGCTCTCCCGGTACCTGGAGGTCAAGCCTCACCAGCAATGAGGCCCCCAAGTGATTTCTAATGAAGTCCCCTCCCCTCCAAAACCAAGTGCTCCCCCTGACCCTCCACTGGGATGTACAAACTTGAGCTGCAGAGTGATGGAGGGATCCAAGTGTGCCCCAACTTGAGCTGGTCACACACAGCCGTCACATGGTCTAGGGGGTCTGCCCTGGGGTCTCCTAGACTGAGACAACACAGAATCCTTGGTTCTTTGCAGTTTTGTAAGGACAGATTTGAATAATGTCTAACCATTCATGATCACTGCACCCCAGCCCCTTGTCGCCTCCAAACCATGCAGCACACAGGGCCACTACCACAGGGATAATCTTCTTCAAATACCATTTTCATCCAATCACCTTTCAGCTCAAGCGCCTAAAATAGCAGCCCCAGCTTATCAGATCAAATCTAAACGTTTATAATATTTCTACCCCTACACACACACTCCAACCTCAACCCTAGGTCTTCACCATTCAAGTCACGTACATCTCCTTTCTGTCCCAATTTTCTTGTCCCTGCTATGTTTTCTTTGCCCATGCCATTAACCCCCTCCTGTGATGTCCTTGTCTTCTGGGTCATATCCACCTCCTTTAGCAAGCCGCGCTGCAGTCTGTCACTATACCTATTTGTACTTACCACGGTGTTAGGTGCAAATTAGTAAAACTATAAAGGATCATCTTTCTGCTTGTGGGTTCCAAATTCCACTGCAAGCTCATCCATGGGAGTGCTTTCTCCTTCATTAGGCCTCGAGATTCTGCTGTTGGTCTGGGAGCTCCCACAGGGCCTGCCATGCAGCTATCCCCTTAGACTCTCCCAGGGGCAGGACTGGGGGAGCTATCTCCATGTCCTTCCCATGCCTCAGCCCCATGCTGGCTTCTCTAAGGGTTCCAAGGCAAGCTGGAGGGCCAGAGTCTAGATCAGTGCTGCCCAGTGGAACTCTTTGCAATGCTGAAATGTTCATAGATACCAGATTCCAAAGACTCAGCATGAATAAAAGATGTAAAGTCACCCATAGGTATTTTTTATATTGGTTATCTGTTAAAATAACATTTGGATATACTGGGTTAAATAAAATGTATGCCTAAAACTCGGTTTACCTATTTATTTTCACTTTAAAAAAATACAGCTATAGAAAAATATTAAATTACACATATGGCTTACATTCTGTTTCTATGGGACCATGGTCATCTATTTTACGTTAAAATAGTCTCTACCCCTTGAAGGGTGTAATGAGTGTCCCATCTGAATTGACCCTAGGTCTTAATTTTTTTCCCCTCTCTATATTGTTTTCTTATTTTTTTAATTGAAGTAAAAAACACATAACATGAAATCTACCCTCTTAACACATTTTGAAGTGAATAGTACAGTATTGTTAACTATATGCACATTACTGTACAGCATCACTTTTCTCAGTTCAGTTTTCTTTAGCCTCTATGTCTGCTTCTTTGACAGCTACCTCCAATTCTCTCTGGAACAAGCTGGTTTTACGAATTAGTTAACTGACTTAGGCCTTTAGTGCCCTAATGCTGAATCTTTTATCCAGGAACGCTTCAGGAATAACCATAATCACAACAGCACATTTCATTTGCATTGCTCCTTACTGTATGAGTGTGCTGTTTGCATAAGTTAGTTCATGTAACAACCCTATGGAACATGCAAGTCAGACATTAATATCCCCAAGTCAACAGGTAAGGAAACAGAAGACCAGGGGTTAAGGGCTGTGTACAAAGGCAGTTGCAGGACTAAGGCCCAAACCCTGGACCCCCGGCCACTTTCCATTCCACACATGCATTAAGCGCAACAATCATAGGTTCAGATGCAGCAGTTACATGTTCTCTTGCCCCATCAAGAATTGTCTCTGCAATAGGAGGTACTGGGACACTGCTGATAAAAAGGGAAGTGTGGTCGGGTGTGGTGGCTCACGCCTGTAATCCCAGCACTTTGGAAGGCCAAAGCGGGTGGATCATGGGGTCAGGAGTTTGAGACCAGCCTGGCCAAGGTGGTGAAACCCCATCTCTACTAAAAATACAAAAATCAGCCGGCACAGTGGCAGGCGCCTATAATCCCAGCTACTGGGAAGGCTGAAGCAGGAAGATCGCTTAAATCCGGGAGGCGGAGGTTGCAGTGAGCCAAGATTGCACCACTGCACTCTAGCCTGGACAACAGAGCAAGGCTCTGTCTCAAGAAAAAAAAAAAAAAAAAAAAAAGGAAGTGTTACTAAGATAGGCGGAGGCAGTGAGGAGAGTTCAGAGGCCAAAAACAGAATCTGTGGGTCTAGGTTCCAGAGTCACCCTTCTCCCAAGTAACTGCATGCCCTTAGGTCGCTGCTTTTACATTCCTGGACATTGATTTCCTCATCTGTGATACAAGCAGCTGGGTGCTTCAAGACGTGGCTAGACCAGCACCACTTGCCCTTCTAGTGGGAATGCAAACCAGCTCAATCCTTTTGTACAGCAATTTGGCAATATGTGTCAAGAGCCTCGGAAACTCTTTGACCCAGTAATTCCACTTCTGAGAATCCTAAAGAAATAATCCTTAAAAAGGAAAAAGCCTTATGTTGCAAAGACCTTCATCTCAGCACTATTTATAACACTAACAAACTGGAAATGAGCTAAAAGTCTAATAATAGGAGAATGGTTAAACTGTGATATGGTAAATCCATTTAATGAAATACTATGCAGTTATTTAAAAGAATCCAGCATCAGTAGATAACATGCATTTGGCCACGTGAAGAAGGGCAGGATATTTTAAAGAGCTGATACAGTATTGAAGGCAGTTAAATTTTAAAAAGAAAAAGGAACACTGCACTCGTATGGGGGCACACATGTATATGTCCACAAAAGGCTGGAAGACAATTCACTGCAACGCTAATAGTGGCTATTGAGAGTGATGGGGCTAGAGGTGTTTGTTTTTTCTTCTTTCCTCAGTTTCCAAATATGCATAAATAATTTTGAAAAACTTAAATAGCAAGGAGCCTGGATTTGAAGTTCCCCAAGGGCACTCACAGCTCTAACACGTCTAGGTGGGTCAGACAGGTGGTAAATGAAGTTGCACGCCAAGTCCAGGCTCAGTGCTAGGGGCTCAGGGAAATGCCAAGCACCTGAGGGCTGGGGAACCAGGGACCAGCATAGCCCCATCCAGATGAGGAATGGCCATTCCTAGTACCCCATCCCTCTACTTAAAAAAATGAGAGGGAAGGGCCATTTTTGTGGGTATTGGCACTTAAAATGAAAAACAAGCATCTGTCTGACCATCCTATATCCCAGAGCAAACAATGGTTCAGTCTGTGCTCCTTAGAGCCCACATAGTGGCTGGAATCAGGTAGGGGAGCTGGGCAGGGAAGGGAGAGAAATCATTCTCAATGGCTATTAACAGCTTTGTGAAGGGGCATCTGCGTAAGATTTTGTTGGAATAAGTGGTGGAAAGATCAAGGCAGTTTTTCTTGGGGGGTAGGATTGAAGCTGGGATCCCTCCTGAGTCCTAATCTCCCTCTCTGGTCAGCATTCTTCATGCCAGGAACTTTCCCCCAAACTTCCCAGTCCCTTTGGGCTGTTCTCTGACACCTCTGCTCAGAGGTAGTAAGGAGAGGTAGTGTGGCAGGTAGCTGCTACTGAACCCACCTAAAAACCTGGCCTGTCCCAGAAAGGGTCTTAGAAATATACCAAGAGACTCAGATGTCCCCCCAGATGACTCCACAATGCCTGTCCCCACAGAATTCACAGCTGAAGAATGGCTGCCCAGGTCACACCTCAGATAAGACCTGGATAGGCTGGAGCAGACCCAGAGGGAAAAGTCACATGGACAAGGGCTGTGAAGAGGAGCTTATCCACCAGTTCCTCCAAGACCAGTGCTGGACACCCCTGAGAGCTTAAAGGTGGTGTGATCAGGACACAAAAGGGAAGTGTGTTCTCCTGAGCTGGATGAGGACCCACGGCCCTCACCTCTCTATAAGCTGAGATAGGCTGAGAACATATCAGGCTTAGGGAGGGTTCCAACACATTAAAGAGAAGGCAGAACCACGATCAGTTATCAAGGCATGTAAGAGATGCCTAGACCACAAGCAGGACCTTTTAAGGTCGACGGCAAGGAGGACAGCCCTCAACTCTCCAAACATACTGCCTGGAGCAGGCCCAGAGGTGGAATGCCGGGGCTGCAGAGCATGGCTCCAAACCAGAGTTACTATTCTTGGGATCAAATCTGGCTGCCTGACAGCACTGGATTGATGGTGACTGGTGGCCATGTGTTGACAATGCTGGCAGGATGCTGGAAGCCAAGGGGGCCCAGGAATGCAAGCACGGGCTTCTTTTGAATCTCTCCATCCAAGGAAGAGCAACTCATAGGACCAGGTTGGGAAAATGTTTAAAGGGGCCCTAGTCATGTCTACAATTTCTTCATTTTCACAGGGAAGATGTATTTATGTTATATTTATTATATAATTAGAGATTGGTGATTTAAAAAAAAAAAAAAAAAAAAAGGAAAGCAGTAAAGCATTCCTCAACACTGTTCGATGGCAAGGAAATCAAAAGATGTCTTCACCAGTGCCTCCCCATCTGTCCTCCGCATCTTGCAATGTCTGGAGCAGCATGTAAAACACAGATTGGCCAGGCATGGTAGCTCACGCTTGTAATCCCAGGGTTTTGGGAGGCTGCGGCAGGCAGACTCTTGAGCTCAAGAGTTCGAGACCAGCCTCAGCAATATGGGGAAACCCAATCTCTACAAAAAAATACCAAAATTAGCCAGGTGCAGTGGCACATGCCTGTGGTCTCAGTTACTTGAGAGGCTGACATGGGATTCCTTGAGTCTGGGAAGTTGTGGCAGCAGTGAGCCATGACTGTACCACTACACATCAGCCTAGACAACAGAGGGAGACCCTGTCTCAAAAAAACAAAGAGTACAGATTACAGATTTAGAGCCAGGAAGCCCTAGGTTGATTCAAGCTGTGGCTCCACCACCTAGGGCCTGTGTGGCCTGGGCCTGCTTTCCTCACCAGTGAGAGGGGATGGTAATGATACCCATGTGAGAGGATGGCTATGAGGAAAAACTCAGGCAGCACTGTTGAGCAAGCAAGTGCGGTACGCAATCAGTTCCTGGGTCCGTCCCCTTAAGAATGCCGCCCTCTCCTCCCAATCCACCCCACACCACTGCCGTGGGAATCAACCAGCCACATCACTCAAAAACTCCTGGAGGGTCCCATGAAATTAGGAATGAACTACTGAGCTGGGCTTTCCCAGCTGGCCAGGAGCTGCTCCTCAGAGAGCTGCCCTGCATGGACCCTGAGTCCCTCCTTCCTGTATGTCTTTGTCACTCTTCTATCCCTTTGGCTCTCAATCTCATCCTCTCTGGAAGCCGTATCTGTCCTCTGGACCTTCTCTGCTCTCTCCAGCCAGAAGGGAATTCTCTCTTTATTTTGATTTACAAGAAAGGAGGAGTAAGACCCACTTCTCTTCCTTGGAAGAACCTGAAATCCAGTGAGGATGATCAAAATATGCCTACCCAGGAAACACTTAACGAAGCAGAACAGCCAATTACAAAGCACCAGCAAGGGCTGCACAGTCAGCACTGTGTCTGCGTCACAATGTCACATTACCTGAAGGCTCTGGAAGGGGACTTTCAAATGCAGACCAACAGGCTGGTTGACAAGCACTGACCAAGCACCCCAAGTGCTAAGAACATGGCTCAAATTAGAGACAATTCCGTCTTCACCGAGCTTTCTGACAGCGGACAAACACCATCCCTGCCAGACACAGGAGATGAACAAGGTAACCCCTCAAGCCACCAGCCAGTTCAGACCACTAAGCAGAGGCCCTCCTGGCAGCATCTTCAGCCCTTACCTTCTCACTGCCCCATCCAGACCTCACACTCCACCATGGTCAGGAGCCAGGAGGTGGGCAGTCAGCCCATGTCCCCTGCCTGTGTCTGAGGCCTGGCTTCTGCCTTGCCCCATCTCTCCAGCTGCGTTCAGAGAAAAGAATGTGCACTATGCCCAAAACAAACACTCACATAGGCCTCCTGAGTGGGGAGACCTCTGGGGAAAGAAGCAGGAGCCTCCATCTTCTCAGACAAGGGCTCCCAGCTGCAGGGGCTCTGTGTGTTGTGGATCCACTCTGAGTTCAGCACTCGAGAATTTCTGGACTAGGTGGAGCATGATGGGAAAAATCACAAGGCCACGGCTCACTACCCCAGCCAGCAGGCAAGACAGGCACCCCTGGAGGAGTCAAGCCAAATGTGGGTACATATGAGTAGGAGACCCCTCTGCTGAAACACACACTTCTGTTTTATTCTATCTTTTCAGACCCCATCTTCAGCTGGCTCTGAAAAAGAGACCCTGCCAGTGTGCTCTGATGAGTGTGTTTATCTTGGGGTCTCAGCACCTAACTCTGGGTCTCAAGTTTCCAATATACCTGCCCCTTTTGCCTCACCGGTGCTGCTGGAACGGTACAGAGATGCCAGAAAGGCAGGGCAGAGGAACGAGCCTGCCAGCTGCTGGAAGTGCCACCTACCCCCATGCTGCTGCAGTGCTTGCTGGAGCGACCCTGAAAGCGGAGAGGCTCAGCGAATGCCAGCGAGGCCAAGCAGCACAGGCTCCCCAGGCCTGTCCTCCCTCGTGCTGTGGCTGTGGCTTTGGTTTTCATGCCAAGGGACTCTGGCCCTCCAACAGCCTGCAGCAGCCTCGCCCAGTGTACTCCCTTGGCTGCATGGCCAGGTTCTGAGCACTTGTCTAGAGCACAGGATGGAGAAGCAGAGACAAGGCGTCTTGGGCTGCAGAGTTTCCATGTCAGAGTCCTTCCCTCACTTGGAATGCAAATGCTTCCAGACTCAGAACACCAGGACAGAGAAGACTGAACAACTCAGTTCTCTCCTTTAGGACCTGAGGGATCTGCGAGAGGTGAGGAGGGAGCAGCATAGGAGGGGTCAGGTGCCTCCTGCCAGGCCTGAGCAGGTCCATACCAAATGCAAGGCCTTCCCCACTAGACCATCATGCCTTTTTATTTTATTTATTTAGAGTCAGAATCTCGATTTGTCACCCAGGCTGGAGTGCAGTGGCGTGAAAAACTCAGGCAGCATTGTTGAGCAAGCAAGTGAACTCCACCTCCCAAGTTCAAGCAATTCTCATGTCTCAGCCTCCCGAGTAGCTGGGACTACAGACATGTGCCACCATGCCCAGCTAATTTTTGTATCTTTAGTAGAGACAGGGTTTCACCATGTTGGCCAGGCTGGTCTAAAACTCCTGGTCTCAAGTTATCTGCCTGCCTCACCTCCCAAAGTGCTGGGATTACAGTTGTGAGCCACCACGTCCTGCCCTTTTGATTTTTCATCTCTGATACTTTGACATCTGGCGCCTCACTGATACTGGAAGGACTGACTGCTCTTCCCGGCCCTAGCCAATTCCTAGAGATAGTAAATGACTTGCCTGTGAGTGCACCTTTCATACGCAAACCAACCAATCCAGAGGCCACACTCCCAACCACCTTCTTTATTGGGTTCTTATACTCAAGGCCATTACTTTCCTACCCTTGTCACCCCAGGGTCAGCTACTGGACACCCAGAGACCGCCTGTAAGCTCCAGAGCCTGCTGCAGTTATTCAAACTGCCAATCCTATGCCTGCTGACCCTGCCTCACTGTTCCTTCCCTGGAAACCACAATAAAGTCTCTTGCCCATGTTTCTCCCTTGCTCCCTCTGCCTCCTGACCGACCCTGGCATTTCCCCGAGTGGCCCCGGCATCGTATGGCATGGCATGTGCCCTCCTCTTGGGAGCTATGAGTAACAAGCTATTTTTTCCATGGTGGTTGTCTCCTGATCTGTTGGTCACACCATACCTGAACAATAATAAAACCTATGGTAGTCAGGACTCCCTAGGCAGTCACCAAGATTATCATCTGGTGCCACTAATCAGCAAAGTGGCGTTTTCATTTGGGTTGGAGGGAGTGAAGAGGAGAGGAAAGGGATTTTTTCATTTCCTCCTGAAATTGGGCTCTTGGGACTCAAGGTCATTCCCTTTCCATTTCTCCCATGGTCACTCAAAATGGAACAAATAATGGTTTAATGAGCACTGGCTCTGTTGTAATGATGGGAGGTTGAGCAAGTCTGCACTCCCATGACTCCACCCAGCTGGACTCCTAATAAGGCCCTCTCAACAGTGCCTGGGCTCTCTCCACTTGGGCTGACTCTCTTCCAGAACACGCCACTGCCATCCTTGGCCAGCCTGCCACTAGCACACCCACCCTGCAGGCAAAGCCACCGCCACTGCTCCTGCTCCTATGGGAACCCAGGACCTTTTCCATTTGGGCACCAGGTCACTCCTTGGTTTGGGACCAAAATGCCTTGACTTGAAGCCGTCCACACCCAGACCTGCCGACATCTTTGGAATTCAGCCACCACATTTTCCTAAACTGGCTGCTCCTCTGTTCTAGGAATGTGACACCCCCTCAGCAGCCCCTCCTGGCCAAGGTTTATCCTCCCACTTTGTCCTCTGGATCCCTCAAAGCCACAAACCCAGTCCCAGCATTAACCATCAACTCTCCCTTTTCCAGGCACCCTACTGCTCTCAGCCTCCCCACAGGCTGTGCCATCGCCATCAGTGCACACCCCCCCTCCTCACACACGCATCACACTTTAGCACCCAACAGTAGCACTTGGATTTCTCTGGTTGCCAGAAAGAATGGGATCAGATAAATGAAATGTGCTTTAATTATAAAATGGAATATTATTCATCTGTAAAACATGAATAAAGCACTGATTCATACTACAATGTGGATGAACCTCAAAAATATTTTGCAAATGCCAGGCATAGTGGCTATGCCTATCATCTCAGCAGTTTGGGAGGCCAAAGCAGGAAGTATCGCTTGAGCTCAGGAGGTTGGGACCAGCCTGGGCAACATAGTGAGACCCTGTCTCTACTAAAAATAAAAAAAATTAGCTGGGCATGTGGTATGCACCCGCAGTCTCAGCTTCTAGGGACTCTGAGGTTAGAAGATTGCTTAAGCTAGGGAGATAAAGGCTGCCGTGATCATGCTACTGCACTCCAACCTGGGCAACAGAGTGAGACTCAGCCTCAAAAAGAAAAAAAAAAAATGCAAAGTAAAAGAAGCCAGACACAAAAAAATACATATTATATGATTCCACTTATAGAACATATCCAGAATACGTAAATCCGCACAGACATAAAGCAGACTAGTGGTTGCCAGGAGTAAGGGGAGGAAGAAACTGAGAGTGACTGCTAATAGGTATGGGGTTTTCTTTGGGACTGACAAAAATGTATGGGATAGACAGAGGTGGTTAATCTTGTGTTATATGAATTTCACCTCAATTTTTTAAACTGTGGTTTTAGAAAGTGCATCAATTACATACAGTATACAGTAGCCACATGAAAAGAAATATCAGAGGTGGTCTCAGATAATACAAAGAGCCCTGGACCTACAGTGAAAAATTTAGGCACCAGTTCCATGTTTGACGCCTGGGACACATTAAGCAAATCACGGAACATCACTTCCAAGGGATGTGCTACCACACAAACATGGTCATAACACGTATCTTCAGTGTCGTCATGAGAACTGAATAACATAGGAACGGCACACAAAAGACATTCATTTATACACTTAGCAAGAAAATTAGTACACAAATGTTAGGTTAAAAAAAAAAAAGCAGATACAAAGTTCTAGCCATATTCAGCCGGACGCAGTGGCTCACTCCTGTAATCCCAACACTTTGGAAGGCCGAGTGGGTGGATCTTGAGGGCAGGAGTTCAAGACCAGCCTGGCACCCCGTCTCTATTAAAAATACGACAATTAGCTGGGCGTGGTGGCAGGCACCTGTAATCCAGTTACTAGGGTGGCTGAGGCAGGAGAATCATTTGAACCCAGGAGGCAGAGTTTGCAGTGAGCCAAAGTCCCACCCCTGCACTCCAGCCTGGGAGACAGAGTGAGACTCTGACTCAAAAAATAAAATAAAAGTAGACTAAAACAAAGTTCTAGCTATACAAACTACTTTACTTACATAAAAATGTATCTCTGTTGATAAAGGATACAAAAGAGTTAAAGAGCTAGCTGGTGTTTTGAGCTTATGGAACGTTTTCTATAAAATTATCCATACAGGCAGCCAGGCTCTTGATGTGGCTCTGCCTATTACCAGCGCATGCTGGTTCTCAGGATGTCCACTGGAGAAGGTGTCCTTGCAGTCAGGGTCTAAAGGCAGGCTGCGGCTTTCACAGGTGGAAAGGATGTGTTCCTGCTAATCGTCCTGTCCGAGCAGCAAAGATAGGCAAGGGAAGCACCACCAAAAATTCTCATCTGATTACCTAGTGTGGTGGATCTCAAAGTGGGATACCCAGTGCAGCAACAGCTGCAGCATCACCCAGGAGGCAGCTAGACATGCAAATTCTTGGGCTCCACCTCCGACCTTGTGAATTAGAAGCTCTGGGAACCCAGCAAGCTTTCCAGGAGGTTAAGATGCCCATTCATGTTGAGGTGCTCCTCTGCACCTCACCTGCTTCCCTAACAGAGGCCAGGCAGAAGAACATGGAAACTGCCCCAGAAAGACATTCCCTCACTCGCCCACCCCTCCTACCTTCCAAGCCCCAGTTGGATGAGCTGAGAAAGTTCCCTGTGGTTAGAGGAGCTAATCTATTACCTGGATATAAATTAACTTGCCCTCTCTGGTCACCAGCCCACTGACCTGGGAAAGGCAAACACACAGCTGGCAGGGAAGGAGCAGTAATAAATCTGTCTTTTTCTACAGGTCCTCCCATACTCACTTCCCCAGCTGGGACCTGTGTTCCCTGAGGCAGTGTGGCCCCATAGCCCTGAGGTCCCTCTGCTCTCCCACATGAGCAGGTGCTGGATCCGGTCAACCCAGTGGGAGGCCCCCATCTGCCCTTAGGGCCACCACCATAGCTAGGAGAATGAGGGAGGGAGGGAGAGAGGGTTGGGGGCTGGAACGCACAGCTCATCACCCTTAAGGATGGCAGAGTGACTAGAAGCTTCCTTTGTAGAACTCCTTAGGTAACAGCCCACAAAGACTCCCTCCAGGGCAGCTCTGCCCCTGGTAGAGTTCCCTCCCCCTCCCGCTACCCTTACCCACCCTCCTTCTTCCTTCTCCTCCTCAACACAGCAGCCTGGGGCCAACGTCCACCTCCCAGGCATAACTAGGAATGGCAAAGCCATATCCCAAGGTGAACTGCCTGTTTGGGAAGGGCTAATTCCAATGCCCTTGGACACATTCTGCACTCTGCCTGACTGGAATGACCAGGTAAAAACCAACATAACACCCATCTTAGAAATTTGCAGTGAGGATGAAATCTAACAGGACACATAAAGGACATAGAATAAAGGCTCAACAATGGCAGCTCTTATATTAATCACCATCACAGCCATTTTTCTTTTTTGAGATGGAATCTCACTTGCTCTGTTGCCCAGGCTGGAGTGCAGTGGTGCAATCATAGTTCACTACAGCCTTGAACTTCTGGGCTCAAGCAATCTTCCCACTTCAGCCTCTTCAGTAACTAGGACTACAAGTTTGCACTACCTTGCTCGGCTTTTTCCTTTTTTGTAGAGACGCAGCCTCAATGTGTTGCCCAGGCTGGTCTCGATCTCCTGGCCTCAAGCAATCCTTCTGCCGGGACCTCCCAAAGTCCTGGGATTACAGGTGTGAGCCACCTCACGCCATCCTTATTCAAATAACTTCAATACCTATCACCTACTGGATACAGCCTAAATTCCTTAACACTAGCCATTCCAGCACCCACTCATCACCAAACCAGCAGCTACACCAAATCCCTCAGGTATGTCCAATATGCCCTCTACTACCAAGCCAAACCTGTTCCCTCCGTGAGCTTCCTGTTTCGGTTTGCCAGAAAGCTCTTCCTCCTGGCCCTGCACCTCCACTAACCTCTTCCACTGCAGTCTCCCTGGGCCTCCTGGAATCAACAGCCAAGGGTGTACTAGTGCCATCCACCATGGGGGCCCCCTCGCAGAGGGCTGGGCTAGTATAAGAGCAAAACAAATGTCTGGCAAGTAAATTGGATTGCCTCCAGTTCAGAAGAGAAACCAGAGCCTCACATAAGCAGGGAGCAGACCCCTGCCAGGCCTCAGCTATCACTGTCCAAGGAGTCAGATCACCGCACTGGGGGCCTGTCCTCAGCACCTAGGAGAGGTGACACTCACAGTGCCCAGCCTGAGACACAAACTCCTGAGAAAAGAGATGTTGACTCAGCCTGAGGGGACAAAGGACAAAGATCTAAGACTGGCCCAGGATCCCAGTGCCTACATTTTTCCTTCCCCTGCCTCTCACCCCCAGCCAGCAACATGTTTTAAGCCCGAGCTCCCACAGAGTGAGAGGCCCAGCACCCCCAGTCTGCCCCCAGGACTCATTCCAGAGGCAAAGCAGGGTGGGGGACACTTGCTCCTGGCCTCACAGCCTGGTGACCTGTGGTCCTGGGACCAAAGCCTCTGGGCTCACAGCTTAACCTAATGGGACACCTGAGCTGACATGTCAATACAGGTGAGCAGGCCCACGTGGGGCTGTCCACCGTTGACAGCACAACAGAGTCCCAGGTGGACGCACTGCAGTCCTGTCGCCTTCCCCTTCTTACCACACCCCACAAAGCCCAGTGACCATCCTCGCAGCAGGCCACCCACACAGAACTCCCTACGTTTGGAACATGCCCTCTCCCCAGACAGGTGCCAGAACTACCCAATCCTTGGCTCTGCCAGCATCCAGGAGCTCAGGATGCTTGCCCTCTCCTTTCTAGAAGGTGCCAACAAGCCCCTACCCATAAAACCTTCCTCCACATAGGGGAGGATGGGAAGAGACAGCAGGAAGGAATGAAGCTAGGCCTCAAGGCTTCATGACCATAAGGGGCACGCTGCAGCAGGAAAGAGGGCACCTTGCCTCATGGGCCTCTCTGGGCACGGCCTGGGGGACCTATCCTACTGCAGATTCCTGCCACCAGGCTGCCCTTAGAGAAGGCATTTGCCCACCAGGAGACAGGGTGGGGTGGGAGGAGTAAGAATAGACAGTAAGAGAGAAAGGACCCAATAGGACGTCCCCATGGACTCTCCCCAAATTCTAAACAGATACCAACAACACAAACACCCTGTCCTCCAAAAGCCCGGAAACCACATACACCAGGGTTCCCAAAGGGGCCAGGGCCACAGGGACGGTTTGGGGGTGAGATTGCAAATGTGTGAAGACAGCACTGCTGACAGCAACCGTGTTGTGGTGGCAGAGGGTTCAGAGAAGTTTTGCTAAGAGCAAAAACTTCGGAGGAAGATGTGCTCGGGAGTTGGGAGTTGGGCTTAACAGGGGGTCTGGTGCAAAAGGAAACTGAGCCCCCACTGAGGGTCATCTTGGTGATGTGGAAGGCTCTGGGATTCAACCCCCCCATCCCTCGTTTCCTATCTCTGTTCTTCAGCTTTACCACAAAAAGACATCTGCAGAACTAGAAACATCTGGATCCTTCCTCAGGCTAAAAACAAGACAAACAAACAAACAACGACCCAAAAAAAAAAAAAAAAAGCAGTCATGGTTATGTGCTTCGTTCAATGATTGCCCTAAATAGCCCGTCCAGGAACGTGCCTGCCAGAACAGCTGGTGACCGTGTCCCTCTCCCCGCACAGACGCCCAGCACAGCCTGACAGAGCAGGCGGCACAGGCCAGCCTGCACTGTCTCCTGGTTAAATCCACATCTCTAAGAAGTCACGGAGCCCCCTGGAGACGCTCTCACCATCCTTAGCAGACACAGGCATCTTGACACTGGCTCCCCCAGGACAGGACCAGCCTTGCTCCCCTGTTCTGTTGTTCCGTTTTCATCTTGGAAACTCTGCCAGTTCGTGGGAGAGGAATCGCAGCCCATCTCCCAGCAGATGGGCCAAGCCAAGGACCAGGCTGTTTTCTTAAGCAGTGACCTTTCAGAAGGCAGGAGCTGAGTGTGCCTAAAACATGGAACACGGAACATTCCCCAAACCCTAATCTAAAGCAGGCAGGAGTACTTCCTCTCCCTGACCAGAGAGATGGCTGAGCCATGAGCTCAGGCCCCTGGGTGGGCTGGGCCCAAGGTTGGTTCATTTCTGGGAGGCCTCTGATCTCAGCCTGAGCAGGGAGGGGGATGCCCCCTCCCAGATAGAATTTCCACAGTGGAGTCATAGAAAACTGGGCTTGCAGAGGGCCTCCCCGCAGAAACCTGAAGCCTGCATTGAGAGGCCAGGTCAGGGGTGGACTCTATCCAGAGCTGCACAGGATCCCAGCAAGCAAATCCCAGAGCAGTGAGACTCTCACCAGAGGGAATAACCGATTAACAGCCTTTGGAAACAGGACAGCAGGCCCATCCAAGTCAATCTGCCTGGCCTGCTGTCTGTCTAACCTAAATCCCTCAGGCTGCAGCTTGAGGCCGTCTGGCTCTCTCTTCACTGAGGGCAGGGAAAGCAGTTCACCTGCCTTTGCTTTCTTCTACAAGCCTGGCCGTGCTGGATGTGAGAGACATGAAACCCAGTGTCCGTCCTTGAAGGAGCAAATGGCAGCGGAGAGCAGGGGAGACAAAGGGGGGCTGCAGAACGGACAGAGTGAGGCCCAGGAGCTGCACCCCAGCCTGGCTGCGGACTGTGTGACCCTGTGTGTTCAGCTTCACTCTCGGATGGGACAATGCAGAAGGAGCATGGGGAGTTGACTGTGAAGGTCCCTGTCAGCCCTGATTCAGATAAAACTCAGAAGGGAGGAGGGAGAGAGACTGAGAAGGTGGTCCGGACAGTATGTCATGGGCTAAATGCATATAAACTACCCAGTATCTGCCTGGGATGGGGCACTGAAGGATGACTTTGGAGGACACCAAAACTTCAAAGACCTGCCAGCACTCCTCGGTCCACCCCAACCTTCTCTGCTCCCAAGTGGACAATCCCAGCATGGCCCTCCTGCCGGCCCCTCCACACTGATCTCACCTACTCACTCATCCCACACTCATGCCCCACCTGCGCACTTAATGTGCAACTCTGTGGGACCCTTTATCCTGAGCCTTGTTTTCTAAACTGTAAAATGGGGATGATAATAGTTCCCACTTCCCTGACACTCCAATGAGCTTACATATGGCAAATGCTCCTCAGAAACCATAAGGATGTTCCTTTAGCCAATGATTTCCTATGTCTAGGACTAAACACCAGGGGATGAGGAGCTCCAACTCAGGGAGGAGAAAGCAGCATTTCTGAGAAACACTTCTGAGCTAGGGACTGACCTGATGGTTGTTATTTATTTATTTTTTTAGACAAAGTCTGGCTCTGTCACCTAGGCTGGAATATAGTGGCATGATCTTGGCTCACTGCAACCTCCGCCTACTGCGTTCAAGCAATTCTCCTGCCTCAGCCTCGCAAGTAGCTGAGATTACAGGCACGTGCCATCATGCCCTGCTAATTTTTCTATTTTTAGTACAGATAGGGTTTCACCACATTGCCCATGCTGGTCTCGAACTCTTGACCTCAAGTGATCTGCCCGCCTCGGCCTCCCAAAGTGCTTGGGATTACAGGCACAAGCCACCACGCCCTGCCCTGATGTCTCATCTTTAAAGCAACCCTCCTGAGGATCTATGGATGAGGAAACTGGGGCCCTGAAGGGCTAAGTAACCTGCCCAAGGTCACACAGGTAGTCATAGCCAGAAGCAGGATTTGAACATAGGGCCGACTCCAAAGCTTCCACCACTGCGGCCTCTTGGGCCCCTAGAGAGAAGATCCTTGGGGTGAGCTAGACAGGGCCCGTGGCCACCCCTCATCACCAGGGAGAGGACTCATGGGTTCTCCCACAGCCCCCACTGGCCCTCAAGTCTGATAGGAACTGTTTCTTCTAGACTCATATTTTCTGTAAACACAGCTTAGGTTGCCAAGGGAGGGAGAGAAATGTATTTGTTAGAGAGGAATGAGATGGAATCATAAAACTTCCTTTGGCTCAGCTGGGGACCGAGGGACAGGGTAGAGCCCTCCACCATGCCTGGACAGAGTGCTACCCAGCCTCCCCGCAAGCTCCACGGTACACTAGTACTACCTCCGCACCAGAACCGGAGCGAGCCCGCCAGGTGTCAGTGAGCCTGTGGTCTCAGCTGGTCAGATCACTTCTCACCAGAGCCCTGGGGAGGGATTCATGGCACAAAAGAAAATGACCCAGATTCTTTCTGAGCTTGTCCTCCCAGGGGTGATGGTGGCCCCTGGGAGAACGAATCAGCCTCTCTTCAGCGTCTTCGGGACCGTTTAGAAAATGATTACTTTTCCTGCAACCAGAGAGAGGGGGTGGCATGTCCCACAGCGCCTCTGTGGCCTTGGGGAGGAGCTCCCACCAGAGAGAATGCAGTTTAATTACAAAGCCTGGGCCTCCCGGTTTAATCTGGTGCACCTTCTTACTATATTGTTTTTCTTTTTAAGCTCTCCTTCATTTAAGCCAAACACTGTGCCCTTGGGGGTCATTCACAGTGAGCAAACTGAGCGTCTCTGGGGCACCCAGGATCACAGACAGGCAAAGATCAAATTCAGGTGCAGATTTTTTTCAGAAATACATGCTAAGTGCATAGGGGTAAACGGACATGGTGGCTGGAATTTGCTTTAATATACTTCAGCAAGAAGAAAAAAAGAAAAAAGAATTAAGTGAAATCAATGCAGCAAAATGGTGACAACTGTTGGTTGAATGGTGGGAATATGGTAGTTCATTATTTCCTCTTCTTTGAATATTCCATACCAAAGAATCCAAGACAAAGGCCCCACCTAGGGCCAGGGGTTACAGCACAGGCCCCAGGTGAGGTGTCCAAGAAGTGGGCAGGGCAAAGGAGAAGGAGAATCAGCAGAAAGTGACAGGCAGTGTGGGAGGCCTGAAGTGGCCCCGACACTGTCCCTCCGAGGGGCCCATTCTTCTCTAGGACCTGTCTGAATGAACAGGCCACCTCTGCCACAACAGCCCTCTGAGACGTCAATCCTCAGGACTTCCAGACGCTTCCCCAAAAAGGGGCTAAGGCAAGAATCTCCTTCCCTGGGACTTTCATAGCCAGAATATTTTGTCCCCTTGTGTTGGGGAAGACAGCAAGCTGCTCAACAGTGGAACAGCCTGGACAACCTCCCAAAGGCCCTCCCTGCCCCAGATCTGATTAGAAAGGAGGGAGGAGGCTCTAAGGCATGGAGGGGTCCAGAACAAGTCTCTCAGAGAAACTAGCAGAGACATCAAGATTTTGAGCCAACTCCTACCAGACAGGGCTTTCAGGCCAGGGAGAACGCACCCTGATACTGAGGAAAATATCAAACCTTGGCTCTTATTGTTCACAAACTGTCTCTGCCCCCAACTGAAATATGGCCCCCGAAATTCCCCTGTTGAAGCCCTGCCCCCCAGCGTGACTGTATTTGGAAATGAAGCCTTGAGGGAGGTAATTCGGCTTAAATGAGGTCATAAGATTGGGACCCTCATCTCTGAGGAAGAAGAGTGGGCTCCAGAGATCTCTCTCTGTGAGAACAGAGAAAAGACCCAGCAAAAGACAGCCATCTGCAACCCAAAGAGAGAATCCTCATCAGACATCAATCCTCTGGCACTTTGATCCTGACTCCCAGCCTCCAGTACTGTGAGAAAATACATTTCTGTTGTTTATGCCCCCGTCTCTAGTAAATGTTGTTACAGCAGCCTGAGCAGACGAATAGCTCCTTCTCCCAAGAGAGCTGAGAGCCAAAGGTACACTGCAGTTCTATCTGTCCCCTCAGCAGACTTGTCTAGCTCAAGAGCTCCTGATTTCTTGGCAAGTACCAGGTTCCTCCTTACCCCACCCCCACCATGTGATCCAGGGCAGGAGGCATGAAAAGGCCACAGGTGGCTCTGCCTCTTCAGGAAGTCAGTGAGAGGCTCCCACCCTCTCTCCTCATTCCTCTTCCCGGGTTCCCTAACGGGGCAGTGAGGGACATAACTGCCTGCTAGCCAGTGAGTCCTCCCCCCCTCACAAGCCCTAGACAGACAGGTCCCCAGAGAGAACATTACCTTAAGCCCTTGCCCCAAGAACTCTGTAACTGAACAGATATTTGTAGAAGCTAGTCACTGTCCTTCTCTCATTCAGGGACAAGTCCTTACTAAATGTCTACTTTGCTGAGTGCTAGAGATGGATGTGCAGCTCCTGGCATTGAAGTGGCCAGAAATCTACAAATAAAGGAGGTAACATGGAAAAGACATGGGCTGCAGGACACTATCTCAAGTCAGAAGATGGCAGGTCTAAATCTAATCCATCCGGATGGGTCTAAATCAGCCATGGAGTAGCCATGTGACCCTGGGTGGTGGTCACCTCACCTCTCTGGGCCTCCATTTGTTCCTCTGAAAATGAGAGGGCTGGATATGATGGTTATACTTCTTTCCAGCCCTGACATTCTAGAATTCTATGAAATAGAACTCAGAAAATGATACACATGAAGGCTGGCAAGGTAAGATGGCCTGGGATGCCTGCAATGAGCTGGAGGAAAATGCAGAGTGGGCTGCTCTCTGACAGAGCGAGACTCAGGCAAGGAGACAGCCACTCGGGAATCAGAGTGGGTTCATCCCTGGTGAACCTAGCCACTGTGCCTCTTGGCAGGTCTAAGTTACAGAGCACTCAAACGCTAGGAGCTGAGACCCACACTGGTCACTGGTTCCTGGAAAGGCGAGTGGCACATGTTCACCAATAGATCCCACCTTACCACCTGGTCCACGTTCCCACCATCCCTGGAATGAGAGCCAATTTTACATGTGAACTTGACTAGGCTAAGGGATGCCCAGACAGCTGTAAAGCATTATACTGGGTGTATCTGCGAGGGTACATCCAGAGGAGGTTAGCACGGAAATCAGCCAACTGAGTAGAGAAAAGTGCTGCCTTAGTCCATTTTGTGCTGCTGTAACAGAACACCTGAGACTGGGTAATTTAGAAAGCAAAGAGGTATATTTAGCTTATGCTTCTACAGGCTGAAAAGTTCAAGAAGCATGGCACCAGCATCTGCTCAGCTTCTGGGGTAGGCTTTTCATGCTGTGTCACAACTTGGCAAAGATCAAAGGGGAAGCAGACACGTGCGAAGGAACAAAACCTATGGGCGCCCTGGCTTTACAACTCACTCTCCCACAAACGAACCCAGTCTCAGCAGAGTGAGAACTCACTCACTACCAGGAGAGCAGCACCAAGTCATTGGTGAGGGATCTGCCCCCGTGACCCTCATGCCCCCATGACACACCTTCCACTGGGCCCCACCTTCCAACACCACGACATCGGGGATCAAACTTCAACATGAGTTTCGGTGGAAATGAACTTAAACCACAGCAATCGCCCTGGCCAAATTCAAGTGGGCGTTATCAAACCCATTGAAGGCTTGAATTGAGCAAAAAGGAAGAGGGGAGGAGAATTCACCCCCTTCTTGAGCTGGGACATCTATCTTCCCCTGCCCTCGGACAGTGGGCTCCCGGTTCTCAGGTCTTCTGACTTAGGCTGGGACTTACACCATTGTCTCTCCTGGGTTTCAGGCCTTCAGGCTTGGACTGAAACCTCGTCACTGGCTTTTCTGGTCCTCTAACTTACAGATAAAGCTCATGGGTCTCCTTAGCCTCTGTAACTGCATGAGCCAGTCCCCCATAGTAAATCTTTCTATATGTCTATGTAAATCCCAAGGGTTCTGTTTCTCTAGAGAACACTGATAGAGCACCTAGTATTCTCTATCTAAGAGAATACTGCATCCCCCTCCCCTCATCATGATTCCAGGCCCTCCACGCATCTGAGGAGCACACAGTCAGGTGCACTCAAGGCCCTCCCCTCCACACGCCCCCACAGGCCAGGGAAGTGCCGTCCGCCCACCCGCTTCTCTTTGAATGGCAGCACTATTCCATCACTGGCTCATCTTCCACGCCTCCTCTTCCTCGCTTGCCAAATCCTGTCACTTTTCCAACAGAAATGTCTCTCCCTTCACCGTTTCCTTCCTACTCCCACCTCAGGCCCCATACCACGTTGCCAGACTTGCATCAGCCTCCTCAGTCCTGCAAATGCTCCCTGTCCAACCGACCCTTCTAAAGTACAGCCTGCAGCATGCACTCCTGCCTGCAGACCTCAGCGGATCCCCTTTTACACCTCGGTTCTATAGATACTCCTCACCCCAGTATACGAGGGCAGCCATGATGGGTCATATTCCAGCCTCAACTCCCGCCTGCTCCAGGGAGGACCCTGAACTTGGGTCAACGGGGAAGACTCCATGTACTCAAACATATGCTGCACATTCCAATCCTTTGCTTCCGCTGCTCCCCCTGCCAGCGAGGCCCATGCTGTGTGGCCCCTCTCAAAAGCTACCTCCTTTATGAAGCCTTCCCTGGGCTCTCTTCCATCCAGCCCTCCCCAGCTGCTGCTCAGCTCCCCTCCTCCTCTGAGTCACTCTTCCCACTCCGACTCTCACCTTGCACTTCCCCCGTGCTCATTTTATTCTATCTTGTATTAAGAGTTATTTGTGCAGTTGTTGTAGACGCCCCACCCCTCCACCCAGGACAAATGATGAGCTCCCTGTGGGTGAAGCCTGTGCCACCCTCATCACTGTATCCCTAGGCCACGCATACAGAGATGCTCAAGACATATCTGCTTCCTCAAATGAAACTGAACAAGCCGTTCTTTGGAGGGAGCAGGCAGGGGCAGGCTGCCAAGGTGTGCTGCGGAGGGCCTTGGCACTGGCTGCTACATCAGGAGCCGGCATCACCCACCCTGGGGACAGGTCTCCTCTGTCCAGCACAGCTTGGTTTTAAGTTTATGAGTCATGGTCACGAGGCCACAGCAGCTTAATGAAGGACATTCTCTATCCACACTCACATGCATGCGCAGACACACAGATACACCCCAGACAGGCAGATCATTTCCCACTTGGAGCTCACAGCTAAGACTCCCAGAAATAGTGAGAAGGGCAGAGCTGTCGAGCCCCAAACCCTGCTCCGGCTTATCCTCTCCAGAGATTTACTACTTCCTTTCTCCTTTTCCTCCTGCCTGGAGCAGGGATGAGGTAGGAAACAGGCTAGGAAAGAGGTGAGGGGCAGGAAGGTAGGGTGGGAGGTGAGCAGTGAGTGATCTGCGCCCCTGGCCCTACAGATGGCCCCATCTCCATTTCCCTACAGGGCCAAGAGCCTGGGCCATCTGAGACAGATGCCAGAGGCTCGAGACCAGCCAAAGCCTCGCCACCCCAGCTTGCTTAGTTCTGAAACTGCTTTTCCCCGTGGACAGCAAGCAGCTCAGGACAGCAGTGAGGGGCAGGGCCCACACCAAACCCTCTTCAGATCCTGCACTAGTCTGCTAGGGCTACCGCAGCAAAATTCCACAACTCTACGGCATAAACAACAGAAATCTATTGTCTCACAGTTCTGGAGGCCAGAAGTCCAAAATCAAAATGTTGGCAGAGCTGGTTCCTTCTGAGGGCTGTTTCCCCAGAAGGAAAAATCTGTTCCCTGCCTCTCTCCTGGCTTGTGGTAGCTTCAAGTGTTCCTTGGCTTGCAGACGGTGTTCTCTCCGTGTCTTCAGGTATTCTTGTCTCTGTGTCCAAATTTCTTTTTTAGAAGGACACTAGTCACACTGGATTAGGCCCATCCTGATGGCCTCACCTTAACAATGTCATCTGCAAAGACCCTATTTTCAAATAAGGTCACAGGTACAATGGGTTGGGATTTCGATATCTTTTTTGGGAGATAGTTTAACACAAAATAGACCCCCAAGGTGGGAATCACTGTGGGTGCTTACTGTTCTGTTGAAAGAATGACTATAAAAGAGGAAACCTTCATTGGGCTTACCATGTGCTATTATTATAAGCTTGTTTACCAACACTAGAAAGTAGGTTACTTTCATTATCTCCACTTCGTACTGAGAAAGCTGAGACCCAGACAGGTTAGGTAACTTTTAAGGTTGCACAGTTTATGAATGGCAAACCCAGGATTCAAACTCAGATAGTCTTAAGCCACTAAACTACAATAATCGCATCACACTATGTTAGTACTTGTGCCAGTTCTGGGCAGCATAGACATTATCTCATCATGACACCTAGTCCTAAATCTAGTACCTGGGTGTGGTCCACTCTGACCATCAGACTGAGCAACAGAGAGTTCTCACAGGGCAATTGCTCCCTGTACCGTGGCTCACATCGTCACCCAAGGGTGGGTGGTAGGCAATGCCTGGGTGGGAGGAGTTCTGAGTGGGCAAGTAAAGAGTAAGGGGCATGGGGGACACAGGATGGATGGAGCCCACTGCCTTCCCTTTTGAGAGTTCCCCCACTGGACTCCCAGGCGGGCACAAGACCCCATTATATAAAACCCAACTACTATGCTATAGTGGAAAGGACTTATTGATGTGTCCTGTAGACTTTTTATTCAATGAGGGAGGGCCATGGGACAGAGAGTTGGGCATGAAAACCTGAAACTCACTGTCTTCAACCGCCACCGCCATCCCTGGTATGCTAACCGCAGCCCTGGCCTGGAGCCAGTCCCTCAACGCATGGCCTTCTCCACAAACATGTGTGCTTGTTGGTGTGCTGTTGTTATTGTCACTGTTGTAATAATCACATTACCCAGTTTTTCTTCCCTGGCCACTCCGGGGACAGCACAGACATTAGCTCATAATAATGCAGTCTTTACTGGGAGGCAGAAAACTGTGCAGGCACTGGGACTGCCAGCTTCCTCCTGGGCAGAAGGGACCTTGAAGGGTTCTGCTCAGCTCCTAATACTGCCAGGCTTTCTCTCCTCTCTCGGCAAAGTGGCACCAAAGCTGAGTCTAGATGTGGATGAGCGGTTAAAGCAGCCAGAAGCTAAAATGAACAAGATCATGAAAAAATGAGGGCAGGCACAGTGGCCAGAGGAGCTAGTCATTTAGTAGACGTACTACCTCTCGGGCTGTCCAGGGAAGTCCCATGGGCGGGGGATAGGTTAGGGTGATTTATACAGATTAGTACACAAATTCTCACAGCAGCCCTGTGGAGTGGATATCCCTAGGTCCAAGTGCTAGATGGGCAGGGTGAGTGTCAGACAGTTGCCATCGCTTGTCCAAGGCTCTTGTATACAGGTAAGTGGTGGAGCTGGGTTTCAAACACAGAACCACCTGACTGCAAAGCCCTGGCACCTCCCATTAAACCACACAGTCACTGAGTCACAACTGCAGGGAACAGGCAGTGAGCTCAGCTCATGTCTGGTGCCGGAGGGCACTGCAAATCCCCTCCTTAACCCCAACCAGAACGCCCAGCTGTGAGGACTCGCCTCCTCCCAGACCATAGGATAATGGCTTCCAGGCTGGGCCCACCAGCAGCAGGCTTGGTCTCTCTTCTCATCAAGCCTTTAGAGGTCATGGGGCTCTGAAAGAGTCCAAGGCGTGGGCCATTCCAGGGGAGGGGCAAGCACACCAATTAATGAGATGGTCCTTTCTCAAGTAGGGGAGATACAGACACAGAGACACTATCCGACAGGAGCCCAGGTATTTCTGTACACCATAACCTGGACACACAGTGTAGAAACTTGCCCGTGTCCCTCCTGGGAAGGAGCATCAGGGCTGACTTCACAGACAGCAGAGACTTCCCTGCACCTTTCAGTGAGAAGAGAGACCAGTCACTGGAGCCACTCTGGCCCCAGGCTCAGGAATAGATCAGACAAGGCAACCTCTCAAGAGGACCACAGGAGGTCTGATCTGTCTTGAGCCCACCAAGAGGCACCAGCCCAGCCCTCCTGATTGCTGGCCGATCCCACACTCACATCTGTCTCTCCCTTACTCATGCCCAAGCCGGGCACAAGCAAGCTCCACTGGCTATCAGGCTTGTGGAATCCTGACCCAGGCAATAAAGCCCATTCCCGCCCCACCCCTATGGAGAAGGGGAAGCGGAGGGAAGCCATGGACTAAGGGGATGTGATTCTGCGCCATGGGAGGTAGGAAGTTTCTCTCTTTTCCGCATCCCTGGCTATGGCCGTGGGCCTCCACATCCCATAGCCTCCTTCCCAGATCTTTAGGGACCCAGGACTGGGCACCTTCTGCATCCCACAGCCAGAAACTGGGTCCTGAGGGGAAGGAAGAGGGGGTACAATGCTATCCTCAGGGAGCTCTCAGACTAAGGAGCAGTACCTGTTTCTGTCCTCAGAAGTTCCCAATCTGCTGGGGACAAACCTGGTCCCTGCCTGCCCTGAGGGAACTCCCAGTCTGATGGGAGAGACATGGTGCTTGTCCTCAGGAGCCCCTAGTCTGAAGGGGGATGCAGCCCCTGCCCTCAGTGAGCTTCTAGTGTGATGGAAGGGACAAGCCCCTGCCCTCAAGAGCTCCCTGACACCATTCCAAAAGGCAAGGCCTGTCACCAAGCCCCAAGACAGAAGGGCCTCAGCAGACAGCACCCGGCAGTTGGCAGTCCCTCTGCAGTAAGAATCCAGTCCCAGGAGCACAGTGTCTTCATGAGACAGAGAAAGTGCTCAGGTATGAGGAAAGATGGGCAGGGGAGGCTGGCCAGCTTGGTGGGAGAGCATAGGTGGCCATCCCAGGACTCAGCCCTGACACAGCACCTGCCTAGCCCGTGGTGCCCTTGGAGTGGCAGGGAACACCATTCCCATCTCTTCCACACACAGGACAATGCCCAGTGAGAGGCCTCAGGCAGCCTACAGAAAAAGATCCTGATTTTCATTCTGTCCTCCCTGTGGTTCCAGGCCAGCTTTGAGTGCTCCGGTGCCAGGTGTGGAAGGGACATGGTGAGGCCACCGTCTCAGAGTAGATGGCTGGCCCTGTGACAAGGAGACTGGAAGCCAGCATGAGGACTATCCCACTGCACCCAACTGTCTGTGCTATGCACATGCACAAGGGACTGTGGAGGCCAAGGGGTGGGCATTTGCCCTGAGATGGAATAGTAGGCAGGGCTGGGCACATGCTGCCCCTCAGCTCAGGCCTGTGCCCTCCCATGCCCTTTGCTCTCAGATGCTGAGACAGACCCAAGCCTGTTCCTCTCGTGAGCAGAGTCCAGAGCTGTCCTCACTAGGCTGGGTGCTCTCTGAAGGCAGGAGCCAACTTTCCCTCCTCCAGAAGACAGGGATTTGGTGAGGTCAGGCAGAGAAGCAGACCCTGGGGCCTCCCTAGGGGAAGGAGAATGCTTTCCTATGTCCTAGCAGGGGGCGCTTAGAGGTCCCAGTTTCCCCTGCCGATTTCCCTGGAAAGACGGTCCAGACAGAATGCACAGTCCTCTCACACAGGAGCCCCTCCCAGGGCTGAACACCTCTGAGGGTGAGCACAAGTACAGCGAGGCCTTGGGGCTGGTGGCGTTTCTGTGGAGGCGGCTGCCTCCTGCTACCCTGACGGCCCTTCCTCCAGCCTAACCCAGGATAACGGTCCTCCTGATGGCTTCTCCTTCTCCACCTCATGTTCAGCCTGGAGAGTGCACACTGGCTTTTCTAATGGGCTCCAGGTTTGAAGGGGGTGTGCGCGCGTGCGCATGTCAGTATGCCTGTGTGCCCATCTGTCCTGGGGAGCAATAATAGTTAATAAATAAGTGAACGGCAAAAATAGCCTCAAAGGAGCTGACAGGCAGAAGGCCAGAGCAGCCGGGCGTGGGGCCAGCACCCTGAAATGCCAAATGTTAATTTAGCCAAAAAGAAAAACAGGTCCATTTTGAGATTGCCTCCTTCTGCCAGGGTCAGGGTCTGCTGTGGCTTCTGGCGCATGGGCACAGCCCCTCCCCAGGTGTCCTGAGTGCAGCCCACGCGTGAGAGGTCCCTCTCAATGTTAGGGTAACTGAGAGCTGCAGAGAGGGGCCCAGCCTGGTGCACACAAGGTTATGGATGGGCAGGAAGCCGGCAGACTGCTTCCCAGCAGTTCTCCAACCATCCACCCAGTTGGCCAGCCCTGTGTCCACAGGTCCAACCAGCCAGAGGAATGTTCTGGACATCATCACAACCTCACACCCCAGGCATGGGTCCTACCTCACCTAGATACTCACTTGGGGATTGGGCTCATTGTCCTGGTTATGTCCAGCCCTCCCCAAATCCCTTCGGTGTCTCATTTGATGTCTCAGCCCATCACCGCATGCCACCTTCCCTGCAACAGGCCTCACAGGCTCAGAGCTCTCTCGGCACTGAGGCCTCTAGTGGTCTGTGGGTGGTTTCGCTGTGCTCCACTGCATGCGTGCATGTCTTGATGAATTTACAGAAGGAAGCACATCTGGGAGAAGCAGCTGTATGGCCCTCCTCTCTGGCCCAGTGGCCCCAGCCCTTTCGAAACCATCCACAGCTTATTTACCAGACCTTCTAGAGCAGTCCTCAGAAGGGACGCTGGTCACAGGGCTGACCTTGCCACAGCCTCAGCTGTGGTCCCTCAGCTGCAGTCACCCCCAGATTCAGGAGGACCTGGCCCAGCCCACCCTCCAGTTCACATCACTCACCCCAGAGAGCCCTGGCCCCAGCTCACAATCTGGTCCCAGTCAGGTTCTGGTGGCAGCCTGACTCCTGGAAGGTCTGTGCTGATCACTTGGTAGCCAACAGCCAGAATAAGGACAGGGCCAGGGGAGGGTAAAACCTAAGGCCCAGTACCTAACCCTTCTTCCACTTCTTTTTGGAGGCAGTACAGTTTTCTTCTCGCCTGTTTACTGCCATCCAAACATACAGGCAGGCCAGAGAAACACAAGCTCTCCTGGACTGTGTGGGAATTTAAAAATACAAAGCAACCACACCTGGGACAGACCCGAGGTCATCTACTGAGAGCTTTGTACAGTCCCTGTGCTAAGTGCTCTGCCTACATCATCACTTGTAATGTTTACACAGCCTTCTGGGGAGCTGGCATCAGGACATCCCATTTCATAGAGGAGAGCACTAAGGCCCAGAAAGGGCAGGGCACTTGCCAAGGAAAAACACCCTGCAGCACGGCGGCAGACAGCAGTGAACAGGATAAAGTTCCTACCTGTAGGAGATGACATTCTTTTTTTCCTTTTTTTATTTTGAGACAGAATCTAGCTCTGTCGCCCAGGCTGGAGTGCAGTGGTGCGATCTCGGCTCACTGCAACTTCTGCCTCCTGGGTTCCAGTGATTCTCTTGCCTCAGCCTCCCGAGTAGCTGAGACTACAGGCATGCACTACCACACCAGGCTAATTTTTTTTATTTTTAGTAGAGACAGCGTTTCCCCATGTTGGCGCAGGCTGGTCTCAATCTCCTAGGAGACCTCAGGTGATCTGCCCATCTCAGCCTTCCAAAGTGCTGGGATTACAGACAGGAGCCACCATGCCCAGCTGGAATGACATTTTAAAGAGGGTATCAACAGAAGGGTGGCAAGGAATAAACACAAGAGTTAAGCATATACTTTGCCAGGCGGCCCCTGAGAAAGGACGCTGTGCGGAGGTTGGCGCATGGGGCCTGTAGTAGTGCCAGGTGCTCTGCTGGGGATTGAGGTGCCCTAGATACCAGGGTCCAAGGAATGAGGTCCTCAGGGGCACCCAGGGGAGGCTAGCAAGAGTGGGGGCTCCCAGGTCCCAGAGGGAGAAGCTAGGAGGTTTACTCTTCGGGTACTTAACACCTGGATGAAGGCAGAACCCTGGGAATTTGAAGGAAGGAGGCTGACCCAGGATAGTTAAAAGTCCCCAAAAAGGAGGAAGGCCTTTGGGATCTATCCAAGTCTCCTGGGGAAGAGGTGATATCTGATTCCCCAGAGGCTGGGGAGGGTCTCCTGGTTGGGGGCATGAGGGACAAGCTTTAGTGCCATTAGTAACCAAGGCAGGAAGATGCTAATAGGCAGATGGGGGTCTCTGTGGCCCTAGCCCTCCAGCTCCCTCAGTGGGCCTCCTCAGCCTCCCTGGGCAAAGGCAGCAGCCCCCACACCCATCACTGGCCTCCAGGCTTTCCCTCTGTGGACCACCTCCATGCCTCGCCACTACAGTCACCTTTCTAATCACACGTGGGACCACATCTCCTCACTGCACACAGCTTTCTGGAAATCTCCTTTCCCTTCAAGAAATCCAAATGCCTTGGTGCAGAAGTCTAAATACTTCCCATCCCAGTCCCTCTTGCCAGCCTGCTCGCCTTTGCCGCCATATTCCTTGCCACTCTCCCTGGCCCCCAGTTTACTTTTTTGCCTCCATGCCCTCCCTCCCGCTATTCCATGTGAGGGCTGCCATTTCCCACGTCTCTGCACATGGAAACCCCTCTTCATCCTCTAAGGTAGCTCCGAGAATATCTTTTTTGGGAAGTCTCCTAGGACCCTCCACTGGACTTGGAAGATGGTGATGCATAAGAGACTAGACCCCAGATGAAGGCTGCCCAGTTGCTTGTGTGAGCATGGGCAAATTACTTAACCTGCCATTCTCAGCGTCCACATCTGAAAGATGTGGGTGACAACATCAGTAGTCCTGTGAAGGACTACTGTGGAGATTAACTGAGTTAACAGAAGCACTTAGAACAAGGCTTGACACAGGCGGCACCAATTACAGGTTTGCTGTTGAGGACAGGGTTTGTGGCTTGTTCATCTTGATTTCCCAGTGCCTAACACACAGTAGATATGTGTTAAATAATTCAGTTATACAAACATTTAACACCAGCACCTAGGCAAAGAGAACTGATAATAACAAAATTAAAGACAAGTTAGGGACGATGAGGAACTTTGCCTGGGGGCATGCTAGGTTCAAGTAGATGGAGGAACAGTGACTAAGAGGATCAATGGACAGAGACCCATGTCTGCAGTTGAGGCTAGAAAGAAATATTTGAGAATCGTGCACCATCCAGCCTTGTGACTCTGCTTCTCCAGGTTTGTAGTACTTTTGTTCCCATAGCACTCCCTGTGCAGGCCCCTGGAATGTAGTCCCTTATTTGACTCAAGGACAGCCTTTACTGCACACACAGGCAGGACCTTCAGGGACCATCTGATCTTGCTATACAGATGGGGAAACTGAGGCATGGGTGGATGTCTTCTTGCCAGGACTTCTGTGCCTGCAACCATGCACTGTAGTGTAACAACCGGTATCCCTGCAGCCATCTGAAAGTCCCTTTGTCTGCCTCCTCTCTCTGGCTGTTGACATATATTCTGCTACCAGGCTGCTTCCTAGCTCCTGCTCTCTGGATTAGAGTGTCTCTATCTCCTCACTCCCTTGCTTCCTCCAAAGCCTCCTCTAGCTCTGTCCTCTGAAAATCACCAGGCATAGGCTCAGCAGGAAGTTCCCCTCCACCCTCAATCTAACCATCATATTCCACCTTTCCTGAGCCCACCTCCTGATGCAGTGAACATAGAAACTTCTCTCGGAGGGGCCTGGCACACCCCATCACTTCAGGGAAAGGAGAACCTCATAACTTCAATCCGTTTGCCCCCTGGGAAGAGTACTGGATGGCAAAACTGTATCCCAAGGACACATGCCTCTAATGTGGGGGGTGCCTATTTGGGATACAGATTCCTGGGCTCTACTCTAGACTCACTGGATCAGACTCTCCTGATGAGGGGCCCAGGAATCAAATTTTTAAACAGAGTTCCTGAGGAATTTTTGCACACTCACGTTTGGGAGCCATTGGACTAGTAGTCATAGTGTGAGCACTAGAGCCCCATCATATCACTTTTATTTATTTATGTATTAAATGGAGTCTCCCTCTTGCCCAGGCTGGAGTGCAGTGGCACGATCTTGGCTCACTATAACCTCCATCTCCTGGGTTCAAGTGGTTCTCCTGCCTCAGCCTCCTGAGTAGCTGGGATTACAGATGTACATCACCATGCTCAGCTAATTTTTGTATTTTCTTTTAGTAGAGATGAGATTTAACCATGTTGGCCAGGCTGGTCTCGAACTCCTGACCTCAGGTGATCCACCTGCCTCGGCCTCCCAAAGTGCTGAGATTACAGGCGTGAGCCACTGCACCCGGCTATATCACTTTTTAACTGTGCAACCTTAAGCAAGTCACTTAGCTTCTCGAACCTCAATTTCCTTACTTATAAAAGGTTCTCATCTAAAGAAAAAAAGGTAATACCTACCTAATGTGAGATTATGAGGGTCAGATGAGCTACTAAGTGTTCCGCACTGTGCCTGACACTCTGCATGTGATAAATGGTAGGGATTGGCAGTATTTTTATTGCCTATAATTTTTAGGCTAAGCATCTCCCAAAAGCAGATTTCCATCAGACTGAATATTCCACAAGGGCAGGGACAAAGCCTCTTGTTTCCTCTCCATGCCCAGAGCCCTAGGGGCTCGTTAGGACAGTGCACAGGCTGCTGCATGGAAAAGAAAGTGCTGCTGTTCCCAAAGACCCCTGGATGCCATGGTCAACCCCACACCTGGCTATTAGGATACTTCCAAATCCAGAGGGGACCCCAGAAAAAGGAGGGTCCTCCCAACCCTGCCCCAGTGAGTGCGTGTGCTCAGCCCCCCTCATCTGAGACCACAAAGCCTGCCTCTCCTCAGAGCAGAAGGCAAAGCAAGTTCCCTCATTTCAGGAGCATGCCCCACCCGCCCCCACCTGCCAATCAGGCAGCCTCCTGAAGGCTTTTTCACTCCAGGGGCCTGAAATTCACAGAAACACAGAGGCTGCCACATTCACAAGTGACAGAGCAACAGAGTGAGGCACCTTCCTCTAAAACCACCTGAGGAGCCCATCCTCAAGAGGGCAAGGGGCAGGTGTGGTCAGGGGAGAGCAGGTGGGAGAGTGTGGGCTGCACGTGTACCATCAGGGTGGTATATCCCACCTGTGTGACCAGCCCAGGCTTCTCAGCTTCTGAAAAACCCAATACTCTAAGAAACTGCACTCTACTGGGGAAGAGGCCACCCCAACCCACACCCATGTCCAACCCCAACTGTTCCCCCCCAGCTCACCTGTCCCCACTGCTGACCCAGGGGTGGGGTGTGGAGACCCAGCAGGAGTGCCCCCAGGGGCAGCTTGGCCTGGGTAGGAAGTGAATGCCGGCCTCAGCCCTTCTCCCACCTTTTGACAAAGTGTGCAGATTGGCATCTCCTCCATTCCCCACACCCTCAGCATAGCCTCCCACATCTGCCCATGGAAAACACATGGACACCCTCTTCCTGCTCCACAAAGGAACCTAGAGAGACCCAAGGGACATGAGATGGGCATTCCATATCTTTGAGTTCCCTTAAGAGAAACTAGACCTGCTCCTTAAGTCCCAGGCTAAGGTTGACTTCCAGAAGACACAGAAAGCAAAGAGCAAAAAGACTGCGGTGAATACAGGCCGGATTCAGTCTTACAGATCTGGACTCGCAGGGACAGGCCTCACCTAGACAGCATTGCATCCTCCGACGTGGCTCTCCACCACCCCACAAGGTCGCCTGGGTCCCTAACAACCCAGGATGGAAGCAGAGACTGGCGTCTGCTTCCACTTCAGACCCAGCATGAGTTCCCCACAGCACTGTCTGCCAGTGAAATTGCCCCGAGGCCTCGGAGGAGGAGGACCACAATCAGCCCCACAGGCGTCAGGTGGGAAAGAAGCAAAGGCAGCAACACCCCGCGCAGGGAAGATGTCAGATGGTGACTAACGGGCTTTTCTAGGCCATTGTCACCAATGCTGGAGAAATATTCCACTTTAAAAATAAATGTAAAGCAAAATCCAAAATTAACTCTCCCCAGATAACCCCTTTCCAAAGAAAGACCACATCACAATCCACATGTGGCCATTTGTGGAGGATTTAACCCGAGGACATCTCCCTGTCCTGGCTAGGGATGCTTCCCAGGCCCCACACCCCAGTCCTACAGCTGGTGCCTGCCAACCTCTTCAGTCCTCAGACAGACCCCAACTTCATCTGCTTCTCTGTTCTCCCAGAGGCCGGACCTACAGCAGAAGGGTCCTTGCCCTCCTTGCCCTGATCTAAAGGTGCTAGAAGATAATCACACAGTGGATGGGAAGGAAACCTTCTGAGGGTACAAGCCCCATCCTTTCCTCACCCCGCACATCACCCTTCCTTATTTTCCTAGTTTTGGCCACACAAGCTAACAACAAACACACATGGGGAGTTGCCAGCTACATAATTCCACGCTTCTCTTGAGCTACACAGATGAAGAAAAAGTGCTAGTGCTGGACTAACACTGCTACTTACCTGCTGAGTAACTTGGAGCAAATTCATTTATCCAGCCGGCAGCTATTTATTGAGCATCTACTACAGATGCTTCTAGTTTACAGTGGAGTCAGAGAGAGACTCACAAAGACTAACGAACACTGCTAAGGCTCTTAAGGCCACAGGTGTTTGTACGATTTCTCCCTACTGAAAAGTGAAATATCACATGTACCCTACTCAGGAGGCTGAGGCAAAAGGATCACTTGAGCCCAGGAGTTCAATGCTGTAGTGTGCTATGATCGTGCCTGTGAATAGCCACTGTACTCCAGCCTGGACAACACATCAAGGCTCTGTCTCTCTAAAACAACCTACCAACCAACCAAGAGAGAGGAGGGAAGAGTTAATAGAGTTAATATTTGACCAATCAATAGGCATTTGTTTGTAGCTAACAAGCCTTCAGAAATGTTGAGTGAGGTTTGCTGCTCTGCTAAGATGGTCAGTCTATCATTAGCCATGTGTAACAGTCATTTCCTAAAATATTCCTGCAGTTATTATAGCACTGCACTAAGCCGCTTATCTAGCCACATTTGGGGTTAATTGCTGGTGATAAGAGCAACATAAATATACTAAGCCACAGCCTTGCCTGACAAGGTTTTAATGCCAACCACCAACCAAGTTTTCTTCCCCTCTTACAGGCCTGCAATCATTTTTAGTGGCTATCACTCTTTACTGAATCACCACAATAAACCCTTTAGATATAAACAACTTGCCCTTCAATACAGCCATATATCAGACTCGGTGTCATCACATGACCCCTCCGCTGAGGAAGGAGGCTCAAGGCAGCAGTTCTCAATCTGGCGCACATCAGATCACCCAGAGTGTTACAAAATGCTGATGCCCAGCCACCACCAGGGTGCCTGGACACTGGGATTAGGTGAAAGCTCCTCGACGTGCCTTCACTTCCCACACCTTAAGCTCTGACTGAGTCCTTGAGGTTAACCCACCCAGAAAGCCTAAGTCTCAGCCCTGGGCATTCAAAGTGAAAAACTGGGGCTGACACATGCACCGTAATACATGGCAATAAACTACAAGGAAGTTGATAAGGCACCGTGGGAACTGCTATTTCCTGGGACTGCTTTTAAAAGAATGAAGAATCCTTTTTGGAATTTGTGTACTGATCCACACTCATATGTACTATCCTTCAATATGCCCAGGAACTTGCCTCCTGTGGAGTCTATAAGGTCCTCCTGCATCTTAACAGCTGCAAAGAAAGCAGCAGGGAGGATGCAGCGCACAGGCAAAGACTCCAGAAGAGAGACGGGAAGAAGAGAAGGAGCCGGGTAGAGAGAGAGGAAAATGGGGCAACACAGCCCTTCCCAACATCACCTGACAGCGCAGTGGGGATCCCAGAAAGGGAGAGGAGGTGAAAACCAGTGTTTTCCATTGTTTTACTTATTTTCATTTAGTTATTTTTATTTAGATAGGATCTTGCTCTGTGCCCAGGCTGGAGTGCCGTGGCACAATCACAGGTCACTATAGCCTCGACCTCCTGGGCTCCAGTGATTCTCTTGCCTTGGCCTCCTGAGTAACTGGGACCACAGGTCCATGCCACCATGCCTGGCTAATTTTTTCATTTTATGTAGAAAAAGGGCCTTGCTGTGTAAGCCCAGGCTGGTCTCGAACTCCTGGCCTCAAGCAGTCTTCCTGCCTCTGCTTCCCAAAGTGCTGGGATTACAGGTGTGACCCACCCACTGTGACCAGCTGAAAACCAGTGTTTTCTAAGGCAGGGCCCACACACAAGGAAGAGAGATGGGGCTTTGGTAGAGGAGATGCTAGCCCAAGGAGGAAGCACCCAGAGGGACCCCTTCCTGTGCCAAAGTCAGAACTCCTGTGGAACCTGAGAATGGGCACTATCTGCCTTCTTCTCACAGTGTTTGGCAAGTAGGGATCTAAAAATCAGTAACATTCAGCAAATATTTGGGGATTGAAACAGACAAGATCTCTGCTCTCAGGGAGCCAACAGTCCAGTGGAAAGACACATAAACAAGCCTATCAAGAAAAATTACAAACCAGCTAAGTGCTACAGAGAAAAAGAAGGGGATGTTTCTAATTTAGATTTATGGTGTCAGATGCCACAAAGACAGGCAGGGCCCCAGAGGTGTGCAAGCCCACACTGCTCACCCAGGGTTCAGCTCAGGCCCTTGTACCTCTGCAGCCTGCTCAGCTGAGATGCCAGAGCCAAGACATTTCCCAGCTGGCATCACCTATAGGGAGCCAGTCAAGGGGGCAGATGGATTCCTTCCACTCAGCGTGGTGAAATGCTTACAGGAAAGGGACTTGGCCAGAGGAAGACTGGGGACTAGGGCACATTAACTGAACACACAAACAGCCTTCCCATCCCCAAAAGAAAATTTGAAAATAAAATCTCAAAGATCCACTTAGCAAACAAGTTTCATTTTCCTTTAGTTTTCTTGAGAAGAGCGACAGGAACAGAAGTGGATCTGGAGCACAGCTAAAGGATGCTGGGGCATTTCTTAGGGTGTGAATGGTGCTGGGGAACTGGGCTTTAGAGATGCCCTAGAAACGCTCTAGTAAGCACCAAGCTTCGTATCTACTGAATGTGACTCTACAGAGAAACCCTGGGTCCGACTTCCAGGGCTGTACCAAGGGATGATCCTGATAGGTCCCCAGCAGCCTCCTCCCTTCCCTCCCCATCCCACTTATGCCACCAGAAGACGGGCTATGCGGCAGCCTCACCCCAGAGCTGAGCAATCATAACATCACTTCAGACCCCTCTTCTGGGTCTCAGTTCCTACTCAGTCATCCATAAAACCACTCAGGAGCTCTTCATAGGTAAACAGTAGATCCCGGCTGCCCCCTAAACAAACACTTCAGCACAGCCCCAAAGCAGGCTCAGGAAATGACAACCCATCTAATGCCCATCTGAGCCAGACACCATGAGGAAAGGAGGGCCATCACGAATAAAAAGCCACGCATTCCAAAACCAAACTGAGAGCGGCTGGGCCCTCCACACAGCTTCCGAAAGCACCACGGGGAGGACCTAGCACGGCCCTAACTGTGAAAAGAACACTGGGTTTAGAGTCCGAGGTCTGAATTGGTACAGCAGCTCCTGAGTTAACTAACTGGCATTGTGACCTGAATGGGGTCAGTTCACCTCTATGAGCCTCTATTTCCTCCTCTCCAAAACCACATCAGCATCATAGGTCTGTAACCGACCTCAGAGCTTACAGAGTGCTCTCACCTGCATTAACCTGTTTGAGGTACCCAGGAACAGATCCAATATATCAAGAATCTACCATCTCCAGTGTATACAGGAGAGAAAAGGGACTGGAAAGAGCTTAGGGTAACTCAGCCAGGATTACACAGTCAGGGTTGTTGTCTCCTGGGCTTCCAGGCCCCAAAGCCAATGGTTGTCTCGTTTTAACACATCACCTCCTCAGAACTGCCATGAGAAGCAAACGAGATCACACATAAACAAATCCTTGTCACCTAAAAAATGTTAATTAAATATAAAGGCATTTGAGTCTTTTGGCTGGTATTTGAGCCACTGTCTAGTCCAGGTCTCAACCCTAGGAATGCCCAAGTCTCATCCTGAGAGATTAATATAAATGGTCTGGGGTGGGCCTTGCTAAGGTATATTTTCTTTCTTTCTTTTTTTTTTTTTTAATCATTTCAGTCTTAAGGTTATACCTGAAGTTAAGGTATATTTTCAGAACTCCCTAGGGGATTCAAAGGTGTGCCCAGGATAGGAAATCTCTGGTCTATAGCCCTCCCTTCCCCTTCCTCGCTCCACTACCCATATGACCACCCTAATCCTAACCCTAACAGACCATGCAGGATGACACGGGGACGCTCAAAAGGACCTGGACCTAGGTCTCCCATGAATATGTGACAATCCCCTCTCTGGCCAGGGTCATGTTTCACTTCTTTGGGTATATGTCGCACACTGTAGGAGCTTAGTAAGTGAGCGCTGAGGCCGGGTGCAGTGGCTCACACCTGTTATCCCAGCACTTTAGGAGGCCAGGGAAGGCAGACTGATTGAGGCTAGGAGTTCAAGACCAGCCTAGGCAACATAGTGAGATCCCATCTCTACAAAAAATACAAAAACTGGTGGCGCATGCCTGCAGTCCCAACTACTTGGGAGGCTGAAATGGAAGAAGCACCTCAGCCCGAGGAGGTCAAGGCTGCAATGAGCTGTGACTGCACCACTGCACTCCAGCCTGGGCAACAGGGAAGACCCTGTCTCAAGAAATCAATCGATCAATCAATAAAAAGTAGTGAATTGAACTCAACTGGATTTTAGATGCTTGAGCACAGTGGTCTGGGCTGGTTCCACCTGAGTAGTAGTGCCAAAACTAGAGAAATGCTGAAGAGAGACTGCCTCCAAAGACAAGGTGTCTGTACACTCCAGTAGAAGAAGATTTAACCAATGACTGAGTCCTCCACTGACCGAGAGATGTCACAGCCTCTCCAGGAAGCTGGCAAGCCCTTTAGTCAGCACATACCTTCTTTCAGACCTGCATGAAATGCCCCAAATCGAGGGTCCTTGTTTCTCATCCTAAGAAAACCTGTTTTTTTTTTTAAGGTCATAAGTTCTGCTGCCACCTTATAACAGCAGCTTAGAAACCTGAAGGCAGGTCAGAGCATAAATGGGAAAGGGCACAGAAAGCCACACATTTTTAAGAAATAAAAATTCAGCTGGGCATGGTGGCTCATGCCTGCAATCTCAGCACTTTGGGAGCCCAAGACAGGTAGATTGCTTGAGCCCATGAGTTCAAGACAAGACTGGGCAAGCTGGCAAGATCCCATTTTTATAAAAAAAAATTACAAAAAATAGCTGGGCATGGTGTTGCACACCTGTAGTCCCAGCTACTCAGGAGGCTGAGGTGGGAGGATCACTTGAGCCCCAGAAGCAGAGGTTGCAGTGAGCCAAGATCACACCACTGTACTGTAGCCTGTGCAAGAGTAAGACCCTGCCTCAAAGTAAAAATTCAAAAAAAGTAGTATGTCTTTTAAAAAAACTGTCTTTTGGCCAGGTATGGTGGCTAACACCTGTAATCCCAGCATTTTGGGAGGCTGAGGCAGGCAAATCACCTGAGCTCAGGAGTTTGAGACCAGCCTGGCCAACATGTCGAAATCCCGTCTCTACGAAAAATACAAAAATTAGCTGGCCATAGTGGTGCATGCCTGTAGTCCCAGCTACTTGGGAAACTGAAGCAGGAGGATCACTTGAACCCAGGAGGTGGAGGTTGCAATGAGCTGAAATCATGCCACTGCACTTCAGTCTGGTTAACACAGCGAGACTCTGTCTCAAATAATAATAATAATACAATTAAATTTAAAAATTAAAGTAAAAACTGTCTTTTAAATTTCATATAATTTCTCAAGTCCAGCAATCAATCAGCTGTTGATAAGCACATGCTATCAAATGGAAGAAACGGGCCCAGGCAGGGCCAGGGCTCCAAGTGTGCTATGGAGGTCTGCACCTCATGCATTTTGTCCTTAGAAAGCAGCCTCCCTACCTCCCTGGTGTTCAAGTCAGACCTGGGTTAGCATGCAGGCTTCTCCACTCTCTGTTTGGATTCCCCTAGAAAAAGCCTGAGACAGGGATTTGAGTAAAAGTGACTTTTCTCAGAGGTGACCCTGGGAAACATTAGAAGGAAAGTAGAGGAGTGGAGAAATGAGAAAGGAAGGAAAGAAAGCCCCTAAAAAGAAGAGTGTGTTATCAAGCCTATAACTACCATGAGCCATTAGAGACTAACCCTTCTAGAGAGCTCTGGGAGACCATGCAGAATGCCAGCCTTAGAATGAGATTCCCCCAACCCCAAGGTCAAACGAGCTGGGGCATCCGTCTACTACTACTGCCCAACATCCACTGGTTGACAGCTGCTCTTGGTGGGTAACTCCCTGGCACTTCTGACTGACCCTATCAGCAGGCCCCAAGGTTGAAGGACAGAGAAAACCCTCAGGTTCTAGGAGCTGGAAGTCTGGCTGGCATGAGTAAAAGGTACATGCCCAGGGGATAGGGGCAGGGTGCGGAACCATCTGTCACAGGCTTGCTGTGTGACCTTGGAGAAGTTACTTACCTTCTCTTAACCAAGCTTCTGGAGTGGTGTAAAATAAAAAAAAAAAGGATAAAAAATGTCTTCCTTGTAAGGGTGACATGAAGATTAGATAAGGTCATGCATGGAAGGGATTAGCTCAGTGCCAGGTTTGTAGTAAAGACTCGATATAGGCTATTGGTTATCCTCAATATGCTTAATGAGCTTCCTCCTTTTGGAGAGTGGGGATGGGAAAGAAACATTTGGAAAAAGCTGATCTGGACGGGTCCCTCACTACTTCACCATGGGTAGCCACACACTCAGTGCCTGAAGCAAAAGTTCCAGAAAGACATTCAAGGGACCCCAAGTCCACCAAGGGTCATTGCGCAGAAGCCCAATGTGTTACTAAGTCTAATGACAGCAGAAAATTCCAAAAAGAAATTGATGCAAGATAAAGGAGGCATTCCCTTAGTCCCTGCCAGCCCCCTCAATTTATGTTATAAAGGATTTCTGACCCAGATGGAGACTGAGACTTGAAAGCAGGCAGCAGGCCAATGCAGTCTAAGTAATCTTCCTGAGGGAGGAAAGCCACCAAACAAATGCCCCCATCTAGATGCCTTTGGGTCGGCCTGGCCCAGAGGCCAGGGGCTAGATCTTGAGAAACTTCAAGGCTCCTCCCAGCCCCTGAAAAAGTGTGTCCTAACAAACACTAATGCCCTCCCCCCAATGGGTTCCTTCGGAAAATGCTGCTGGAATCAAATGCGTCTGAAAAAGGCTTCATGCCATATCCCCCTCTTGGCAAATTCTTATACCTATTACATATTAAAAGCTTTAATGCCTAAGAATTCTTTAACCCAGTATTTCCTAAATTTATTTGACACAGACAGTATTTGTGTAAAACAGTCCCCCTCTAACCTCAGTTCTGCTTTCCATGGTTTCGGTTACCCACGGTCAACCATGGTCTGAAAATATTCAATGGAAAATTCCAAAAATAAGTAATTCCTTACTTTTAAACTGTACACCATTCTGAGTAGTGTGATGAAACCTCCCCGTTCTGCTTCGCCCTGCCCAGGACATGAATATCCTTTTGTCCAGCAGACCCACGCTGAACACGCTACTCACCCGCCGTGGCCGGCTTAGTTATCAGATCAACTGTCACAGTGCTGCAGTGCTTAAGGAACCCTTGTTTTACTTAATAATGTCCTCAGAATACAAGTGTAGTGATACTGGCAGTTCAAATATGCCAGAGAGAAGCTCTAAAGCACTTTCTTTCTTTCTTTTTTTTTTTTTTTTTTGAGACAGGGTCTCTTATTTTGCCACCCAGGAGGGAGTACAGTGGTATGATCACGGCTCACTGCAGCCTTGACCTCCCAGGCTCAAATGACCCTTCCACCTCAGCCTCCAGGTAGCTAGGATTATAGGTGCGTGCCACCACACCTGACTAACCTTTTTTTAAAATTTTTTGTAGAGACAGGGGTCTCACTAGGCTGCCCAGGCTGGTCTCAAACTCCCAGACTCAAGCGATCCTCCCACCTCAGTCCCCCAAAGTGCTGAGATTACAGGCATGAGCCACTGTGCCTGGTCCCACTGCGCCCAGCCCCTAAAGTGCTTTCTCTAAGGGAAAATGTAGAAGTTCTCAACTTAATAAGGAAAGAAAAAAAAATCATATGCTGCGGTTGCTAAGATCTACGGTATGAACAAATCTTCTATCTGTGAAACTGTGGACAGTATATCGTCAAAACTGTTCTGTTGTATTATTATTGTTAATCTCTTACTGTGACTAATTTATAAATTAAACTTTATCACAAGTATAGATACACAGAAAAAACATAGTGCATACAGGGTTTGATACTATCCACGATTTCAGGCATCCACTGGGGGTCTTGGGCTATATACCCCTCGGATAAGGGACTACTGTATGTGAGACATCTATGAACAGCCCTCCAAGGGCACACTTAGTGGGAGAGCCTGGGCTGAAGGCAGTCCTGAGAGCTACAGCCCATCATCTTGGCAACCCTATGGCCTAGCACAGTGCCTAGTATACAGTAAGCACCTATTAAATGATTGTTATCTGAACAATTAGGGGGAAGGCTGAAAGAACGACTTAATGATGGTTTTCAAATCTGTGAAGTGATATAGTATCGGCAGTGCCAGGCAACAGCTCTCTGTTTCTAAGAAGGCACATATTTTAAATTGCAGCAGGAGGGATTTTGGAAGCCCTGCTCAGAGTTTAGGATTACAACCCACCAAAATAGGCTTCCAAGCTGAGCTGCGTCGCTTCCTTCTGTGGAGGTGTTGGTCTAGCACTTCGGCAGAGCCTAGAGTCTGCGTGCAGACGTCCACCCACCCCACCACCCATTCATTCACTTGCTTGTTCATTCAAACCCTTACTGAGCACCTACTGTGTGCTGAGCACTGATGGAGGTAAGGCACCGGGTCCCTCAGAACCCCTTCCAAAGCCAAGTGGGACCTTAGTGAGTTCTGTGATAAGGCCCAGGGAGCCCTGAAGGGGAAGGAAGAGGGGGCCATGAAAGTGTGAAGTCAGGAAGCCTCAAGCCCAGATGCAGCAGTTCATAACCTGACCACAGCAAGAGGTAATGGGCAGGGAGAGGGGGCCTATTACAGTTTCACACTAACACATGGGGCTGGCCTAAGGAATAAAGGCTCTACTGTCTCCTTGTGCTTGTTTGCCTGCCCTCCTCTTTCTCTTGTGACCACATCTCATTGTTCCCAGAGAACAGCCCTGCCCCCACTTCCAAGTCCTTCCCCTCCCCATACTCACAGTTCCAATCTCCTCTTCCTTTCTTTAAGGCACACTCCCCTTCCTTCCCACCACCTCAGAATTCCTCCCTATCTTCTCCCTGTCTTGTTCCTCCACCCCCTGACTTCCTCATTCTCCACACTCTATACCATCCCTTCTGGATCTGGGATGTCAGTGGCTTTCATATCCACTAACCAGACAAATGAATAAACCACAAGTCAAACCTAGGCCCATTTCTACTAACCTCCCTCCTCAAAAGCTGAGCTACAGATTGTTTTGCCTGAAAAAGGATTGGGGCAAGGAACAAGAGAGAGCCCAGGGCTGAGCACCCCTCTCATCCTGTTTTACCAACACCATGACCCAATCGCCTTCCAGATCTGCATCTGTAAGTTAGTATACACTCACCAGCCCCACCTGGATGCCTCCCAATAAGTCTGCATGTATACACTGATTGTGCTTCTTTTAAACAGGGGCTGAGATTGGCATGATAAGAGGACACCCCAGTGGACTTTACAAGGTCTTGCCACACTGTTGCAAGACACCGACACAAAGAATTCCAGGCTTAGGTGTAACTGGAGCAGTCATCTTGGCCAATGATGCCAGACCTAAGAGCTGATCATCAAAATCACCTGGGGAGCCTTGACAACCAGCTCCAATGTGTTTTAAATAGAGATCCATTCCTGAGCCCCGCCCCAGACCTTTGGAAGTTGTACCTTCCCAGTGGGGCCTGAGAGTCTGAATTTTTCAAAAACTTCCCAGCTGATTATGATAAGCCAAAGTTAACAATCAATGATGCAGTCAGTGACGTATCCAAACTTCCACCAAGCAGTCAATTTCCTTAGTAACAAGCCTAGGAGGTGGCCATCCAGTCTCCACTTGAATACCTCCACTGACAGAGAGCTGGCTACCCCAAGAGGCACCTGGTTTGGCTGCTGCAAACCCAATGGCTAGAAAGGTATCACCTACCTATAACTGAGACCTGTCTACTACTTCCACCCATTTGCCACAAGCCTACCCTTGGGAGCAGCAGAAAATAATTTAGCTCCTCTTCTAATGTCTGAAAAGAGGGATCCCAACAGAAAATAATTTAGCTCCTCTTCTAATGTCTGAAAACAGGGATCCCAGCAATAACACCTTGCCCTTCACATTAGGTTTTCTTATCTGATACGGTCTGCTCTTCTCTCAGATAAATATATGCTATTCTCTCAAATGCCCTCTCAGAAGTTTCCAGTCCCCTTACAAAACTAATCACTCTCCTTTGAATTCTAGAATCAGAGGCCATTGTATTTCAGACCAGGCCTCAACTCTCTGTTGAACTGGATAAGACTGTAAGCCTAACCAAGATTCTATGGGCATTTTCTAATAGCCACTCCAAAATGCAGGCTCACATTATGCTCACTGTCCACTAACTAGAAACCCCCAGATTTTCTTCATGACGCTGTAAAGAGAAATCTTCCCTGTCCTACATTTGGATATTGCCTTAAGGAGGGAAAAAAAAAAAAAAAAAAAAAAAAAAGCAGGGCTTTCCAACTTTGTGTTTGGGAGCAGAATGAATGCTGATCCTGCCTTCCATGAGCCAGCTACCCTCATCTGATAAGCATGGATGAGAGAAGGATGCTAGAGCCTCACTTACATAACTGTGCCCAAAGGATTTACGAGCATCATCATGTTGAAGCACCCAGAACAGGCTACGCTCCTGGGAAAGACACGACTGCAGACTGCAACCACCACAAGATAAAGTTAACTGAAGTAGCAAGCAGGCAGCCATGGACAGGAAGGCACCCAGCAAGAGGCTGCACCATCACAGGAGACTCCCTCTTCGGTTCCGTTTGGTGAGGACCAAGGTGGCAGTTCCATTCACACCTCTCAGGGGAGAGAAGGCCTGGCCCAAGCAGGGGCCACCGCTCTGTGTGTGTTCCGGCTGCACCCCTCTCCCCGCCCCATGAGAGGGACTCATGGCCAGAGCTTGAATACACAGGAGAGTTCCTATCCAAGCTTTCTACACTGATTTTGAAACTCTCTGCAGGGTTGTGATGGGGTTTAATGCATCATCCATGTCCTCTTTACAGACAAACATGAGCACACTGTTCTATGCTCCACAGAACACAGTCCTCATGCTCCTGCTGCAGACAAACACTTAGATTGAATTATTAACAGTGAACATTCCTGCAAATACAGCAGCTGGGCAGTCTGCTCCTCCGCTGAGACTCCGCCATTCCTGAAGTCCTCCCCCAGGGATCAAGGCACCTTAGGAATCTAGAAGATGACCCCAACCCAGCCACTTCTGCTCCCCTCCACATCTGCTCCCCTCCAAAACCCCCTCCTAACTTCTAGAGAAAGAGGCAATCTAAAAAACGATCAGTAAATATAATCAGCCAATACGGTCAGCCTTGAGGCAAGACAAGCAGACTCTCCTCTACTCCAAAACCAAAGCCAACCCCCAACCCCAGCCTGCTGCTGTGCTAGGGTTAAGACTGCTGGTGAAGTTCACCACCACCAAATTTGTTCTATCCAGAAATGCAGGTGACAGGGGAATTAACTGGTGGCAGACAATTCCTGGGCCTGTGGGTGAATGTGTCTTCTTCCACACCACCCAGCATCTCACATGGGGCTGCCAGAGTGACCCACCAGAGAGGTGTCTGGGCCACGTTCCAGAATAAGGTGGCAGCCCTTCAGCAGGGCTCCCTGGGCTGCTGAGCAGGTGGGCAGCAGGAAAGGTCCTTGAAAGGGAAGAAAGGGACTCCATGGAGTCAGAAGAGCCCCAGGTACTTCCCTAGGGAGCCAGAGGTCAAGAACCATCAAGGCCCAGGACCAAAAAAGCAAATGGCCAGGAGAAGCCAACTACCAGCCAAGAATAAACAGGAAAGGGCTGCCATGATCTCCTTTCATTCAAAGTTAACACAAAGGCTTCCAGGGCCACATCTACCACCTGGGTCAGCCTTGTGCCAGATAGACAGATGCGCACATGCTCACACACACACGTGCACCCCTGGGCAGCCACAGCCTTGCTTCTCAGTCTACGTCCCCACCCCCACCTCTCCCTTGCCTCCTCGCTACAGACATACGTGCTCACAGTCACAGAATTTCACCCACACAGCGCCTGTGCCTTTCTGATCACTAGAACAACTGGTGACAGTTGTAGGTTCAAACAGGCACAAAAGAAGAAATGCAGGAAATCACTGAGCTCCTCTGAAAGGAGTAGAGGGAAGGGCATAAGAACCTGGAGAAAGACAGGGTGGGGTGGAAGATGGGTTATCCCACACTGCTAGGGAAAACCCCTAGCAGCTCCCCCAAGCTCACAGGAACCCACGCAGGGTCAGAATCTTCTCCCTAGAAACCATGTCAGGAAGGTTGAATGTGGATGTGTAATAATAATACCACATATTTGAACAGGACTCTCCACTTTTCAAAGAGCTCTTCCATCCATTATCATCTAGAGTCACACCGGACCAGACGATAGAGCTACTCATCTCCTAAAGTGCAAATGATCACCCTGCCCACACAGGGCACAAAGATGCCTTCTCCAAAATAATCATTAATAGCTAAGCATATGTAATAGTTGTGTGAGCATGCTTGTTATTGTGTGAGTGTGTGCGGAAGCTCTATGTAGCAGAGTGGGATACAGTCAAACAAAAATGAGGTTGCCATGGCAACAGGCTCCAGCATCATTGCAGCCTATTAACACAAGTGAGGAATGTGTTTGGCAGATGCTCCAGTGTTATTTATGGTATGGGAAGAGCAGAGGGACTTCTAACAGGCAAAGGAGGGGAAAAAAACAACCCCATGACGCTCCTACTATACCCCAGTGAGGAGACAGGCACGACAGTGAGACAAGAGCACAGAAGAGGCTGAGAGGCCTCGAACGGGGAGGGAGAGATGGGAAAGCAAGGCCTGCAGGAAGGTAGCAGAGAGGTGAGGTGGGCAGACAGTAACAGGGACCAGGGGGAAAGGGAAGAGAAAGGAAGTCAGAGAGGAAAGGAGCAGGCAGAGAGAGAGAAGGAGCCGAGGGGGAGGGTGACGAACACTAGGGACAGAGCCACAGGGACAGAGAAGGGAAGAAGCACCATCCCACTAAGAGGGGCTGCGGCACTTTGTGTCCTGTTCCTCCCTTGAGTCAAAACCATCAGGAGCCTCCGGTTAAGAAACCAAATGCTTCTCCTAGTGGGAGCCAAGAGCAGAGCCCCACACATAAGAGAGAATCTGAAGAAGACTAAAATACACAGGTCAGATAACGATGTTGAGAACCTCAGCTAAGGGAGAGGGGGTCCAGCTTTGCAAGAGGAACAGTAAAGAAATGCCAGTCCAGTTTACTGAGGGCCCACTATGTGCCCAAGCCACTGAGGGGAGAATTCCCAAAGCCCCAACATAGGAACTGCTCACTGCCACCCCATTTCCCTGGACATGTGTCTTCCTCAAAGAAAAGAGGAAGGCATCTAATCCAAACCACTTCACATGCCTGCTGCTCTGGGGTAACCTGAAGCAGAGGTTAATGCTAGACTGTCCCACTAATATTCCCCCATCAGCCGGCAGGGTTTGCTCAAGAAAGACAAATTTTATATGAAGCATAATCAAAAGGGTAAATCAAGTACAAACAAAAAAAGATACCGTTTTCTCTGAAGCCAAATAGAGGAAATGTTTGCATTCCCTTGTCTTGAACCATTCATAACAAGTTCTGCACCACTCAGGACAGATCATATAAAGTAAATGTAAATCCACCCAAAATCCCACAGCCTTGCAAAGGTCTAAAGACCACAACGGGTAAAAGAAGAATGGGGTGGGAGCCAGTGAGGGTGTGGAGAGAAGGAAGAGGGATTTGCCTAAGGAACCAGAAGGGGAAGTCAGTCAGACAGACACTCTCTGTTGCTGCAATGGTATTTTCATGCTAAGATGGAATAGGGGCACCCCAGGTTCAGCAGCCCTTTCCTGGGATCTGACTCCAACCTCCCTCAGGAGAAACCATACCTACATCTGTAATCAGACCTTGTGTCCCAAGTCTGGTTCACAAAATACCCTGAACTATCCTGAAAATCTCCATATGGATGACATGCCCCTTCCTCTGCAGAAAAGCTACAATCCACCCAAGTCAGGAGCAGTCCCCAAAGATACAACGACCATCTGAAAGCACGAGTTCTCAGGTCAAAAGATTTGGGGCTTTTATAAGCACTAATAATGGTAGCAACTTTTATGCCACCACCTCTCAAAAGGTTTCTCTCTCGAGTTCAAAGCTGGTCTCTAAAGATTTTTTTTCTTCTGATCCCAGATCAGAAAACTTTTAACTTAGCATCAACATCCCCACCTACTCCACTCATTGGACCCCAACTATACTGGCAAGCAGTTATTAAAGCCCTACTAAGTACTCTGCACTGTGTTAGGCAAGGAAGAGAGAATGGAGAAGGAAAAACACATATACCTTGGGATTTGTGCCTTCAAAGAGGTTACATTGGATAGACAGCAAAACCAGTGGACACTGGAGAACGAGTAAGTGCTCCACTCTGTGGCTATGACTCTACTGTTAATCATGCAGAAGACCAAGAAGCCAGTGTGACTGGAATGGAAGGAGAAGGCTCCCTGTAGGGGAGTATAGCTTGGGGCAGAGGACATTAGAAGTGGAAGGGGCATAAACAATCCTCTCTTTCTCTAGAAAAGGCAGCGAAGGCCCAGAGAGCTTGCATGTCCCCTTCCTCCCAGTCACAGAGCACCTTGCGGGTTCAGCTAGAGCCCAGAGCCCTGAAACGCATAACAATGCTATTTCCTATGGGAGAATACTGTGTCCAGGAAGCCAGGGGACACAGGAGAGCAACTCAAGAAAGATGCGGTACTCAAGAGGATAAAAGTCTAAGGGAAGGTACTAGAAGAGGGGAGAGGGAGGAAGGCAACAATAATGGAATACCCTTAATAGGTTCTATTAGATAAAGCAGACACCAGTTGGGGGATGTGTGTACTGGGGTCCAAGGTGAAGAGACTTGCCTGTAGCAAGGGCCCAGTTGACTCTCACAGTGGAGCAGCATGCAAACAAGCAGGTTCAGAAGCAATCACGGATGAGAACCATGAAACCAGATCACAGGACACTAAAGGGAGATGGTGTGGACATCAGGGGGCTCCTCTCACCCTGAGGTCAGGATTGCCAACATGCCCCTCTCCTGGAAGCCTTTAAGAGAGTTCACCAGTTAACCAGGCAAAACTTATATTTCTTCCTGAACCTATAGTTCAAATCCCAGCAGGGATAAAATGTCCCCACCACAAGCAATGACCAGGGGGACCCATATGAAGGGGTCATGATGTTCAACACCAGCTTTCTGCTCAGGCCAGAAGAGGAATTGCCACCACACACATCTCAGAGGCTCCTTCCCACTTTAGCTAAAGGCAGCTTTTTGGTTTTGGGCACTTTGCTAACTGAAACAAACTTGTCAGTCCTCTTGCAAGTTCAGGGATATATCCAGCCCCCAAATCCCCAGCCTCAGACAGGTGGCAGAATCCTGCTATCTCCTCCTTAGCACTGAGCAAGGGGTGCAGGGTGTCCCCTCCCCAACCTTCTATCGGGGCTGGATTAACAAAGCAGCAGTGGTGCTTAGGAGGGGATGGATGCTAGAGGGTCCAGCCAGTTTTGTTAGGGACCTTTTGTATACAGGAACAGAAGCTCAGGAAGAGATGGAGACCACTCCATACAATTTTCTCCTCCAAAACCCTTTCTCACTGCATTCCCACAGTGATGGCTACAGTTCAATGTACGTTATCTAAGGAGCAAGGAACATTGCAAACGACACAAGAGGACTCTTTGTAAACGAAGCTGCTGGGGCTCAGAGGAGGGTGCAAAGCTCCTAGTTAACATTGCCAAGCCCTGTCTTTCTGGCTCTTTTCACCATCCCAAAGGGTAAGGGTGGGATCCCTTTCTTTGGAGTCAAGCAGAGGCCTGCCTGCCCCGCAGTCCAGTCCCGGTGGCCAAGTGGGCCCCTACCTGTTTGAGCAGGAACTGGTCCTGGGCGTTGGTGCGCAGGGCGATGGCCAGGTGGAGGGCGGACAGGAGCACCCCGCTGAGCACCGCTGCCCGCATGCGCACGGGCAGCAGCGTGTAGATGGTGTAGATGAAGAACACGGTCCACCAGATGCCCTCGGAGGCGCTGCGCGGCTGCGGCAGCAGCAGGCCCACCACCTGGACGGCCAGCACCACGGCGATGAGCGCATAGCAGGCCAGGCCCATGTGGTCCTGGTGGAAGGCGGCACGGTTGCAGAGCACAGCCATGATGAGGATCACGCCCACCGCGGCCGCCAGCACCGCCAGGTAGGGCAGCTGGAGCGGGGGCCGCGCCGCGTGGAAGGCCAGCATGACCAGGCACACGAGCACCAACACGGCCATGAGCATGGTGAGGCTGCTCTGGTTCAGGCGGAAGAAGTAGCGCTGGTACAGCCGCTCCAGCTTGTCCGACGGGAACTTCTTGGAGCGGAATATCTGCAGCAACGCCAGGCAGCAGGCGCCCAGGGACAGCACCGCGCCGGGCCCCGCACCGGAGCCCGAATCCGCCGAGCTGCCGCCATCCCCGGACCCCTCGCCACCCTCGACGGCACTGGCCTCCACCTCGTCGGCCGCGCGGCCCTTGCCCCGCCGCTCCTCCAGGCCCACCTCCACCGAACGGGGGCGCACCTCCGTCCCGCCCGCCGCGGCCGCCGCCGCAGCCGAGCCGCCGCCGCCGCCCGCAGGGGGCGCCCGGGTGCTGCCCCCGCCGGCCGCGCCCCGCCGTTGCCGGCGGCTGCCGCGACCGCAGTCGTCCCCGCCGCGCTCCTGCCAGGCGGACTTGGAGCGGAAGCTGAAACCGAAGCCCCCGGCCAGGGGGTCGTCGCCGCTCAGCGGAGGATCGTCGTCGTCGTCGCTGCGCCAGCGGCTGGCCAGGCGCTGCTGCTGCTGCTGCGGGGCCACCGCCCCCCCGGGTTTCTTGGTGGAGCCGCGGGCCGAACCCCCGGGGACGTGGGGGTAGCCATTGGCGCGGGAATCGGCCTCGCCCCACGCTGAGCGGTGTTCCGGGCCTCCCCGGGGCGCTGCCGCCGCAGTCTTCTGCGCTGCGAAGCCCGGGGGGCTCACGCTTTTGGAGCCGGACATCCCCCCGTCGGCCTCGTGGTCTCCTTCCTCCTCCCCCGGAAGCCGGGCCGGGGGTCTCCAAGGGGAGGGCGGCCCGCCGAGCAGGGGGACCAGGCTAGGGTCACACGTCGGGGGCGGCCCGGGGCCCTGAGCTGCTGCGGGACATCTTGGCACCCCCGTCCTGAGCGGAGGAGGAGGGCGCTGCCCGAGGTGAGAAGTAGCTGAGGATCCGCGTCGGAAGTCCCAGGTCCGAGTTGGAGTTGCCTCCGAGCTGGGGCAGCGGGGACTGGTCGGGCTGCTGCTGCGTCGTGCGCGGAGAGACGTCCGGGCTCCTGGCTCGCGTCGAGCTCGACGAGGGCCGGAGTTGCGGACGAGGGGGAACGGAGAGGTGTCCTTGCGGGCGGCGCCTCCCCGCGCCGGCAGTGCACGGGCGCGGCACTCGAAGATTCCGCCTAAGCGGAGCCCTGCTGCTCTCGGGGCTCAGCGGCGGCGAGGGCGGCTCGGCGGGGGTCCCGGCGAGGAGACACAGCGGGTGCCCTTTCCTCGCAGCGGACTGGGAGCGACTGGGAGGTGCTGGCGCCAGCCAGCATTATTTTCTTACGAGGGGTGGGGAGGTGGGATGGGAGGTGGAGAGGACGGGGGAGGGGGCGGCGGGCGGAGCAATAGCTCCGGAGCCCCGGGGGGGAGGGTCCTGGAGCCCGGGGGGGCCGTCGCCCGCATCCCCCACCTCCCGCGGCGAGAGTGGAAGCGTGGCCCGGGCGAAAGCCGACCCGAGCCTTCCGCGCGTCCGCGCAGGGGGCGGGGTCCGGGTCCCGGACCGGCTCCTGCGGTGCGGCCCTTCCCCTCTTGCCTCCCCCTTTCCAGCAAAAGGAGCGGGGCCGGCCGGGACCCGCCGGCCGGGAGAGCTGTCGCGCCTGCTCCGCAAGCCCAGAGCTCCTCGCCGCCGGCTGCCGGCCCACCGCGGCCGGCGCGGAAAGACTAGGCGGAGGGCGGAATCCGGCGCCGCGCTGCCGCGGTTCTGCCCCAACGCAGGCAGGCTTCTCCCGGGGAGTAAGGCATCCAGAGATCGAGGGCCGGGGCTCAGAAGCAACCGACCCAGAGGGGCCCGACTGAGAGCCGCGGCGCCCAGGAGGCGCTCCGGGGGGGCCCGCGGGAGCCCGGCTCAGGGCGCGCCATGCACGCTTCGGGCCCTGTGCCGCTCCGGCCGCTCGCGCCGCTCCTCCCTTCTCGCCGGCTCGCCGCCGCCTGAGAGCCCTCCGCATCCCCTCCTCCCGCTGCCTCCCCGCCCCCCGCGCCGCCCGGGCCTCGGCTCACATCGGCTAGAGGCCGCCTCCGCCCCCAGCCTGGCCGCGGCCGCAGCCTCGGCGCCCCGTGGGCATCCTCAGGCCTGGCCGCGGGCACCCCAGCTCCCCTTCCTCACCTAAAATTCTCGCTGCGCCCCTCCCTCCCTGGCGCTAGGAGCCGCATCCAGCCTGCGGTCCTGTCACCAGACTTGGGTGGAGCGCGGTCTTCCCCCGCCCCCGGCCGGGGCTCCAGAGACCCGAGTCCTAGCTCCCTCTTTTGTATCCCCCTTTAATCCCCCTCCCCCCATTCAACCCAACTTCAGTCCCGGCGCTGAGCCCCCCTTCCCTGGCCTGGCTCGATTGGCCGCTTCTGGAGCTGTCAGACTTCAGTCCGGCGCTCTTATTGGGCGATTCTCTGGCCCGGCGGCTGTGCCAAAGGAGGGCGCACCGTGTGGGGGTCGTCTGGGCAGCTACTGCCGCAAGGAGAGGGAGACCAGAGTCCCTGGAGGGGTCGCAGGGTCCCGAGAGCCAGACCCGGAAATGGACGGGGGAGATGCAGAGACAGGACCTCTGAGAGGCAGGAAGACAGTGATGGAAAAGATGGTGATGCAGTGGGTGAGGCCGATGCAGCCAGGGCGGGGCGGACAGGGAGGCTTTGGTGGGTAGTTACCGGGAGAAAGCCCCACAGTCAGCACTGGAAACACCTGGCTTTTATAAAGCGCTCTTCGCCTGTTCACAAAGTCTCATAAATTTCACTTGGTTCCCGTCAGTAACCCTAAGATGAGACAGAGGACAGAGACCATGTAGCTATTCCCAGCTTATAGATGCAAAAACTGAGGCCCCGGGAGCTTATTCAGATTGCCATAGGTCACACAGGTCTCCTAACTTGGCACCCAAAGGTCCTTCGTCAGCGCCAGGCTGCCTCCCTAACCTAACAAGGTGTTAGCAGGAAGGCTGAGCACCTGAGCAAGCTGGCGCAACCGCCGCGGGGAAGCAGGGGAAGGGGAAAGTGGCTAGATACACAGCGCCAGCCATAAGAGGCAGGAATGGAGAGAAGGTTTCGACTGCCAGGCAAAAAGGACCTAGGCCTGTAGAATGATGTATCTACCCAACTCCCTTTGCCCCTAAGCGGTCCTGGTGGAGGTTCTGACAACCTAACCCTGGAGAGGCAGGAGCCCACACCCCTATCCAGCCTGGAGGTAAACAGCTTTTACTTTCCCCTTCTTCATCCTCCAGCCCTCTCCCCAGAGCTTCTGACAGGGAGCCTAGAGGTCTAAGAGAGCTTCCTTCTTTCTCTCTCTCTGCTGGTCATCTCTGCAGACTGGAAGATAAATCTTGCCAGGGTTACAAATTGGGTGGAGAAAAATTCCAACAGGTCAGAATAAACTAACCCTTGAGTAATCCAGCCTTTGAGTATTCCACTATTAGCCAAGTTGTAAAAAGCAACATAAATTTCGTCAACAAAAAGTGTAGAGAACCCTCAATGTACTAAGCACTGTGCTAGTTGCTACCAGGATGGAGAAATGACCAAACTCTAGACCAGGAACAAGTCAGGGATGGAGAAGAGCTAGCCACTATCTCTAGGTCAGAGCAAAGTCTGGGGTTTGACAGAAGTCCAAACAGCACCTCGGACATTCAGAGAGGGCGGCATCACTTCCCATTGTGAGGGCCAAACAAAGGCCTGGAGGTCAAACCTGGGTTTGTCAGGGAAGGATGCCTAAGAAAGGGAGAGTGGACTAATATTTACTAAGCAACTACTAAATGTCTGTAAACATTTTATTGTCAGATAACCATTCTGAGGAAGGTTCTCCCCACTATAAAGGTGAGAAAACTGAGATTTAGGAAATCAAAAAGTTTGTCCAGCTGGGCATGGTGGCTCACGCCTGTAACCCCAGCACTATGGAAGGCTGAGGCGGGTGGATCACCTGAGGTCAGGAACTCATGACCATCCTGGCCAACATGGTGAAACCCTGTCTCTACTAAAAATACAAAAATTTAGCTGGGCATGGTGGCACAAGCCTGTAATCCTACTCAGGAGGCTGAGGCAGGAGAATCACTTGAATCCAGAAGGTGGAGGTTGCAGTGAGCCAAGATCACACCGTTGCAATCCAGCCTGAATGAGACTCTGTATCAGAAAGTAGGATTACAGGCTAATGTTTGCCTGAAGCTCACAGTTGTAGCAGTCTGTTCCTTGTATTCTACCATGTAGTAATGTGGCTGATATGACATGAGTGGCACACTCAGGACATAGGCAACTGCACAGGTGGGGGCAACATGGCCAGAGGTGTCAAGGCTATTGATCAAGTTTCCATCCTTGATCCTCTCTTCTTTTCATTCCCAGAGCTATCCCTAAGTCATTCCTCTTTACTTTATTCAATGTTTAAAAAATAATCATCTTACAACAAAAGCCATGTATGACTGATGTGGAAAAAAATAAAAAGAAAGAAAACACACTCATATCACCTAGAAATAACCAGTATTATTCTTCTAATTTTTTTCTTAAATGATAACTGGGTCTTTCACTCTGCAATTAGTTTTAGAGTCTACCATTTTCTACTTCAAAAAATATTGTGGATGATTTTTCATGTCAATAAGGATTCATCTACAATATCCATTTTACCGTCCAAATAGAATTACATTGCATGGGCATGGTATAATTTATTTAACCAATCCCCACTGTTAGGCATTTTTCACTGTCATAGCAGTTTATAAAAAGTTTCCACTCCTTTACTGTTATAAACAGCATTTTTGTAGATAAATTTACACACAAGCTGGGCACAGTGGCTCACATTGGTCATCTCAGCTACTCAGGAGGCTGAGCAAGAGGATCTCGAGCCCAGGAGTTCAAGGCCAAACTAGGCAACATCGAACGCCGTCTCATTCATTCATTCATAAATAAATAAATATTTACAAATAGCCTTAGGAGAAATTCCTACAATTGCTGAGTCCAAGGATAAGCCTGTTTTTTTCTTTAAGACATTTCTGAAATCTGTATCTTCAGCCCTTGCCTCCCTTCCCAGCTCCTTGGGACCCACCAGCTCCCAGATTCACTGCTTCTGAAAATAAGATCATCTCCCAAGTAGTTTGCTCCTCCCTCCCTTTTCCTGCTACTGGTGAAATTACCTTCCCCAAACTCCCTGATCTTAGGAGCGGTAGTCTCTCCTCTGCCCTTGTCTTTCCGAATCTGTCTCTTCTTCCACATTCTCTTACCACAATCTTCATCCAGATCATCCCCCTCCTTGCCTGGATAATTGCCAGCTCTCCCTCCATGCCCTCAAATCTGTCCTCTGCCTTGTCCCCATCTGATCTCACTCCCACTGAAATCATGTCCACAAAACAGCCTGTTCCTACCTGCCACTGTCACTGTTTACCACCTTCTTGTCACCCAGCCCCATGAACTGCTCTGTGTGCCTCTGCAGAGGTAACCCTTTTTCCTCCACAAATCAAACTCAGCACCTGAGGGAAGCCCTCCCTAATGCCCCTCCCTTCCCTCCACCCTTCCCCCATTCTGATAAGGACCCCCTCCTCCTCTGCCCCCAACACACCTTGCTTATACCTATTATAGCACTTGTCACATTGTATCATCTGGACTTGATTACAGAACTGTCTCCACAGTCTGCTGAATGCCTTGGGGGTAGAGTTGGGATCTTATTCCGTGCCCAGTGTTCAGCCTGGTGTCTGGCACATAGGAGGTGCCCAATAGTTGCTGGATAAACACTTGGTACATCTGAGGAATGGTGAGCAGGATGGAGTCTCAGGTGTATGTAGGGGAGAAGGACTTATGACAGTGGGTGAAGAGGAACAGGTGAGTTGAACTCTGGAACACATGCAGAAGAGGTTGGGCTTCAGTTGAAAAACAACCCCTGAATTTAGGGACAGAAGTGTCCTGGTTTGTTCTCTTTTAAGAGGCAAACTCTGGCAATGATGTTACTACATTTAAGAAGCAAGCTCCCTGTAATCCCAGCACTTTGGAAATCCAGCGTGGAAGGATCGCTTGAGGCCAGGAATTCAAGACCAGCCTTGGCACCATAGCTGATAATAGTGAGACCCCATTTCTACAAAAAATTTCAAAATTGCTAGGCGTGGTGGTGTGCCTCTGTAAAACCAGCTACTCGGGAAGCTGACTGGGAGTATTGCTTGAGCCCAGAAGTTCCAGGCTGCAGCCAGCTATGATCATGCCACTGTACTCCAGCCTGGGTGACAAAGTGAGATTCTGTCACTGGGGGCAGGGGCGGGGGTGAGATCCAAGGGTGTGGGAAGCCAGTCAGGAAACTATTCCAGAACAGATGTAGATTGGGCCCAGAAGTGACCTGGTGATGGGAATGATGCCATTGGCTAGAAGAGGCCTGTGGAGGGCTGAGAAGGAAACCCCAGGGAGCCAAACCCTAGGTAAAGAAGGACTCTTCACAGTCAGAAGAAACCAAGAAAAGCTGAGGGTCACAGGAATGAAAAGCAGAGGTTTTTAAGACAAACTCTAAGATGTGTACTTGGTATCAAAAGGAAAGGAGGAGGCCGGGCACAGTGGCTCATTCCTGTAATTTCAGCACTTTGGGATGCTGAGGCGGGTGGATCACTTGCTCCCAAGAGTTCCAGACCAGCCTGGGCAAGGTGACAAGATCCTATCTCTACAAAAAAATAAAATAAAATACATAAAACACACAAAAATTAGTCTGGCATAGTGGCACACACCTGTGGTACCAGTTAGGAGACTGAGGTGGGAGGATACCTTGAGTTCATGAGTTCTAGGCTGTGGTGAGCTGTGATCACACCACTGCACTCCAGCTTGGGCAACAGAGGAAAAGCCCGTATCCAAAAAAAAAAGAAAGTAAGAAGGATGTTGTCATCAGAGAGAATGCTGACCTAAGTACCATCTCTGGTCTCTCTCTTAAATGAGTGCTTAGTTTGCTGAAGGTAAGGGGATGACAGACCCCAGAGCACAGCAGGCCCTTTGGGAGACCTGCAGATACACCCCTGTTGCCCGCCAGCCATCTTCCCCCTCGTGCCTCAGTTACCCTTCAGGACTTAATTCGTCACTCCCACAGGCTGCTTTTTATAAGAATATTTCTATTTCAGAAATTAAAATATTCACATATTAATATTTTAGAATAATCAGAAATACTTTTAGAAGTGGGTAGCAATAATACTTCCCTACCTAAAAATAACTCCCCCACACTGCTTAGAGCTCCACTATTGGATAGTCATGCTTTGGGATAACACTCATTTGCTAAATTGATTCAAAATCAATGCAGGAAAATGAGAGACAGATTAGTGGTTGCCTAGGCCTGGGGAAGGAGAAGAATGGGAAGTGACCACTAATGGGTATATAAGATTTATTTGGGGGGTGATGAAAATGTTCCAAGATTAGTTATGGTGATGATCGTACAACTTTGTAAATACAGTTGACCTTTGAACAACATGGGTTTGAACTGCGAAGGTCTACTTATACCTGGATTTTCTTCTGCCTCTGCCACTCCTGAGACAGCAAGACCAATTTCTCCTCCTCAGCCTACTCAATGTGGAGACAACAAGAATGAAGACCTTTATACACTTCCACTTAATGAGTAGTAAATAAATTTTCTCTTATGATTTTCTTTCTTTCTTCCCTTGAGACAGAATCTTGCTCTGTTGCCCAGGCTGGAATGCAGTGGTGATCTCAGCTCATTGCAACCTCTGCCTCCCAAGTACAAGCGATTCTCATGCCTTAGCCTTCTGAGTAGCTGGGATTACAGATGTGCGCCACCATGCCCAGCTAATTTTTATATTTTTAGTAGAGACAGGGTTTTACCATGTTGGCCAGGTCTTGAACTCCTGACTTAAAGGGATCCACCTGCCTCAGCCTCCCAAAGTGCTGGGATTACAGGCGTGAGCCACCACGGCCAGTTCCCTTAACATTTTTTCCCTCTTTATTATAAGAACACGGTAGATAACACATATAACTTATCAAATATGTGTTAATTGACGTGCATGTTATCTGTAAGGCTTCCAGTCAACCATTGGCTAAGTTTGGGGAGAGTCAAAAGTTTATATGTGGATTTTTTACCATGCTGGGGTTGGTGCCCCTAACCCCTGCATTGTTCAAGGGTCGACTGTATACTAAAAAGCACTGAATTGCACACCTTAACTAGTGAGTGTTATGGTATGTAAGTTATATCACAATAAGATGGTTAGAAAAATGAATGCAGATACCCCTGGGAGGTTCAGGGATTTGTGGCAGGACATAAGTCATTGGCAAGTCGGCGTCAGTGAGTTTAATCAGCCCCTACTACTGCCTGGCCAAGGTTGTGGGCACTGGGAGAATGAATGCTTGCTATTTAGGAATAGGGATGAGTTAAGAAGAAGAGGAGAATCCTTGGGATCAGAGAGCATTTCCTGGGTCAAAGGAAACCATAAAATGGGACATACTGGGTAAAAGAGGGGCTGAGGGCCTGGGTGCCTGGGAGCTAGAAGGAGAGCAAAAATGAAAGCCAGTTGGGAACTGGGGGTCAAAAATGACCTTTGCTCCCTGCACAGTTTTGTTCAGGAGAGCTCTGTGTTGTGAGTTGTTCAAAAAGAGTTAAGAAACTCTGTGAACCCAAGGCTCTCTTGAGACTGAAAGGGATCTTAAAGATGATCTCATTCTGACAATCAGGTAGAAAGTGCATCCAGCCTCCCCTGGATGTTTACATTTTGAGAGTAAGTGCCATGCTCCAAACTAGATAGATGACTTACCTTTCCCACAGGGAACTATTTCTTTTCCCTAAGTCAGAGAGTAGCTCATAGGATGGCGCATTGGGCATCTTGTGGGCTGGTCATCCATGGGGTGGGGCCCAGAATTGGGAGCCATCCTCCTGCAGTGCAGCTGGGACCCCACTATGAGCTCTGAACGTCAGCCCTTACTCTTGACCTCTGGCTTCTTTGGCTTGGAAATCAAGGATGATACATTTGCAGTTAGCCATCTGGGGAACTGGACCCTAGATTTTTCCAAACCCCATCCTCATGTCTAAACCTCTGGGCCTCAGGGAACAGGAAATATTCACAGAGCTCAGATTGGAGCTGAGGTGGAAATGGCTGATAATAGCATGATCTGCCACTCTCCCAGGTGTTGACATTTGCATTTTAATGGAGGCGGTTAAGGCTTCCAGTGCAAAGAGTGACTAATATGTTATTTCAATTGCTCCTGGAGGTAGGTGGGAGACCCTTTGTGGCCCAGGGCCTTTTGATGTCCCTCTAGTCACATCACAAGGACTGCACCTGATTGGTAGCTGCCAACCCTTTGGACTTGGATGTCCACATCCTACATTTGATCTTTGTTCCTGTTCTTGATTTTGCCTTCCTTCTTGCAACTTTCTCCTGAATCCTTTTTTTACTAAAAGTCTGGGAAGATCCTCGTGAGTCATTTATTCTTTCAACATACATAAACTGATTACCCATTTGAAGCAGAAAACTATGCTGGGCACAGCTGAGTGGGGGGAGCCTGTGAGGTATGTCAGCAAGATCCACCCCCAGGAAGTCAGAGGTGAGGAATTCACAGAAAGAGGTAGAGAACAGACAGCACAGCAGCAGCAGAGATGGGCTGTGCAGCTTTTGCCAAGTGCTTCTTGAACATTCCAGACAACAGGGAGTGAACTCATAGGAGAAAAATATTGCTATAGGTTGGAATGGGCAAGAAGTCTTTGGGGAGGCTGGGCGTGGTGGCTCATGCCTGTAATCCCAGCATTTGGAGAAGCAAGGGTGGGCAGATCGCTTGAGTCCAGACGTTTAAGACCAGCCTAGCTAACATGGGCAAAACCCCGTCTCTGTAAAAAATACAAAAATTAGCCAGATGTGGTGGTGAGCGCCTATAGTCCCAGCTAGTCAGGGGGTACTGAAGCAGGAGGATCGCTTGAGCCTAGGAGGCAGAGGTTGCAGTGAGCCGAGATCGTATTACTGCACTCCATCCTGGTTGACAGAGTAAGACGACTCTATCTCGAAAAATAATAATAATTAGCTGGGTGTGGTGGTGCACACCTGTATTCCCAGCTACTTGGGGACTGAGGTGGGAGGGCCTCCTGAGCCTGAGGAGGTCAAGGCTGAAGTGAGCCATGATCGTACTGCTGCACTCCAGCCTTAGGCAACAGAGTGAGATCCTGTCTCAAAAAAAAGAAAGGAAGGAAAAGAAGGAAAGAAAGGAAGGAAAAGAAGGAAAGGAATGAGGGGAGGAAGAGAGGAAGGGAGGGAGGAAGAGAAGGAGGAAGGAAGAAAGAGGGAGAGAGGGAGGGAGGGAAGAAAGAAGGAAGGAAGGTCAGTCTTTGGAGAATGGAGGTGGTGGGGGTGAGAAGGGGTCTTAAAGTATGCATAGGAGTTGGACCACTAGTCACGAAGGAGCACATACTATATGATCTTGTTTATGTGAAATGTGTAAAAGAGGCAAATCCGTAGAAAGTAGATCAGTGATGACCTGGGTGTAGGACCTGGGGGAGGGAAATGGGGGATCATTGCTAATGAGTACCACGGGTTGGTGAAGAGTTCTAAGAATGATGATGATATAGTACAGAGTGTCCATGACTCTGTAAATATACTAAAAATGAATTACACACTAGAAAGTTATGGTATGTAAATTCTATCACAGTAAAGCTTTAAAAAAAAACAGGGAAAAAAGTGGGGTCATGAAAAGCAATACTTCAATAAACTTGCTTCACAAGTATGGAGGGAATATCCTAGTTTAAGTCTCTCTCTCTTTTGTTTTTTTACTTTAAGGTGGGCCTGCATGACTTGTCATAAGGAATAGAACAATAATGTGATGGTCCTTTTCAAATTACTCACCCTTACATAAAATGGAAGGCATCCTTAGTAATAGCAAATTAATAAGATTACTCTTAATAAATCTGGTGTTCATTTATGAGCATGGACTGAGGTACATCTCCAGGTCTCAAGCTCTTGCATACATTTATGGATGGCTGTGATAAATATTTTTATGTCTGGGTCCTATGTGTACCAGCTCCGCTAGTAGTCTGGGAGATCTGCTCTTTCATCTCTGCTGTGTTCAAAGCAGGGCCCCCAGGGCCATGCAGATGAGGTCTCTGTTCTCAAAGACATTCCCTCTTTCAGGATTCTGACAGACTGCCTGCCCTGCAGACTGAAGAGCCGCGTCCTCCTGCAGGCGTGGGTGGTGATTAGAGTGGCCTGGGGAAGCTTGAGTGGTGCCCAGTGTCGTTTCTCCCTCAGTGGCAGCTCTTGCCTTGGAGTGGTCCTGCCCAGTCTCTGTGTGGCTGACTCTGAATCTGTGATTGAGGATGGCAAACCAGGCTGTGTTAGAGATCGTGCTGGGGCTGGCTGACCTTCCCCAAACCCAGATAATCTCTCTCCTTGGCAACAGGCTGGGGCACCAAGGGACGGTGACAGATTGTGAAATCCTGTGGCTGGGCTTTCTAGAATTTACTTAAAAAGAGAGAACGGTAACAACACCATGCATTTGTATCATGCTTTTGGAAACAAAGCAAGCAAGCAGTCTTTAAAAACTGCTCAAGGAGAAAACAGCTTTAGAACTGTCTGGTAGAGAGCAAACCAGATGGGTAAGAAATGTGTTGTCTTATTCTTCTCCACTCAACAACACTTGAGATGCTGAGAGTGTTAGGACAAATAATTTTCTTGTTCACATATAGGGATGCAGAGACAGAGAGAAGGGGAGTGACTTGATCAAGATCACACAGCATTAGGGGCTGCATTCCACCTAAACTTCTCGACTTCTTTCATCAGCCCAAAGCAGGCAGAGAGGATGAAGTGGGATGGCATTACAGTTCACTTGGTCCACCTGAGAACACGAGATTTTGGCATGTACATAGCTCTCCTGAGTCAGGTTGTAAACTTGGTCCTTTAGGGCACTTGAGAATATGTCTCTGCTTATAGGTCTGAAAGCAATAAGGAAGAGTAGAGTTTGGGGCATGAGAAAAATTGGCATTCTCCTGCCAGATTATTTGCACTGAGAGTCATTAAGCAAGGCAGGACCAGACTCAACAGACTGGGATGGGTGGGGCTGCTTCTGTTGCCTAGGGAAGCTTAGTGGAGTTTGGAGATTTAAAGGCGAGCAAACTGGCCACTGGGCCAAATACAGCCCACTGCCTATTTTTGTAAATAAAGTTTTATTGAAACACTGTCACACTCATTTATTTATTGGCTCAGCCTGCTTTTGCTCAGAGATCAGATGTCCCGCAAAGACTAAAATCTTTACTGCCTGGCCCTTTAAGAAAAATTTGCTGACTCTTGCTTCACACCATACACATAAGAAATTAACTTAAAATTGGGCCAGGTGCAGTGTGGCTCACACCTGTAATCCCAGAACTTTAGGAGGCAAGGCAAGCAGATTACCTGAGGTCAGGAATTTGAGACCAGCTTGGCCAACATAGTGAAACTCCATCTCTACTAGAAATACAAAAATTAGCCGGGTGTGGTGGCAAGTGCCTGTAATTCCAGCTACTCAGGAGGTTGAGGCAGGAGAATCTCTTGAACACAGGAGGTGTAAGTTGCAGTGAGATGAGATCGTGCCACTGCACCCCAGCCTGGGCAACAGAGTGAGATTCCATCTCAAAAAAATAACAACAAAAAAATTAACTTAAAACTGGCCAGGCTTGGGGTTTCATATGCGTAATCCCAGTGCTTTGGGAGGCCGAGGCAGGAGGATCACTTGAGTCCAGGAGTTGAAGACCAGCCAGACAATGTAGCAAGATCCCCATCTCTACAAAAAAAATTTAAAAATTAGCTAGGCACAGTGGTGCACACCTGTAGTCCCAGCTGCTCAAGAGGCTAAGGTGGGTAGAGCCCGGGAGGTCAAGCTGCAGTGAGCTATAATTGTGCCACTGCACTCCAGCCTACAGGCTCACACCTGTAATCCCAGCACTTTGGGAGACCAAGGTGCATGGATCAACTGAGGTCAGGAGTTCCAGACCGGCCTGGCCAACATGGTGAAACCCCATCTCTACTAAAAATGCAAAAATTAGCTGGGCGTGGTGGCGCATCCCAGTAATCCCAGCTGAGGTGGGAGAATTGCTTGAACCTGGGGGGTGGAGACTGCAGTGAGCTGAGATTGTGCCACTGCACTGCAACCTGGCAGGTCAACAGAGCAAGACCTTGTCTCTGTTTATATGCAAAATCTCTAGAGAATGTTCTAAAGTCATTAATGAGAAAACAACCCAATTAAAATAGGCAAAAGATTTGAATAACTACTTCACTCAAAATGGGTGAGGATATACAGATAATATCTAAGGACATGAAAGGATGCTAACTCATTAGTCATTAGGGGAAGGCGAATTGAAATTGCAGTGAGATACCACTACACACCTATTAGAATAAACTAAAAGAGTGGCCATACCAAGTGTTGGACAGGTTATGAAGCAACTGGGAACTCTCATGCACTGCTGGTGGGAATGCAAAATGGTATAATCACTTGGAGAACAGTTTGACAGTTTCTTAAAAAGCAAAGGATACATATCATAAAATCCATTATTTCGCTCCTAGCCAAGAAAAACAAAAGCATGTGAACATATGTCCACAAAAAGACCTATATGCTAATGTTTATGGCAGCTTTATTTGTAACTAGAAATAACCCAGATATCTGTCAACAAGTGAACAGAAAAACAAGTTGTGGTATATTCATGTAATGGAATAATACTCAGCAATAAGAAGAGATGAGCTACTGATAAATAACAACATGTATGGCTCTCAGTTATAATTATCCTGAGTAGAAAAAGCCAGACACAAAAGGAGTACACACTGTATTATTCTATTTATTAAAAATTCTAAAAAATGCAAACTTATTCTATAGGGATAAAAGCAGATCAGTGGTTCCCTGGGAATGGCAGGGGGCAAGGAAGAATAGAAGGGCTTGACTGCAAAAGGACACATGGAACTGGGGGGTAATAGATAGTCATTATCCTCATTGTGGTAATGATTTCATAGGGGTGTATGTGTGAAAATGTCAAAAGTTATCAAATTGTACACTTCAAATGTATGCATTTTATTGTATGTCAGTTGTGTCTCAAATGAAGCTATTTATTTATTTTATTATTATTATTATTATTATTTTAGATGGAGTTTCACTCATGTTGCCCAGGCTGGAGTGCAATAGTGTGATCTCAGCTCACTGCAACCTCTGCCTCCTGGGTTCAAGCGATTCTCCTGCCTCAACCTCCCATGTAGCTCGGATTACAGGCATGCGCCACCATGCCTGGATAATTTTGTATTTTAGTAAAGATGGGGGTTTTACCATGATGGCCAGGCTGGTCTCAACCTCCTGACCTCAAGTGATATGCCTGCCTCGGCCTCCCAAAGTGCTGGGATTACAGGAGTGAGCCACCGTACCTAGCCTGACGCTATTTTTTAAAAAAGAAGAAAAATTCCTGATCATGTCATTTCTTTCTTTAAACATTCTGTGTAGTTTAAGCAGCCAGCCCAACTCCCCAGGCTGTTTCTTTTTTTTTCGGAAATAGAGTCTCACTCTGTTGCCCAGGCTGGAATGCAGTGGCATGATCTCAGCTCACCGCAACCTCCGCCTCTTGGGTTCAAGTGATTCTCCTGCCTCAGCCTCCAGAGTAGCTGGGATTACAGGTGTGAGCCACCACGCCTGGCTAATTTTTTTACTTTTAGTAGAGATGAGGTTTCACCATGTTGGCCAGGCTGGTCTGAAACTCCTGACCTTGTGATCTGCCCACCTCGGCCTCCCAAAGTGCTGGGATTACAGACATGAGCCACTGCGCCCAGCCGGCTTTCTGTTTCTAATCTCACCACAGTGGCTTGCTCAGTACCCACTCTGTCCTCTGAAGCCATCCTCTTCATTCTGGGTGACCACAGGTGATACCTACATTGCCACTGTATGTGATATGGACTACTAGATGCTGTGTCCCATGTAAATAGAGGATCACTGTTGCCTTCCAGTCAAACTAGGTGAGAGAGCGAATCTCAGATGCTCATTTCCTTGAGTCTGTTGCTTGCCACCATCCTGGTGTCAAGCACTCGATTAGGGAGTGTTAGTTACGGAAATCAGAATCCACTCTACCTAGTTAAAACAGAAAATAATGTATTAAAAGATGTTGGAGACAAGTTCAAGGAAGAAGCTCTCAGCCGTTTCTGCATAAGGGAATTACCTCATTATAGTGGGCATGGTCTGACTGTTGAATGATGCTATCTCCATTACAGAAGTACCATTTAATGGTGCTTCTCCCCAAAACATCATAACTTCCCAAGTCCCCTTCTGATCAGACTGCTGCTAAAACTCAACTTAGAGCCTTGGATGAATGGCATATTCCAGGTGTGGGGTAGGGAAAGGACAAGGTGAACCTGGAATACCTCATCAGGCTAGGAAGCAAAGGGCTCAGAGATTGATGGAGACACATCGAAAGAACATGGGATGATACACATCTGTTAAAGTGACTGAAGCAAAACAACAACAATAAAAACCCGACAAGGTTGCAGGAAGTGATTCTAGGCTCACTCCGGGATGATTCAGCAAACCAGCTGTCTGGTGTAAATGAGACACCTCCCACAGAAGACCTGGACGTGGATCAAAGACACAGCATCAGCCTCCCTGGGAAATCTTTGAGGAAGCTACCAGGATCGTGTCTTGGTGAAAATCAGGAGTCCTGGGTTCTAGGCTGTTCCTGCTGCTTACCTGCTCATGCCTGCCAAGAGCAAGTCTGCCTCCTCAGAGCCGCAGGTGTCCGTGTATGTTAATAAGTGGGGAGGCGTGGACCCTGAAAGTCTTCAAACTACATTCTCTGAAGCCCAGTACTCCTGGGGCTTGCAGTGGGATGCTGCAAGGGCCAGGGGGAACCAGGTTAGGGGAGAGCTACACCCAGAACAGACCAGCTTTTTTCTGTGTTACATTTGGCAGGTTTCATTCTAAGTTGACAACCTCAGGGGGTACAGAAAAATCAATTCCTTTATTTTCTAAATTTCTAAATTAATTTCTGACTCTCGGAACCCATCCCAGAAGCTAGATGAAGTGTTTACCTCAAATATTCTTTTTTTTTTTTGAGACAGAGTCTTGTGCTGTTACCCAGACTCGAGTGCAGTGGTATGATCTCAGCTCACTGCAAACTCCACCTCCCAGGTTCAAGTGATTCTCATGCCCCAGCCTCCCAAGTAGGAATTACAGGGCGTACCACCACACCTAGCTAATTTTTGTATTTTTAGTAGAAACAAAGTTTTGTCACATTGGCCAAGCTGGTCTCAAACTCCTGGGCTCAAGTGATCCCACAACCTCGGCCTCCCAGTGTGCTGGAATTACAGACATGAGCCACCACACCCAGCTAATTTTTGTATTTTTAGTAGAGACAGGGTTTCACTATGTTGGCCAGGCTGGTCTTGAGCTTCTGACCTCAAGTGACCTGTCCACCTCGGCCTCCCAAAGTGCTGGGATTACAGGTATGAGCCATTATGCCTGTTCAAATATTCTTAGGGTTCTTGGACAAGAGTGCCCACTAACAAGCCACATCTCTGCCCAGTGACCCCTGTGGGTCCAGCTGTCTCTGCTGATTCTGTGTCGCTCCTGGGTGCCTTTCGGAAGCTGACTAATGCTGCTTTGCTTTTCTCTCCTCATCCAACAGGCCCACTTCCTAACCTGGGAAAGCCCTTCCTAGCCTGGGGGGAATCTCCCTCTGTGTTTCTTCAACACATTTATTCAGTCTTTGCTAGTGAGTCCCCATTACCGGGATAAATTGTCTCCCCAGCGTCCCCAAATTTCCTATGTTGAAATCCTAACCCCCACTGCCTCAGAACAGACCTTCTTTGGAGGTAGATTTTTACAGATATAAGTTAAAATGAGGTCATTAGGATTGGACCTAATCCAATATGACTGGTGTCCTTATAAGAAGAGAAAATTTGGTCACAAGCATGCATAGAGAAAAGATGATGTGAAGGGACTCGGGAAGTAGACAAGCCATCCACAATCCAAAGAGAGGCCTGGGGCAGATCTGCCCTCACAGCTTTCAGGAGGAGCCAACCCTCGTGACACTTGGATCTGGGATTTCTAGCCCTCAGAGCTGTGAGGCCATACATTTCTATCATTTAAGCCACCCAGTCTGTGGTATTTTGTTATTACAACGCTAGCAAACTAATACGGATTCCTCCTCCGTCTTTACCTCTCTTGCAAACCCTCTAAGTTCTCCCAGTGATTATAGGCTATTTACCTAATGTCTGTCTGAATGGGAGAAAGAGACAAGGAGGAGAATTTAAGTTACTACCTCATAATCTAATTCAGCTACGTATATGTAAGTTTTCATTTGAACAGAGGACCAGGGGCTAGAAACAGTTTAAAAATGACTGGGTTGGGCTGGGCATGGTGGTCATGCCTGAAATCCCAGCACTTTGGGAGGCTGAGGTGGGCAGATTGCTTGAGGTGAGGAGTTAAAGGCCAGCATGGACAACATGGTGAAACACCATCTCTACTACAAATACAAAAATCTCTACTAAAAATATAAAAATCAGCCAGGCGTGGTGGTGGACGCCTGTAATCCTAGCTACTTGGGAGGCTGAGGCAGGAGAATCACTTGAACAAGGGAGATGGTGGTTGCAGCGAGCAGTAGATCGTGCCACTGCGCTCTAATAAATAAAATAAAAACAACTGGGTTGATGAGTTGATGAGTGCTATCACTGGGTGATGTGTCTATGGGAGTCAACTGTACTATTCTCCCTACTTTTGTATATATTTGAAAATCTCCATTATAAACAGTTAAGAGGGAAAACAAGAGAGCAAGCAAACATCACTTAGACTAAGACAACTTGGGTGCTTCCCACCTCTAGAGTCCATCATGGCATCATTGGTCCCTCTCCTTGTCCCTACCAGCCAGGCTCAGCTGACAGCATCAAGAGCCATCCTTCAGCCCCCACAACCCCCACTGCCACCAGAGCCCATGGCCTTCCTTCTCCAGCTGGGCTTGGTGCAGAGGCCTCCGTAGCCCTGGGAAGCCACAGTGGAGCAGAGCAGTCATGGCAGCCAGACCTCCAAGTACCGAGCAGACTCCGCAGGTGAACCTTAGCTGCTTCTCTGGGTCCTCTTGAATGGCCCCTGACCTCAGCTCCTCTCTCTCTTCTCAGGAGTTATTTTCCCTGAATCCTATATTACCATTTAAAATATCAAATCACAACTCCAATGTTACTAATGACCACTCAAATCATTTTTCTAGGACAGCACAGTGGTTCTTACCCAGAACTTCTCCTCATCGAAAGCTCTTGTTGACCCCCAACGCTAGGTCAGGGCAAAAGAACCCATAGAAACAACAGTATTTGTGGCGTTTAAAATGGGTTCCAGATACTATTGATATGAGGGTCACAGGTCACATTACTCCTGGCACTATAGCTAAATAGTTAACAAATAGCAGCCCAATCCTTCTCAACTTCCTTGCATCCCATTTCAGGGACTTCTATTTCTTTCAATTCCTCTTTAAATGCACTTCTTCCTTTAGAGCCAACACTAATGTTGAAATTTCCACTGGCAAAATGAGAAGAGAAACATGGGCTTTTCATGGGACTGATTTCATAAAATCTAAGAGACTGTCTTTTTTTAAGGATTATCTTATTTTTTGCTCTTAAAATATCTTTTCTTTCCTGACACAGTGGTATTGGTGTGTCATGATGTATCAGTCAGAGTTTAATTGCAGGTACAGCAATCACTCTACTTTAAGCAGAACAGAATTTAACACAGGGATTTGGGACTTTACAATATTATTGGAGGGGCTGGTGGGGCAGACTGAGGCCAGGCTTCTAGGAATGCCTCCAAAACATGGTAGGACTGGTCTTCCAGGAGCCCCACCATTGATGCCAGCATCAGGAACCTCAGGGGTCAGGAAGCCATTATCCCCCTCTGCCAACCTCAGGACCACATCACCAAAATGGATGCTGCAGACTCGACCTCTTGACATCCACAAAACTAGAGATGGGGCCCAGGCTCTTTGCCACCACTGCCCCAGGAAAACCAACCATTTTACCTCCAAGCTTCCCAGGAGAAATAGTGGAAGCAGCAAAAGTGCTGGCTTGGCCACACTGCTGCCTTGCAAATCTCATGCCAGTGCACCTGCCTGGCAGGGGGGCTGGGTCGTGTGCAGACCTGGAGCTGTAAGGCCTGCTGCAGGGGTGCAATGGAGTTGTGTGAACTAATCTGCATGATCTGCTGCTGGTGATAGTTTGTTTCCTTGGCAGCACCGTGGCTGATCTCCCATATTATATTCATTTGTGAAATGCAAAATCTGAGGGTGGGTGGCATTAATCCTGTAGAGAAGCCCCATTAAGGACAGAAATTAAACTACTTGTATTCACACCAGAATGTCCAGTACATAGGGAAAGGTGCTCCTCTTCACCATCATCAAGGGAATGCAAATCCAAATCACGATTAAGTCACAATTAAAGCCATCACTGCATACCTTCTAAAATGACTAAAAAGGAGTGATGAGCCGCCTGTGCACACGGGTATAGAGCAGCACATGTGTATTAATTACTGACATAGCACATGTATATTATTACCAATGCTTTGGGGAACCATGCCACACTGCCTACGAGAGCAATGAGTGAGGGTGACCTCTGGCCCAATAATTCTATCCTGAACCCATCAGAAAAATATGTATGAGAATGTTCATGTCACCGCTACTTAGTTATTTATTTCTTAAGACAGGGCCTTCTTCTGTTGCCCAGTCTGGAGTGCAGTGGCACAATCATGGCTCACTGCATCCTGGACCTCCTGGGCTCAAGCAGTCCTCCTGCCTCAGCCTCCCAGGTAGCTGGGATGGCAGGCACGCACCACTGTGCCTGGCTAATTATTTTTTTAGAGACGGGGTGTCGCTATGTTTCCCAAGCTGGTCTCAAACTCCTGGTCTCAAGCAATCCTTGTGCCTCAGCCTTTCGAGTAGCTAGGACTAGAGGCACATTCCACCATGCATGGCAAATTTTTAAAATATTTTTGTAGAGACAGGGTCTTGAACTCCTGTCCCCAGTTGATCCTCCCTCCTTGGCCTCCCAAAGTGCTGGGATTACAAGGATGAGCCAATGCACCTGGTGGCACCACTGTTTTTAAGAACCAAAAACTGTAAACAACCCAGATGTCCCTCAGTGGTAGGATGAACTAATGCATTGGGATATAGTCACACAGCGGAGCTCTACACAGCAATGTGAGCCAACAAACAACGCCACCACCAGCAGCGTGGAACATCACAGATGTGATGCTGAGGCAGTAAGGATGGACACAAAGAGGGCACACCATTTGTTTCCCTTAATAAACCTCAAGAGCAGGGCCTTAGCAGGTAACACAGTGGCCCCCCTTGTAGGTGGATAGGAACTGGAAGGGAACACGGGGCAACTTGGGTGTTGATCATGTTCTGTTTCTTGATCTGGATGCTGGTGACACACGTGTTCACTCTGTGAAGTCTCACTCTGTGGGGTTATTTGCACTGCTGGACCATCTCTGCGGAGCATAGGTGCAGAGCCCCTGATTAGTCTAAGCCCTCATACCCCAGGCTTGCTCTACTTATAAGTAGTTTTAAACTACTTATAACCGGTTTTCTTTTCTTTTGAGATGGAGTTTCGCTCTTTTTGCCTAGGCTGGAGTGCAGTAAGGGTCACCACTACCTCTGTCTCCTGGGTTCAAGTGATTCTGCTGCCTTAGCCTCCCAAGTAGCTGGGACTACAGGCATGAGCCACCACGCTTGGCTAATTTTTAATAGAGATAAGATTTCTCCATGTTGGTCAGGCTGGTCTTGAACTCCTGACCTCAGGTGATCCACCCTCCTCAGCCTCCCAAAGTGCTGGCATTATAGGCATGAGCCACCACGCCCGGCCAAGTACTTTTTAATATGTATAGATACTTCAATAAAACTGACACAAACCAAACAACTACCTAGTGTCAGTCTTTTTTTCTCTGAGCACCCTCCCACTTACGCCAGGCTGATGATCACAACGGTTCCATTTTTGGAGCACCTGCTGTATGCCAGGCTCTGCTGATTCTCACGACCTTGGGGCAAGGTGGCAGGATGCTTGCCCCATTTTATGGGTGAGGTGGCCTGTCCACAGCCCTCCTAAGCGCATGCCCCGGCAGTGCAGCTCAATGCTTCTCCCCTGTGCTTGGTCTCTTTTTCTTGTCTGCAGCCTGGGTAAGTGGTCCTTTGCCAAGGATGTGGCACCTCCCTGTCCCCTGCCCTTTGCTGCTGTCCCTGAGCTCCAGGTTAGTAATGCTAAGCAGCTGCCACCATCACCAAGCGCCCCAGAGGGCAACATGTTGTTCCTTGATGACAAGCCTCAGGGAGCCATGCAGTCACTGCCGGCCACACGTGGGTGGTCTAGGATTCTGGAACTTGTTTTTCCCCTTGTGCCAGTCTCTCCTGAGAGAAGTACGGGCAGTGCTTGGGGGATCTGCCAAGCTGGGGCCTACAGGGGCAGTGAGGGAGTGCTTGTACCCACGACCAGCCCCTTGTGGTTACATGCACTGCTGGACCATCTCTGGGAAAAGTAGGTGCAGAGGCCCAGGTTAGTCTAAGCCCTCATACCCCAGGTGGCTCAGAGGACATTCCTGATGCCGTTGAGGAGGACCCTCCCCCAAGCTTTGGGAATATTGTACAGGTGCATGTGTGTATCTTGTGTGCTCCCTGAGGGCAGGCACTGCCTCATTCCCCCCTACCCTCAGCCTGACACTGGCAGTGCCTGGCATCAGTAGAATGAAAAGAAGTGCCAGGTATGGACAGATGAGGTCAAGAAAGACACAGTGTCCCTGCCCTCGAATAGCTTATAGCTTTGGTAATGATAGCAACTATTTGTTTATTTATTTATTTTGGGATGGAGTCACCCAGGCTGGAGTACAGTGGTACAATCTCAGCTCACTGCAACCTCAGCTTCCCGGGTTTAAGTGATTCTTTTGTCTTAGCTTCCTGGTTTGCTGGGATTACAAGTGCCTGCCACCATGCCTGGGCTAATTTTTATATTTTTAGTAGAGATGGGGTTTCACCATTTTGGCCTGGCTGGTCTTGAACTCCTGACCTCAAGTGATCTGCCCGCCTTGGCCTCCCAAAATGCTGGGATTAAAGGTTTGAGCTATGGCACCTGGTCCACAACATTTATTGAGCACTCACTACTTGCTGAGCACTGTTCTAATTTCTTTCTTCTTTCTTTTCTTTTCCTTTCTTCCTTCCTTTGTTTCTTTTTCTTTCTTTCTTTTTCTTTTTGAGATAGGGTCTTACTCTGTCACCCAGGCTACAGTGCAGTAGCAATCACAGCTCACTGCAGCCTCAACCTCCCAGGTTCAAGCAATCCTCCACCTTAGCCTCCCAAGAAGCTGGCACCACAGGCATGTGCCACCATGCCTGGCTAATTTTTGTTTTTATCCTTTGTAGAGATGGGGCCTGTTTCCCAGGCTGCTCTTGAATTCCTGGCCCCAAGCAATCCTCCTGCCTAGGGTCCCAAAATGCTAAGATAACTGGTGTGACTCCCTGCCCCCAGCCCTTATTTCTTTATAGACATTGCCTCACTGAGGTCTTAAAACAACTCTTTGAGGCAGGTCCTATTATGAGTCTCATTTTACAGACAATGGAACTGAGACTTAGAAGTTTAAGGGACTTGTAGTAGGCAGCCTCTGAGAGGGCCCTGGTATCCCACCGCCTTGTATTCATGTTCCTACAGTCTCCTTCCAGTCAAGTGTGGACTCTCTCCTACTGAGCTGAGCAGGGCAGAGGTAGTGGGATGCTGCTCCTTAGATCGTTATTAAAAGACTGTGGCCTCCATCCTGGGTGCTCTTCCACTCTCTCAGGTCACTGGCTCCAGGGGAAGCCCTCTGCTGGGTTGCTAGGTAGTGTCATGGTGATACCTTTGGGAGCGAGCTTGGACACAGTTCCTCTCCTAGTTGAACCTTAAGGTGGCTGCAGCCTCAGCCTGCATCTTGACTGTAACCTCATGAGAGACCCTGAGCCAGAACCACCCAGCTAAGCTGCTCTCAGGTCCCTGCCTGACCCACGGAAACTAGGAGACAGTAAGTGGTTGCTTTAAGCAGCCAAACGCTGGGGTGATTTGTTACACATTAGATTACTAACACACTTGCCTGTCCTCATACAACCTGTCTGTGATCCTGCTGGAATCTGAAGCCAGGTATGCTTGACCTCAGCATTCATGCTTTTTAAAAAAATTTCAACTTTGATTATAGATTAAAGGGCACACATGCAGGTTCATCACTTGGGTAAATTGCATGATGCTGAGGCTTGGGGTCTCAACAATCCCATCACCCAGGCAGTAAGCATAGGATCCAACAGGTGGTTCTTCAGCCCATGCTCCCCTCCTCCCTCCACTCTCTAGTGATCCCCAGTGTCTATTGCTTCCATCTTGTTCACGTGTATTTGGTGTGTAGCACTGACTAAGTGAGAACAAGTAGTATTTGGTTTTCTGTACTTGCATTAAGTCACTTAGGATAATGGCTTCCAGCCCTATCTATGTTGCTGCAAAGGACATGATTTCATTCATTTTTATGGCTGCATAGTATTCCATGGTGCATAGGTACCACATTTTTATCGTCAATCCACTGTCGAAGGGCACTTAGCTTCATTCCATGCCTTTGCTATTGTGAATGGCACTGCAATGAGCATACAGGGGAATGTGTCTTTTTGATAGAATGAATATTTTTCCCTTGGGTGTATACCCAGTAGTAGGATTGCTGGGTCAAATGCAATGGTGGTTCTATAAGAAATCTCCAAATTAGCATCCATGCTTTTTTTTTTTTTGGCTCAGGTTGGAGCACAACGGTGCAACCTTGGCTCACTGAACCTCTGTCTCCTGGGTTCAATTCTCCTACCTCAGCCTCCCAAGTAGGTGGGACTACAGGCATGCATCACCACGCCTGGCTAATTTTTTGTATCTTTAGTAGAGACAGGGTTTCACCACGTTGGCCAGGCTGGTCTCAAACTTCTGACCTCAAGTGATCCACCCACCTCAGCCTCCCAAAGTGCTGGATTACAGGCGTGAGCCACCTTGCCTGGCCACATCTATGCTCTTAACCACTCCCCTGTACTGCTTCCCCTGCAGAGAAGAAACACAGTCAATGCTGCTTGGACTGAATTGAGACTACCCTGAACCGATGATAAAGCTGAGGGATGCCTAACCCTGGTAGATTCTTCATCATTCTGTGCCTCAGTTTTCTCGTCTGTAAGATGAAAATGATAATAATACCCAATTTCATAGGGTTGTTGTGAGGAGTAAACAAGTTGATACCTAGGAAGCTCTTCGAGCAATAAGAGCCATTATTAGTATTATATGAAATCATGTGTGCAAACATTAAGTGAAATAATATTTTGCTCAAGCTCCTCTGAAAATCAGTCTTCTCCTTTGCAAAATGGAGATATCAATATTGTCATTCCTTGTTGTCAGGATTAGATGGACTGGCCCAGTGCCTGGCATATACTAGAAGCTTAGTAAATGGGCCTGGTGTGGTGGCTCACGTCTATAATCCTAGCAGTTTGGGAGACTGAGGTGGGTGGATCACATGAGTCCAGGAGTTTGAGACCAACCTGGCCAACATGGTGAAGCCCCATCTCTACTATTAAAAAAAAAATTAGCCAGGCATGGTAACAGGCACCCGTAATCCCAGCTATCCAGGAGGCTGAGGCAGGAGAATTGCTTTAACCTAGAGGGTGGAGTTTGCAGTGAGCTGAGATCGCACCATTGCATCCAGCCTGGGTGATGGTGAGACTTCGTCTCAAAAAATAAAGAAATAAAAATAAATGGCATCCACAAAAGGATACACTGATAGTTTTTTTTTTTTAATTTTAATTTTTAGAGATGTCACCCTTTCTTATCCAGGCTAGTCTCTAAATCCTGGCCTCAAGCAATCCTCCCACCTCAGCCTCCCAAAGTGCTGGGATTACCGATAGGAGCCACTGTACCCAGCCCAATGACTGATGTTTGAAAGGCAGCATGTGGCAGATGAATGACCTCTAAGTGCCGTTGTAGGGCACAGCTATGGATCCTGCTCATCGGAGACACCCGTTTCCCTGCCCTGGAGTCTGTGAGCTGGCTAAAGGTGGAAGGCAGGGTGAGGGTGTGGGGTGAAGAGTTTGTGGGTCGAGGGACATCTAAGAGGCTTGGACCTTCCTCTTGGTCCTTGGGAATGTGCTCCTGCTGAGGCCCACAGCCGGCGCACTGTGCTGGCTGCTGGCAGGACCCTCAACTCTCCAATAAAGGGACTAACAATCCCAAGAAGGAAATTGATTCCATGAAAATCCCCAACCCCTGGGGCTGGGAAACGTAATGAGTCCCAGCACAAATGAGTTCCCACCATTTCTCATTCCAATTGGATCTTTCTTGCAATGGCATGGTTTGTGGTTCATATGTGCTCCAAAAGAAATAAATGAGTGAATAACCGAAAAAAGATGTGCCTTACTCTGCAGCCCTATGTGGAAACATTTGGGAAATTGTGATGACCATCTTTGTTCAAAGATCTGGAGATTTGTGAAACATGTTTGTATAAGTTTGCCAACTTCTTGTTGAGTTTTTTTGGCATATTGAAGTATGAAAGATCACAAAAGGGAAAACAAAAAACAGCCCCCAAATGACACTGGAACATACTTATTTTTAAAAAGTGCATCTAGGCCAGGCGCAGTGGCTCACGCCTGTAATCCCAACACTTTGGGAGGCTGAAATGGGAGGATCACCTGAGGTTGGGAGGTTGAGACCAGCCTGACCAACATGGTAAAACCCCATCTCTTCTAAAAATACAAAATTAGCCGGGCATGGTGGCTCATGCCTGTAATCCCAGCTACTCAGGAGGCTGAGGCAGGAGAATCACTTGAACCTGGGAGGCAGAAGTTGCGGTGAGCCAAGATCGCACCATTGAACTCCAGCCCAGGCAACAAGAGTGAAACTCCGACTCAGAAACACAATTTTTAAAAAAGTACATCTGCACCCCAAACTTTATCACTTTCACTGAGGTGAATGTTGGCTGTGAACTTTAGGATGGGAAAGGTGAGTTGTGATCTGGCTGGGACAGATCACTTCCCTTCTCTGGATTTTCTCATCCACTAGGTATCAGGCTTAGACCTCATCAGTGATTTTCAAACTGGGTTCCCTGAAGATCCTGGGGGAGCCCTGAAAGGACTCTCACCTCTTACATCCATCAGAACTGCTTCCCTTTCATCAGCCTCACATTTTAGAGATGAGATTCTCTAACTGGGAAAAGGGATTTTCCTGCATAGGAAAAAAAGGCTTGAAACCTTTTTAGATCATCTGTAAGCTCCCGTGAAGTTCCGATATTGTGAGAGTCTGTGTTCAAGAGAGGGAAAGGGGTTGAAAATGGCATGCAAAATGTAAAGTCAGACTCAAAAAAAAAGAACTTCCTAACAGCAAACAGCGTAAGTCTCTGTCACAAGCAACGTGGAAGGCAAGCTGAGGAGTTTTCGTTGCAGTTCTCTTTGAGGAGAGCAGCGGAAGAGTCTGCATGGAGTGAGAAACTGCCCGTGGCTGGAGGATTCCATGCTCCTGTGAAATTCCTAAGTGGGCCGAGCAATTCCTAAACTGGGAAAGGCCTTGCAAGCCACAAGGCAAAGTCTGCCTTTCACATTTCTTTCCTTCCACCTGGACTTACATCTCCCATATTTCCAACCTGAATTGTGCCCTTGACAAATGTGTGCCGAGTGCCTACTATGTGCCTAACACGATGCGTGTGCTGGGGAGATGGCACGGACAAGAATCCCTGCTCTCTCAGAGCTTAGCTTCTGAGAGGAAAAGAGCAGAACCACAACTACCAGCCGCAGTCATTTAGGGATGCCTGTGCCAGGACTCAGAGGGAGAAATATGGAGCAGCAGAACATTTCCAAGGGGGTCGAACACAGAGGGCTCCTGTGATAGGCTTCCCTGAGAAGTGATGTTTGAGAGAAAACTGGAAAGACAGGTGAGAATTAACCAGGCGGGAAAGGAAGGATCCCTGCAGTCAGTGAGGAGACCTGTCCAGTGAAGGAAGTTATCGGGGCACCCCAGAGATGGCCTTCTCTGATGCACACGCATGCTGACCATGCTGTGTGGGTTTAGGTCGTTTACAAGTTCAAGATCAATGAGTTCACTCCCTTGGTTGTCTCACTGTCTAGATTAGCTCCCCCCACCTCCTCTAAACCTGCTGCAGTCTGGCCTAGCTTTTCTCTGTGGCTCCCTGCCTCCTCCTGACTTCTCACTCTGGCTGGAACCCAAGAGTCCGTCAGCATTTTCACGTGGTTGTCATTATGGAGATCAGGGACAGGAGACAGAGAAAGAACCAGAGAAGGTAAGGAAGGCAGGGGTGAAGAATGAGTGGGTTTCACAGATGACCAAGCTGACCCCATGGGAGTGAACTTGGACACTTAGTGGGGCTCTGAGATTTGGAGCTTCTCCCACCTTTGAAGACAAGGACCCCTTCTCCAGCCAAGGTAATTAGAGGGAATGACTCCATCCAAGGCTTTTAGAGGCGCCTCTACAGAGTAGGCATGTTCAGTAGGTATTAGCAGGGTTGCTGTGCTGTGAGACACTTAGCCAGCATGGCAAGTGCTCAGTACTGCCGCCCAGGCTGGAGTGCAGTGGTGCAATCTCGGCTCACTGCAGCCTCCGCCTCCTGGGTTCCAGCGATTCCCCTGCTTCAGCCTCCCAGGTTGCAGGGATTACAGGCACACGCCACCATGCCTGGCTAATTTTTTATATTTTTAGGAGAGACGGGATTTCACCATGTAGGCCAGGCTGGTCTTGAACTCCTGACCTCAGGTGATCTGCCTGCCTTGGCCTCCCAGAGTGCTAGGATTACAGGCGTGAGCCACAATGCCCAGCCCAACATAGTTCTTAACAACAGCCACAGTAGCGGCTCTGGCTGAGGAACTGATCCCATTGTGGGGACTGAGCCAGGATCCCACCTACCTCGCCCAGTTGTGAAAGCAGAGGTGAACAGTGGGACTTCTATTTTTGGCTGTTTTGTTTTTGTGTTTGTTTTTTGGGTAGTGAAGACTTAGCAAACAGAGATCAGCAGCATAATTAAAAGAAGCTAATAACAAAATCAATCTGCCATGTAATTATATATATAGCTGCTTTTTGCCGCATGGTAATTAGTCATAAATAATAAACAGTCCATAAAAACAAAGGTAACTGATATGCCTTTCACACAGCCAGGCCATGGACACAGGCTTTCTCTTTTTGTCTTCTTAGCACTGCTGGACTGGCCCTGGATCAGGGCAGAGAGTTTACTCGATGCCAGGGAGCATTCAAGCACACTCAATGCTGACACTCACCCAGTGTGCCTCAGTTGTTCCTATGCCCCAATGCATTCCTTTCATTCTCTCATCAACCCCAGAACCTTCCCACATCTCCCCACTGAGGCGGGAGGTCCTTTGGCTCCAATTCAGCTGCCCCTTTGTGGCTGCTCTGACCTCAGGCTGCCTTCCTCCTCCAATGATCAATCGATCTGTGTGCCTCCTCCCCCATGTGCCAGGCTCTGTGGCAGGTGCTGGAGGGACAAAGGAGAAGGATGCCAGTTAGACTGCCAGGACAAAACTATGAAACATTTGGGTGTATGATGATGAAATATTTTTGCCCTATGATGTCTCTATACACATACATATTATTGCTCGTGACCAAGATATTTTTGTAGGACTCAAAAAGGGTTATTTCAAAAGAGAGAGAGAGAGATGAATAAGATTCAGTTCTTGATCTAAAGGAGCCAATAGGCTGGCAGAGGAAACAGGCTTTATACAGCTCATCCCAACACCCATGCTAGAGGGGCGTCTACAAAGGCCGGGGAAGCAGATATGCAGGCAATGCTTTCACCTGGGTGAGAGGAAAGGGGTTGGGAAAGAGCTCAGAGCAAGTTTCATTGAGTTGCATCTTGAAGGGCGAGGAGGAGTTTGGCAGGTGGCAGAGGAATAGTAATAGCTCACATTTATTGAGCACTTACGATGCGCCAGGCGCTGTTCTAAGGGCTCTATGTGTGCTAACCCATGTAATCCTTGAAACCATGCGGTAAGGTAGATGTTATTGCCTTTGTTTTTAGAGGAGGAAATGGGGTGTAGTGAATTTTGTTCCCGCCAGAAAGATGTGTCCAGGTTCTCACCCCTGGTACCTGTGAATGTGACTTTATTTGCAAATATAATTAAGGATGGAGATCTCATTTTCAGATCTTAAGATCTTATCATGAGATTGCAGTCTCATTTCTTGATAATTTTGATTTAGTGTAGGCCCTAAATGCAATGACTAGTGTACCCATGAGAGAGAGGAAAGGAGAGGGGGTTTTAAGGCACAGAGACGCAGGGGAGACAACCACGTGAAGGGAGGGGCGGACACTGGAGTGAAGCTGCTGGAGTCGCCAAAGGCTGGAAGCAGTGAGGGAGGGTTCCCTCTAAAGCCTTCAGGGGTAGCATGGCCTGGCCTGTAGCTTAATTTCAGACAGTCATAGAACAAGCTCTCCACTGGAGAATCATTGGCTTGAATCACTGTGAACGGCCACCCCTTCTTCTTCCCCATCCCCCCAACAGACATCTTTCAGTTTCACATCAAGGAAGGGTGAGGCTACCCCGCTTCCCCAGGGTGAAAATCAGCGACACAGTGAACCAGGTTCCAGACTTGCCTTAATGCACTACAAACAAGAACCCTATGAGCTGATGATCCTTTCCCTTAACAGGAGCCTCTTCCCACTGGTGTGTGCCCAGGCCATCAGCAACAGTTTGACTTCAAGAGTCACTCAGTAGGGGCAGTCTTAGGGCCGAGGGAGCCCCCTAAGTGAAGAGACAGGAAAAAGCTGGGCCCCGGTTTTGGGGAGGAGTCTCACGGCTTTAGGCCAGCAGCAAGCCTGGCTGCCTGTCCTGTTGGAAAGAAGAGAGACTCCCTGGCCGGCTGGTCCAGACCTCCAGCGCCACTGGACCATTGAGATGGACAGTGCTGGGGTTGGCAGAGCTTTCAGATGGACAGTGCTGGGGCAGGCCAGGGGGCGGGACTTGGGCAAGGGGCACGTTTCTGTCTCCACTGTGTTTTCGCTCCTTTGTCCTGGTTCTCAAGACACCACTGCGGACTGGTTGCTTTTTCTAGGGAAGTCAAGTCTTGCGGTAAGGAAGGAGACTTGGTGCTATCATGGGAAGTGAGAACAGCAGCCAGGACCTGGAGAACCCGAGGATGAGGGCGGGCAAGGCTTAGGAAGCCTGTGGAAAAGAAATCATATCACGTTTCCGGAGCCCCTGAGTGCTTGGGCTTGGGAACTAATGGACCCCAGGGACACGCTGGGCTCCAGAAGCCTGTGAGTGTGCTGAGCAGCTCCACCAGCCTCTCAGTGGGAATTACCCCCACGGAGGGCCAGCTGCCCAGCCTTTCCAGGGCTCAGGAGGACTGGACTCCTGTCAGGGCAAAATGCAAGCAGATTTCCTCTCTTCTTTGCTTAGATTCTCCACCTACTGGTCCCTGCCTGGCATGCCTGCCCCTCCCAGGGTAACTATTACATTTCTGCAAGGGACTAAGCAAGAAAACAACATGGCTTCATTGTGTCAGGTTCTGAGAATTCTTTTTGTGAGTGTCAGGTTGGCGTCAGTGTCCCTGGTGGGGGGCTGAAGGAGCCCACCAGTCCCAAGGGAAAGGGACCCAGCTGCAGGTGCATAAGGAGCTATATCAGGCCCTCAAGGCTAGCACTGAGCAAGACAGCAAAAATGAGGAAGAGAGATGTGGGGATTTTATCATTTTAAGGGCACTTGAATGGATTGCTTTGTTTATCTGTGACAAGAAAGCGAAGAGGATTTCATTGTTGAGCACTTACCTTTTCTGTGTGATCAAAAGATTGACTTCAAAACAAGATTTCCATCTCCAGGCGTTTGCCCACTGCAGGCATCGCCTGGGCCGTGCCATCACGTGGTGCTCGTGGGTAACCAGCTCGGGAGCCAGGCTGGGCTGCTGCAGCTGAGAGTGATTCAAGATGGCAGGAGCGGGGCTGAATGCTCAGCTTGGAGCACTGCGTGGCCTGGGAGCTATAGTAAATGAGGATAATGAGCACAGTCACGACAGGTGTAAGTTCTGGAACTCCACAGCCTCCGCTGATAGCCAGGCTCTACCCCTCACCTGCTGGGTGATTTGGGGCCAGTTATTTAACCTTTCCTCAATCATTCCTGTTTCTTCTTCTGTAAAATGGGAGTCTAACGGTATTGATGTTGTAGAATTATTGGGAGAATTTCAGGAGTTAAGAGATGTGAAAACTATGAACAGTGCTTGGCACAGTACATGCTGAGCAGTAGCAGCATCTTGTATTCTTCATGGGGTTATCTTTGCCCGAGGGGCCTGCACATGGCTGCATTGCTCTGCATTGGAAGGATATGCCTATGGGTGAGGCTGCCTTCTCACATCACGCTTGTTCCAGACCTTTTTCCGCTCATCTTAAAGCCTCAGATCCACCTTTCTTGATTTATACCTTTTATTCCACACTGTTGGCTTCTACTTTTGGGAAAAGCCAGGCTAGAGCTATGCTTGCACCTTTTAGGCATACAGTTCCTCCTCTTCTCTCCACTAAATCACATGGTGTCAGGGCCAGGGTTGCTGGAGATCTGGAGTTCACCTCTTATTGTTCAGAGGAAGCAACTAGGACCCAGAGAAGAGCAGGGAGGGAGAGGACGGCACAGAGGACTATTGGTGACGCAGTTCTTTATAAAGTCCAGTGCTCTTTCTCCATGCCTGCACAATCCCATGGGAAGAGAGGTGGCTGCCGTCACTCCTGGTCCTGGAGTGCAAGTGACCAGGACTCCTCTGTCAGTGTCCTTCAGACTCTATGGCTGGGTTCCGGTTGGGAGTTTGGGGTGTCTGTCCCTGTGGCCCTGGGCAGGGGCAGACACCTGGCTTTGGGGATTTGAAGGGAGGAGGGGGAAGCATGGCCTGAGATCCTGGGTGACTCCTGGGTGGAGCCCAGCCTGGGCCTGATTAGTGTCTAGCAGCCTGACGAGGCTTGTCACTTAGGGGAGTTCCTGCCCTCAAGGGCTGGAGGCACTGCCATCTCTGGGCCCCACTGGGGGTAGCCTGTGCACACGTGCTGTGTCCTGGGACCACAGAATGGGGAAGTGCCTGAGGTACCTGTGGGGCCAGGAGAGGAGGCCACAGTCTCTGCTCACCACTGAAACAAACTCAGGTGTTTCCAACCATTTCATGAGCTAGGCAACAGGGCAACCCTGCAAACGAGGTATCATTTTCTCCCAAATTTTTACGTAAAAGAGGCTCAGGAAAGTGGTGAAGACAGAAAGTGGAGCAGGAGTCAAACTCAGGCCCGGCTCCAAAGCATCACAAGGCTCTGTCTCCAAGTAACCAGGCAAGGGCTGGGAGGTTGGCATTGGGCAAAAATAGAACCACACAAGCCAATGATATCGTGTACTCAAGAGTGGTGCAAGGGAGCTAACTCAGAAGACTGAAGAGGGCAGAGAATGAGAAACGGAGGGAGGAAAAGGAGAAATGAGGCCCCAAGGCACCGGTGTGTCCCTGCTCTATCCCTGCTGGGATGGAAGGCCCTGGGTATGTGGAGCTCAAAATCCAGACATCTCTAAGGCCCGGGCAGGGAACGCAAATGAATGCACAGGCCTGGAGACCTGGAGAGCCCGCTTGTGGGAAGGGGCCAGCCTCCACTCCATCCCCGCGAGTGTGCCGAGGCGTGCAGGAACCAGGCCCAGGCTTGCTGGAGTGCCGCATCTTCCTTCAAGAGAAGCAGGAAATTAATTTTTTTAAAATGTGAACTCTCATAATTTTAAAATGCTGCTAAACAAAACAATTTAAAATATCATTTTAAGAAAAAAACCCTATGGGCTGCCAGGATACAACCTCTGCTTTATGGCACTTGTTTACATGAGGGGCTCATGGTCAGATTGCGAGGCAATCCGGGCCTTCTAAAGTCCCCAGGAGGAGCAGAGTGTGTGTGTGTCAGGGACATGAGAACTGAGGACTCTGAGGAAGAAGGCATCCGGATTTCCAGAGAGAAGGAAACAGAATAAGACCAATGCATTGCTACCAGAAAATGCAAAAGGGGCATTTGCCTTTGACCATAGAGATGCCTTCTACCAGCCTTTCCCTGTCACAGTGGGACAGGGCCTTCAGCTCCACTGGAGGATATGAGGACACCCGTGCAGAGAGAGCTGAGGGAGGCAGGGAAGGAGGGATGCTTGGGGGCGGTGGGAAGCCGCTCAGCTGGGCTGCTGAGGAGTGAATCACATTTCCATGTGATAGGTGCAGTTCACACTTTGTAAGGGAGCAGGGAGCCTGACTTTTCTAAATATACCAGGCAAGCCAAACAGCCACCTGGCTTGGGATTGACATTCCTGACAGAAGGCTGGGCAAGCCCTTAGATTCCGTATCTGTGGGCTGCGTCCCAGGCTGTGCGGCTCTGACTGTGGGAGAGGGGCTGAGGCGGGAGCTGGGCCTTCTGGAAGGTGCCCACAGATATCCCTTCTTGGGGAAATACATGTAGGAATCTTGGGAAACCCTCAGAAGCCCAGATTAAGCTGTGCAACCACGAGCTTCCAGAAGAGTTACTGGAAACTCCCAGTGGGCTTCCCTCGTCCACTTGCCCTCCACCCTCCCAGGGCTGCCTGAAACAGTGACCCCGGGTGTGTCCTCCAAGCTTCCAGGTATGGGCAGTATTCACAACATTCTCCCCAGGGCCTGGGAGGGTCTCCCCTAAATCTACAATCTCCCGGAAAGTCTCCACCTGAGATCACAGTGTAGGCAGCCCAGACTCTGCCTGCCTTGGCAGCAAGCTCAGGTCCCCAGAGGAGTAGGAAGTGACCTACTTGGCTCACCTGGAAGTGCCCTGCATGCCATCCTGCAGGCTGTGGAATGGTGGGGGGATGAGGAGTGGCCCCTATCCATCTTAGCATCAGTTTCCAACTCTGTACAAGTGGAGGCTGGAGGTGACAGTGCCAGTCTGAGGCCCCTTCCAGCCCTGAAATGGCATAGTTCCCTTGGGTACAATGTGGGCTGGGGGCTTGGGGTGCTGTGGGGGACAGGGGCAGTCTTTCATGAAGCAGGTGGGGCTGCTCCTCTGCTTGCTTTGGGAATGAGGCAAAGCAGCCCAAGTTGTGGGCAGGCAGCGCTCAGTGCCTGCTGCTGGGCCCAGAAGGGCTTTCAGGGAGAGCTGGGCTTGACGAGCTGCTCTAATGCTGGGAAGAAGAGGCAGCGATGACCCAAAGAAAGGCAGGCAATGTAGGCTTTAGGCTGTGGGCAGAGGCGCCCCTGGCATGGCCCACCCAGCCCAGCCCTGTGGAGGGGGCTCGGTCCCAGGCTGCTGCAGATAAGGACCTGCAGGCCTGTGAGAATCTTGTGAGTGGACTGCCAGCTGCCAGCAGCTCTGTTAGTACCTGAGGACGATGCTGGGTCCTGGGAACGTGTGGAGCTCAGATGCCCAGCGCTCCAACTGCAGGCAGCAGTGCAGCGGGGCTGCAGCCTGGGCTTCAGGAGGTGGGGTCCTCCCAGTACCTCAGCCTCTTATCACATCCACTATGCTTCTCAGGAGCCTCAAGGGCTCAGAGAGGACTCCAGTCTCTAAGGAGCTTCTGCAACCTTTGAGAGGCTGCCTTGGTGCGCAACCTACATGATATTCTCTCACAATGAGGCTTGACCCTGGTGGAGGGAAACGGCTGCGGGCTTCGGGGTCTGTGAGATCTGGTTCAAATCCTGCATCACTCACTCCTCAGAGGGACCTCACCTGACCACACTTCCTAATGCACTGCCTTTCTAGGTTTCTTCACAGTACCTTAAACTACCTGATTGAATCATCTGTTTATGAGCTTCCTGACATCTCCCAAACCCAAGTGAAAGGCTGGGCCCTGGGAATACAGAGGGAAGGAGGCCTGGAAAAGTCCTTCACCTGGTGGAGCTTTTTGTCCTTGCCTGACAGGTAGGAGTGCGGACTCCTGCAGCCTCACCTTCTGATTTTTCTTAGATGGTTATGACGTCTCTCAGTTGTAAAGTGTTTATAACTGATTCCATTTTAAAACTATACAATGTAGGTGGAACAGAATACATCCACGGGCCAGATCTGCCCTGGGGCCACTGGTCAGGGACCTGGGGTTCGAAGTGAGGAGATGCTGAATGAAACCCTCAGGATCAGGCACCTTTAAGGCAGTGTTCCCCCAAATTCACCCATAATCCCCTGCATCAGAATCACCCATGGAGTGTGCCTAAAAATGGAACCCCAAGCTCTGTCTCCAGCGATTCAGATCTGGGGAAGGACTGGGGAAGGTCCAGGAATCTGATTTTAACTAGCACCGTGGGTGCACACTCATGTCTGAGAACCTCTGAGTTGGGGGATGGCAGAGGAGACAGAGAAAGGTTGCCGTAGGTAGGAGAAAACCAATGGAGCAGGCTTTCAAAAGAAAAGATCATTTCAGGAAGATGGTTGGCTGATGGGAAGGATTCCAAGGTCCATCTTCATTCTCCTCCAACACATCTTTGTTCCTCCCCAAGGAAGGGAATGTTGATCTTAATGTTCATTTCTGAGATGGTGATGGTGATAGAGCTGCATTTGCTAGTGGGAGTGAGTGGAGCCAATGGGCATTAAGAGGTCTGTACACAGGGGTGTGGTTCCCTCTTCTGTGTCTCCAGTCCTCAGTGGTAAGCTGAGCGGGGTCTGCCCTCTTCTCGGATGCTTTCCTGTCCTCTGGCCCAGGCCCCCACCAGGCGAGCATGGTGGCACCTGCACTCAATCTTTGTGTTTCTGGCCTGGAGCTGGGGGTGTGTTGGAGCAGCCTTTTTCCCCATTTCAGTGGATAGGAGCTAAGTGCTGGGATGGAGAATGGGATGGGGTCGGGTGAGAGGTGAATTGATCAGGTCTCAGTTTCCTGTGCCTAAGCCACTGCCTCTCACTGGTTTAGAAAGCAGGAGTGTTCTATGAGCTTCTGCCCAAACTACCAGAATCCTACCCAAAGACTCAAGCTAGTTAACTGCAACACTTGTTTGCTTGCTTTCCATTGATTTTTTTTTTTTTTTTTTTTAATACAACTCGCTGGGAATGCATCGAGGAGAAATGAGAGTTCTGGCCTGGGATTGAGCACTGTTGGGCCTCCCAGTCTACTTCAAAACCATATCCTTATTTCTGACATCTAGCAGGACTGCACCCCAACTTCAACCACAAGACGGACTAAAAAGTATGCACTGGCTTTCATAACAAGGTCATTAGTGACCTTGAACAGAGAGGGATGATAGGAAAAGCCAGGCTAGAGTGAGACAGGAAGAGTGGCAGATGAGAAAGAGAGAAGTGGGCTGGGCACGGTGGCTCATGCCTGTAATCTCAGCACTTTGGGAGGCTGAGGCGGGTGGATCCCTTGAGGTCAGGAGTAGTTCAAGAACAGCCTGGCCAACATGGTGAAACCCCATCTCTACTAAAAATACAAAAATTAGCTAGGCATGGTGGTGCATGCCTATAATCCCAGCTACTTGGGAGGCTGAGGTAGGAGAATTGCTTGAACCCATGAGGCAGAGGTTGCAGTGAGCCCAGATAGTGCCACTGCACTCCAGCCTGGGTGACAGAGCAAGACTCTATCTCAAAAAAACAAAACAAAACAACAACAAAACAACAACAAAATAGATGTGCTTTGTAGGTTTCTTTTCTAAGGAACAGAAAAGAGGTGAAAATAGTGGAGGACATGAGGTCAAGGCCACACGGGAAGAGCTGGCAAAGAGGAAGTACAGAGAGACAGGGAGAACCCACAGAGTGAGGTCTGTGAGGAGGGAGGAAAGAGAAAAACATCTGGAGCACAAGGTAGGGATTAGTTTTGGAGAAGGGGTTAACCCGTTCCATTCTAAAAGCAGGAAAAGAAAAGGATGATCCCAGCACAGGCAAGTTTATAGATGTGGCGGCAAAAAAAGGTAAAGGAATTATTATCTGATGGCTTTGTTTTCTCTGTGAAATTGGGGTATCCTGAGCTGAGCGTGAGTCAGAGATTGAAGGAGGATGAAGTTTAAAGGGGATCACAGTGTCCCAGGCAGGCAGCTCCAGAGTGAGGCCCAGCAGAGTGATCCCAGCACCACAGCTGCTGCCAGTCCCAGCCCAGTCTGCTCAGACAAGTTCACATCAAGTGGAAGACTCTAGCCAGGACTGCTGACACCTGGGTTCTCAGCCTAATAATTAGCTACCTATTTGATGATGGTGATTTCTATGTATTTTTAAAGCCCCAAGGGGCTGGGCATGATGGCTCATGCCTCTAATCCCAGCACTTTGGGAGGCCAAGGCAGGAGGATGGCCTGAGCCCAGGAGTTCAGGACCAGCCTAGGCAACAGAGTGAGACCCCAGCTTTACCAAACAAAACCTAGATTATTCGTGTGTGGTGGTGCACACCGTGGTCCTAGCCATGGGCGAGGCTGAGGTAGGAGGATTGTTTGAGTCTGGGAGGTTGAGGCTGACATGAGCCCTGATCATGCCACTGCATTCCAGCCTGGGTTATAGAGCAAGACCCTATCTCAGAAAAAAAAAAAAAAAAAAAAAAAAGGAGGTCCCTAGAAACAGGGAAAAATCCTTGGATAGCTCAATATTCCCTGATAGAGACAGCTGCTGCTGACAGATTAGTATTTTTCAAAGTGTATTCAAAGATCTTTAGCCCTGAAGATGTTTCAAGGATAAAGGTGAAAAACAGGTTTGGAAAATCCTGCATTAGCACTCCCCTTGGAGTTTACATTCATATACAGAAAGATCTGAAACATTTAGTAGGAGAGAAAACTTTAATTTTTGTTTCAGTATTTTAAACCACAGACCCCTCTCCCTAACATGCCCATTGTTCCCATGATCACGCGGAACTAACAGTCTGTGGATTTCACTTCAACGTATATTTGTTAAATAAACAAACCACCTGAACATGACTATCAGCCCAAGCACAATCAACTAGTTGTGGTTAGTGAAGGACATTTTCCATTTGGTATGTTCAAAGTGGTTGTCATTTAAACAACTATTTCTTAAGGAAGATTTTCAGCCTATTAAAGAGTGAGAATAATCTGTGGCATGAACAGAAGCATTTTCAATCTGTGAGAAAACTCACAGTCCAAGAGTCAAATTAACTGAAATCCACAGAATGGACTGAACATGCTGCAGACAAGCATTCTTGGTCCAGACACCGCCTTATAAGGTGGCCTGACATTTTCTCATGGCCCAGGCCACCCTCCAAAAATATCCAGAGACAGAGTAAGAATGGGAACTGACCTCCCTGAACGTTTCAAATATGAACGAGCAGGCTCTCCATGAAACAGGACGGCTGACACCTTTGCAAGCCAGCTCCAGAAGCACTCCGCTTTTCAAAACCAAGTAGTTGCAGGGTCTGCGATGGGGAGGAGGGCTCTGCAGCTGGGAGAAAATAGATTGAGCCTCAAAGCACACACCCAAGCTGGTTTCTTTGCTCTAAAAAGTGTTATTTCCTGTACTCCTCCAGAATATGCTTTAAAATCTGTCTTTGCTTTATATGGACAATAAAAGAACCATGACTGATTTTCATTAGAGTGTCTCTGCCCCTTTCTGTGTCCTTGGGATGAAGCTGTTTTCCAAACTCCTTTGGCAATTAAGGCCCCGGATCGCTTGTGAGGTGCTTCCCCCTAGTGGGGAAGCCTGGCTATGACGACACCGGGGGGAAATGGAGATCCTTGCTTTAACCAAGCGCAGCATCTGGAAACACATCTGGATCGTTTCCACCCAAGGCCAAAGCTAGATGCGAAAGCACTGCCATGGTAACAAGCCCATGCTCTGGAATTAAGGAGCAGAAGGTGTGACTTCCAAACATAAAAATATTTATGAAATGGGCAGTAGGTGCTTCTATACATGCAGCCTTTCATGCTCACCAGGTGGGATTTTAGAGTGAATTACCTTTTGTGGGAAGGATTATTTTGGGTATCAAGACTTGCCCACATAGCACTAAGGGTATATCTTCAAATTAAAAGAAGTATTGGTCAAATAACCACACTGTTCTCTCTTCTAATTCTGGTTCTGTTATAGGCAGAGAAATGTTAATAGGTATGGCTATTTTTGGTAATAGTTGCTTACGACAGTTTTTTCACCACTAAACTGTATGACAAGGAGCCAGGCTTTTTGTGAGGCCAGGATTTTTTTCTTTTCAATAATGAAAGGAATTGCAAAGCTAGTCTTCATTCTTGTTAAAGGGAACAGAAAAGCAGCAGTATTTTTTGAATGCTGTGTTAACAGTAGGTCTCTTAATTATACCAATGGTAATTCCTCCAGGCTAAGGCTTATATTAACATAGTACACATAATTGCCACAAAATATGACAATGACAAATTGGAAAGCCCCAGTCTCCCATTACCATGCTAACATAGTAAAGGTTGTGTTTTCTGAGTAGCCTCTACTATTAACTCTACCATCTGTTCCTCAGTTTCAGTTGGAATACTCTTCTTTTTTCATAAATGAAAAAGCCAACCTCTGAAGCCAAGTAGGCTCTACACGGGGAGAGAGGTGGTCTAACCTCTGTGCTGGGAACACCTAGGCCATGATTAGGTGGCATTTAGAAGGGATGTGCTCCCCTCTGAAACAAAGACCACACTCTTAGGCCGTGGTTATGGTCTGAGAAAGAGCTGGCAGATCCAGGTAGGGAACACATCACTGCTGTAGGCACCATGAGCGAGGGGTCACCAGAAGTAACTAGGACATACCCAGCACTGGAGGCCCACAGCTAGATTAGCTGTGGAGGACACCCCAAGGCAGTGTCCTTCCCACTGCTTCTTACTTCGAGCTTGAGTGAGGGGGGCCGTTCCTGGGTTCCTGTGTTTGGAGAGATTTTCAGGATGAGGTACTTGAACTTCACATCTTGCTTTAATATAAGACGAACAGTGCTGGGCAACAGGATCTCCCTGCTGAACTTCTGTTAGAAAAGTTACACTAACAGGCTGGGTGTGGTGGCTCATGCCTGTGATCCCAGCACTTTGGGAGGTCAAGATGGGTGGATCACCTGAGGTCAGGAGTTCGAGACCAGCCTGGCCAACATGGTGAAACCCATCTCTACTAAAAATACCAAAAAAAATTAGCCAGGTGTGGTGGTGGGCACCTGTAATACCAGCTACTCAGGAGGCTGAGGCAGAAGCATTGCTTGAACCTGGGAGGCGGAGGTTGCAGTGAGCTGAGATCATGCCATTGCCCTCCAGCCTGGGCAAACAGTGAAACTCCATCTCAAAACAAAACAAAAACCCAAAAGTTACACTGACAAAACCTCAGGATGTTATATGACAAGGGTCCTCAACCTTGTACTGATTAATATCTGAGATTTCCTGGTCATTTGCATGAGGAACCCTTTGTCCCTCTGCAGCGAGCTTGCAGGCTGGCTTAGTAAGCCTGAAGACTGACTGTCAGGGAGGAACTTTTTGGAAACCTCTTAATATAATCTGTCTTTCCTGTAAGTGCAGGACCATTATGAATAGCAGAATTAGATTTTAAAATTGTCAAAGAGCTGGAGTCCATAATTGAACTGAAATTCTCCCATATTCCTGCAACACCACATTCAGGCCTACTGACTATGAAAAATCATCACATTCACTGGTGGGTATTTCAAATCCAGGCAGAGCACACACCAGTTTATTTTGAAATGCAACACAGATCAGTATTTTATGAATACAACTTATTACTACATTAACATTATCAGGTAAAAACAGCTTTCAAATGCATGCATAGAAAGTTAAGCATAGTCTCTGAACTCCTTATTTCTAAATATACAAAAAATACATTTAAATTATATAATTTTAGTGAATCAAAGACTTATAAAATTACAATTTTGGTTTTCACAACATAGAAAAAATACAAAAATGACTATATATACGGTTGTATATAATTTTTTTACCCAAATTTCAAAGGAGCAGTATGTATTGAATTTAATGTTTTATAATGTTTTATCTGAAACTCAGAAATGCAAGTAATTTGCAGATTGGACCACATCAATGCCAACCTTTTATTATAAGCGAATAACCAAAAAAATAAGTGAAAAATGAGAGCACGATCTCTTCTTATGCCTCTTCAACTCTCCAGCATCTAAACCTTTCCTGTCAGAAGTCTGCTCTGGAGAAACTTTTTCATCTGCAAGGACAGTGCTTTATTCCATGACTAACTCTCCATGGTGCCTCTGATAATGGTTGGTACGTGTTAAATGAATGAGCCCAACCTCAGCAAACAGAACGCAGCAAGATGCAGATTAGCAGCCTATGCTGACAAAAGCACTACTGCTGATCTCAAAGAATTCTCTCTGTCAGAAGGCGGCCCCCACGGGGGGATCTGAAACACACAATCAAGTGGGTAGATGGGAAGATGACGCCTTTGACTATGCCCTGAAATGAAACCGCTAAGTCTGACAAAATACCCACAAAAACATGACATTCCTTGTTCACACTTTATAAGAAGATGTGACATTTGGTGGTGTGGTTGTTCTCAATTTATAAAAGAACAAATGACTTCAAAGGAGAAATGAATTCATGTTAGGGATAAAGAAACCAGTTACTGAGAGAGGTTACTGAAGGACACAGTGACATGCCTTACTTATCTGCCGTAAGTATTCTAAATGTTGATGTGCAAAAATACACACTGGGGTTGAGACCCTTTTTGAAAAGGGAGCTGTGTGCTGTGTTCTCATTGCCAAAGTTCAATTCAATGCAACACCACCGTTTGCAACAGAATGTTTTTCATAAATAGTGATAAATTATAATAAAGAGGCCCAAATAAAACCCCCAGTTCAGCAACCCTGGAAAAGCTGCATTTTTTATCTTGACTTCTAGAATTTTTCCAAAAACAACTGAAAATACATAACCGAATAAAGTAACATGACAAATATAATTCAAGTTGATTCTATTTTATAGTAGAAATACATTATGGAAGAATAAAACAAGAGAAAAGCCATGAAAAAAATCTTTCCCACATGTTTTGTCTATCAAATACAAGAATAGATTCTAATTTCAACATGCCCAAGTTGAGTACTGACTTTTAAGAAGCAGAATCTTAATGTTCAATTCAAAAATAATTTATTACACACCTGCCTGCATTTAATTTTCAAACTTCTATAAAAATAAGCATTTAAAAATTTAGTTTTCCAGTATGACAGTTTTCTGATGTTCACAATTATATTTCAAATGACAACTACTCAGTAAGCTAAACTTTTAAAGTCTTCAAAATCAACATCAATCCAAAAAATTAAATAAAAAAGAAGGGGGGCGAAAAGGAAAAAAGGCTCCATGAAGAAGATATTGTGCTATTTAACACTTAATACACATCAAAGCTTGGGCTTGCACGTTTCCATCCAACTTGTTTTTTTTTTTTTTAGTTTATCCACAGTTGTAGTACCAATCCTTTCTTGAGGAGTTTTATATGCATGGTTGAGCAATTAAATTGTGTGAGGATACGGCATGGATTAGACAATGTGGGTAGGAACAAACTATTTCTTGGCTGCACCAACATGCAGAGATTGATACTGCTTTTTAGCTCATGACAGCCTAAGTGGAATGTTTTACTGCCTATAGACTTACAGCTTGGTGGAAATTAACATAGGGCCTTAATTAGCAAAAGTATCCAAACAGAAGCGTCAATAAAAATTTAAAAATAAAATAATGGTCTATAAACCTATTCCTGAATGTTTTTCCTGACTACCTTTCTAAAGCAACATCTTCCATGTGCTTTCAATAACAGAGCCTCCATTCCTACGTGACTGGATCGGCTTCTTCAGGGCCATCAGTGAGAAGAGCTACCGGCAAACACGTTACTCAGAGGTGCTCTGAGAACGGTACTGTGAAAGGGACTTGTCACTTATGAGCTACTGAGCTTCCCCTTTCTGGGAACTGTCATTTTGTTAAGATATGATTGAGGCTGAGCTCCAGATAAGATATATTCTTTACAATATACACATACTTATTAGATTCAAGCACGTTTCTTAGTGGCAGGCAGTAATGACTCAATTGAAAACAAAAGGGTTCTAGTTTTCTGACTATGGGCACTACCCCGAAGCTTCATAGGCATATACATTTTATAATTCATTCATTAGATATGAGGGGATAGGTCCCAGCCATAACTTCAGAGCATTCCAGAGAACAGAGTTTGCCGCTTCAAAAATACAAATAGTTTCCAGCATGCAGTCAAGCACTTTGAAAAGGGAATGCTAAACACTGCAGACTGAAACAGAACTCTACTGCAAGCTGGGCATTCAGCTGGCACAACTGCATTACTCACACTGTAACTCTCAAGTACTTAGTGTTACAGGTCTTTATTGATCAGACACATGAAGGACACAGGAGGACATGAAATGCCAAATCCCTTTCTAGTGCCATCATAAATATTAGGAACTTCTGGTTGAAAGAGCATGCTGAAATGAACTGGCCAGGATGTTTTATTTAACAACTTTTTTCTAAAATAAAATCTCAGGCCCATGTGACACTGGATTTTTCTTTTTGTTTTGTTTGAATTATTTTAAAAATAGTCCTTACTTATGTATTGGGAACTCAAAAAGTCTGCAGCATTTTTTTGATCATTGAAAAGTTTGTTTTGGTGGGAGGTGCAGAAAGCAGGAACTATTCAAATTTCTTGTGTTCTTCAGTATGAGAAAGGACCTTTCTTCTCTGGTGTATCATGTGGAAGTATAACTGGGGAAAAACTGAAAAGAAAAGAAAAGTTGGTTAAGAGGATGGTTTAAAATTACATGCTTTAAGCACATGAATTTGAGGTCCTCTCTGACCCTCTGACTAATTTCTCATCCGGCGACCAAGAAAGGTAACTAAGTAGGCTTGGGGAGAGGGAAAAAACCCAGAGAGACTTACTTTTCTTTTCCTGCTTTAGCAGAGGGGAAAGAGTGGTGTGGAACAGAATGACAGACACTATTGTCACTATTATGACCCATCTTGATGCCACAGAGCAGCATTTTTACAGCCATTCATACACTATCTCCACATTTATTCTGACTACACAACAACCAGGTGAGGAATTCTAGTGAGGAAGTCATTATTCCTATTGCAAAGAGGAGGAATTTGAGCCGCAGAGAGGGTAAGCAGTTTGCCTGGGATCTCACAGTACGTCACAGACAGAGTCAGGACCAGGCTCTTGGCGCCTGACCTTCAGCCTAACCCCATCTGGTTCCGGGGCTGGTGGTTCTTTGGGAAGAACAACCTCTCTTGGGAAGTAGTTTTGGGCAAAGACTGAGGAGGAGGAGAAATAATACAACATTTGATTTGAACACAACTAAGCCAGGTTTGGATGTAAAAAAAGGCCTTATGAAAAGCAAGCCAGTGTCTTAGGCACTGGGAATTCTTCTGTTCTTGGTCATTTCATAGAATACTTTAGAAAGCACTAGTTCTCAAATGAATGGGGTAGTACTGCCTCCCCTGGAACTATCTGGAACTATTTTGATAGTTTGGCTATTTGAAAATAAAGGAGAAAGGGGAAGGTTACTGGCATTTGGCATATGAGACCGGGGATGCTAAAACATACCACAGTACACAACAGTACCCACAACTAAGAAGTATCCCACTCAAAATGCCTGTACTGTCCCTGATAGGAAATACCACTTTGAGCCACCTGGCCTTCAAGAGGTTACTGTGTGTCAACAGCTCCAGGTGAGATGTTCTATGTGGTACGAAGCCTTCCTCTCCTTATCTCACCAACAGCTCCAATCTCTATTTCATTATTATCATTTTTAGACCGGGTCTTACTTTGTCACCCAGGCTGGTGTGCAGCGGAGGGGTGTGATCTTGGCTCACTGTGGCCTGGACCTCCTGGGCTTAGTCAATCCTCCCTGCTCAGCCTCCTGAGTAGCTGGGACTGCAGGTGCACACCATTTCACACCCGACTCATTTTGTATTTTTCGTAGAGATGGGGTGTCCCTATGTTGTCCAGGCTTGTCTGGAACCCCTGGGTTCAAGGGATGGGCCCACCTCAGTCTCCTAAATTGCTGGGACTATAAGCATGCGTTACCAAGCCCAATCCAATCTTTTTTAGAAAGTAACAAATATTTTTTGGAAGATAATTTCAACTACTCTCAATTCTTTCCTGACAGTTTCTTCCTTTTTAAATGGGTTCCAAGCTGGCCAAATTTCAAACAATCCTCCCAAAGTACTCCGGGATACCAGTGGGTATGTGACAAAGATCTGTTAACCTGCAGAGGAGGCAGCACCCCGAACAGGGCTGCCGTCCACTCCACTGCTACTGCCAGGCGGGACATTATTGACAAAGAAGACCCCACTGAAGCATCGAATTCAACAGGCAGATAACTATTTTGGCACGAAAGCCAGAAAATATGACAAGCTCTATAATCTAAAAACTGGAAGTAAAGATTATAATTAAACCATAGGAATGTTAATTGTAATCATTTAAAAATGTGGGGCTAGTCCCATTTCTATAAATTTACTTTAATGAAGGGAAACTGAGCTGGGCATGCTCAAGACCTTCCCACTGGTTGCATTTGTGTTCACATTACCCCACAGCAGGCGGCGGCAGCCTCACAGTCGGTTCAGAGGGCCTGGGGGAGGAGAATGACCTAGAAGTCATGCACTAGGCGCTAAGTGACAGTTAAAGGAAGAAGATAGCCATGTAGACCTTCATTTCCATGGGCAGGGCCTGCCGCCTCCAAAAGGGTCAGATGATGACACTTTCATTCCTTTACATCTCCCAGAGATTCCTCAGTACCCAGAGAAAGGAATGTGGGTGGGAGGCCAAGGACCTAGGGTGCCTGGCCTATTCTCCACAGTTCAGGCTTGGCTTCTGGCTGATCAGAACTGTGATACTGTCTCCATCTGAATCACCTACATGTTCAGACTAAACCCAACCATGAGACTGAAACCATTCTAGATGCATGGCTGCTACTTTTAACAGCATAAGCTACACTGAGAAATAACACTGAAAAAACCCCTCAACCCAACAACAGACTATTGAGAATTCTACCTTCTGCTCTCCCAGTTCAGAAAACACAGAATGGGGACACTGCTGGGCATACATGTGTGTCCCTGTGTGTTGGGGGTGAGGGGAGTGTGGGTGCTGCTGGGCCCTCCTTTCTTTAAGAAGATGGCCAGCTTTATTGGGGTTCTCTTCCCCTCTGGGGAGAGAACTGTGGGGGACGAGAGCATCAGATATGCTCTCTGCCTGGGCCAAGTCCCCTTGGTTTCTCTAAAAATCAGAGGTGTGGTTACAGTTACTGACAACCTGGAAAGTGCCAGCTTCTCCAGGTCCTCACCTTTCATCAGTGTATCTTGACCAATTTTTTGCTCCCTCCCCCATAGCCAATTTTCACCAATTCAGGGGTGGAATGTACACAGGCCTTAGGCATCTACTGAGTCCTGCAGGGACTGTGTTGTACTGATCCTGTAAATATTGCAACTACAGCAGAACAGGAGAGGAGCACCTGGCCAGGGCACCAAGGTACCCCAATACGAGGAAACTCCTGGGGCAAGCCTCATGAGCCACAATTTAGGCTACGTGTGCAACAACGCAACAACGGAGGGGGATCATGAAGGGGAAGTGTTACTTTATATCACACATGTGTATCATCAACTTGCGAATAAAGATGAAAAGAACACTACCTTGTAGAAAGAAAACCAAATTTGGTAAAGGACACTGCATGTCAACAGCAGCCTCTCCTAATTATGCATTTTCTCTGATAAACACAAAGCTTTGGAAAGTTGGAAATGTGCAGCTGGCCAGAATGAACTGTACACTCGGGCCTCAACAGTAACAACCTGACCCCCTGAGAACATCCAGAGCTGCTGGCTCAGGCCAGAGCACAGTAAGGCCAGCAGACACAAGGGTGACTTGCATCAGGAGAGGTGGCATGTGTACTATCCTGCACCTGGGTGGGGAGTCAGAAGTTTGCTGGAAATCTTTTAGTCACTGAGATCCACCCTTTTCCCTGGTCTATAGGAGGTAAGCTGCCTTAGAAAAAGAAATTATGTTAGACTTTAACTGAGCCAAGTTCTCTTACCGAAAGGAGGCTACAAGAGAGAATTACTTGAGGTAAAGAAAGCAGACTTCTGTGGGGAGGAGAGTCTTGCCCTTCTCTCTAAAACAAGCGTCCCCAACCCCCACCTGCTGGAACCAGGCTGCACAACAGGAGATGAGTGGTGGGTAAACGAGCATTATGGCCAGAGCTCTGCCTCCTGTCAGACCAGCAGTGGTATTACATTCTTTAACAGGGATCTAACTTGTGTGTTCCTTATGAGAATCTAATGCCTGATGATCTAAGGTGGAACAGTTTCATCCTGAAACCATCCCCACCACCACCCAAGGAAAATCTGTCTTCCATGAAACCGATCCCTGGTGCCAAAGGTTGGGGACTGCTGCTCTAAAAGACAGCTGGCTCTGGGGTCAGTGTTTTCTCTTTCCTCTCTCTCTTCCAAGACCAAGATGAAAAGCTCATAGAACTGGGTTTCCTTCAGGAAAGCTATCATCACCAGAGGGTGCATGTGGTGCCTAGGCACTGTCACTACACCAAGAGCTCAGCAGGAAGAGGCACAGCTCGGCACTGGTTAGCCACTACAGCACAAAGAGACAGGCAGATGGAGGCAGCCCTGGGAGCAGTCCCTGGAAGGCAGCCGTGCTTCCTAGAGATGTTGGAAGTCCTACAGGAACTCTCAGGTCAGGATCGCTGGATTTTTGTCAATGTGGAAGCAGCTTGTTATGGATATGGTTTCATAATACCCTCCCTGCCCCTTTCCTAGTCATCCAGTATGGTATGTGTCTCCTATTCACTCGACTATGGTGAATTCAAATAAAGCCTGTGGTGCCAACTGGGATAATAAGTGTTAGTTACTCTGGGGGTGGTAAAACGGCAACTGTGAACTGCTGCCCTAGAGACTCGAAAATGAAACTCCAAAAAAACAAAATTAGAAAGGTGAAACACTATTAGTTAATTTTTACTACTTAAATGTTTAGATGATTTCACATTTATCTTCTGTTTGAAAACCAACTACTTTTTACATTTGAAGAGAGATGGCCTCTGGCCACTATGGTTCCAGCACTAGAGAGTAGGACTTGATCATTTTAAAGAGTGGAAAATGAATCATGAAGCAGAGCTGTATCCAAGAATTTCTCCAAGATAAATACTGACATGAAATCTGGATGTAGTTCTTTTCTCACAATGCATGAAATGCAATTTTCCAAAGAGGGACACAAACATGTCACTTTGCTAGGATGCTTCATTCAGATAATGCCATAGAATGAAGAAAAATCCAACTCTGTCTGAATTTAACTTGGGGTTTAGGGAAGAACATAGCATCTTTTCTAGATTAAAATAATATTCAAAGTTACAGAAATAGCTAAATGAGAGTAAACACTAATATTATATGTCCTTGGTTATAACAAGATCTTTTGGCATGTAGAAATCAATCATAGGATTTATAATTGAACATCAGGATTCCACAAAAGGACTAAACTCCTCATCCTCAGAAAGTAGGGCTCACTTCACAGAGACAACAAACATGTCTTTTTCTCTGCCACTGAATACACAGATAGGCACATTTGATTATCCATATACTTAAGTCTTCAGCGGTACTATTAAAATAATTGGAAACCATCTTGAAGAGAACACTGTGTCCCAATCAGTGCTCAACAAGAAAATGAAAAATTTGGAAAAAATAAATCTATAATTGTTTTGTTATGTTTCTAGTTAACTACCAATCCCTTCAAAATGAAGTTATATGTCTATTTCAATATAGGAACCAATGCAAAAGTCTTTTCATCATGTTTTTCAAATACCGAAACAAGCAGTTCTCAAGAGACAGAAAACTACAATCAATAGTCAGGCCTTTAATGGCTTTGTTGTTTTCCATTCAGTACTTTCTCCAATATATACTTCACGTAGTCTGGCATTCACAGTTTCAAACCCACACGCTGAGAAGGGCTGCATTTTGGCAACTGTATTGAGAAGGGTTAGTCTTTATTCAATTACTACTGGAAAAAATTCCCTTTGATAGCATTCAACAAAAACGAAGCATTCCTAATAAATGAGAGTTACATTTATTCGGATATGGTGCAAAAACAATCAAAGATATTAACTCGAGTTATTATAGAGCCAAATTTTAAAACATAATTAAATATATGCAGAACTGTTCACTTACTTGGAATGTAGGAGATCATTATTAGAATCAGGAATGCATAGTAGTCAAAAGAGAAATTGTATTTGTTGGGTAAGCTGATGGAATACAGGCCAGCCTGTCTGACAAAGGGCAGAGCTGCGTATATTGTAAGCAGTTCTCCTGACACTCCCATTGGGTACAGCACAATGAAAAGTGTGTACCTAAAACAAAACACAATATTCATTACTGAGGCTCAAAGCCAGCTTTAGGCGGAAGCTGCACTTCCCACCCTTCTAATCAGTATTAGTCTTTTAGAAAATGTTTGCTTATATATTTTCCTGTTTACCTCCTATTCAAATTCAGGTTTTACAAGCCAGTTTTTGAAATGAGCCTACAGCAGGCATATGTTTCCAAATGTTCTACCACAGAATAAATGTGTTCAGGCAGCCTCAAAATTTGGTCTGACTAAATAAACAACTCTTCAAAATAACGCTCTAAAATAGCTAAAGTGATGCCAAATGCTGGTAAAGGAGGGGAACTGAGTCATGGTTTATACTGAAGGGTCCTGCCCTGTGGGCCTTGGGATGGGGTTGGAGCAGAGGTGTTGGAACATGTGGTCTAGGAATTCCCACAACACACAAAAAGACTAAACAACAACAAAAAATAACCAGCACAGACATCTGTATACTATTTTTCAAATGTCTGTACGTGATATTGTAAAAAATCAAATACATGCAATTAAAAAAACTTAAAATTCATAATAGCTTTTGGTTACTATGTAATTTTCCAATCAAAACACCTCACAGTTAACAATTATCATCACACGGGAGGGGTTCTGCATAATTTTTTTCTCTTTAAACAGGAGTTCTCCATATTCCACAAAGAATTCAGAGAGCAGTCACTGACCCATGGAACTGTAAGCCGCTGTAAGTATTGCTAAAGGAATCATCAGCTCAGACTTTAAAAAGCCTTTGGCTATTTGTGACTCACAATGTGCAATGGACTACAAACGTCTGGGCACAGGAATTGCATTGAAAATCTCTGAAGAGGAAGGGAAGACATATTCCCCACTGCCAATTTTAGCCACACTAAGTAGGATGGTGGAAAAAGTCTTTCAGAGGCCATGGAGAACAGTAGATGAAGAAACCTTTCTCCAACAGTAAAATCAGGCCTTGGTCAACAGACTTCCCTAACAACCAGGGTAAACAGCTTTTACAGTGGCTGTCCAGGTTGGTTAGTTACTGCTGTGTTTCCCATTCTTCCCCTTTCCTAATAAAAATGTTCATTGCAAATGAGAAAAATAGTAAAAATAATAAAGGAGTTCCTATACTCGAAATGTTGGGAACAATCAGATTATGTCCCTAATTTAATCACTGAACTCATAAACAGTCTAGGAACCACTGCTCTCCTTCCACCAAATAAGGCATTTCAGCTCTGGAGACAACTTGGATCCTTTTGCTTTGTCACTCTCCCTCAAAGTGTTTCCCAGCTCAGAAAACTGCCTACAACTGTCTCATGGACTCATTAAGGTAAGCAGATGAACTACTAGCCTTATACCCAATTCATCATTACTGGTAAAAATAATCAAAGCAAAACAAAAGTGATAAGCTAAAACTGCCATGTAATGTTTATTATCTAAAAATTAATTTAAGAGTCACAGCTTCTTGGCAAAATTGAGACTAGGAGAATAGGACTTGGTCCAAAAAAACCCATCACAATGGCAGAAGCTCATCAGTAAAATGTGATGATATGGACAAAAAAGGGATGTTACAGCAAATCTCTATTGATTGTTACTTGGTGATGAAATTTTTTAAAAAAGGAAAATACTGCATAATTGAAGAGAACTGATCCCAATTAAAATAATTTAAGCAAAATATAAAAATCTTAAAACAGTATTTCTCTTAGTCAAAGTACAGACTCTTATTCTGATGAAATCTACAGACAAGATTTCTACCCAACCTATCTCAATTTTATTTTTAGAAACTTGGAGGCAATATTTAGGCAATAAAAGGCACATGCATTGACAGATCATTTCAAAAGTAAGCGTTCATTCCTTATGCTTTTTTACCTGGCCCATTTGATGAGGTAAGGCAGATGGTTTAATAGACTGAATGTATAAAAGGAGTAACGGATGATTTCTGTGATCGTCCAGGCAATAACAAACAGGAGGACACTGTCTTCAGTCTGTACCTGAAGGAAGAGGAAAACAAAAGAAAAAGCCAACACACAGACGTTAATGAAGACGAACTCACAGTGTGCAGTGCCCCACCGAGCTGGGGAGTGAGTCGGCACAGCCGCTAGTCTCTATCTTCAGGGCTACTGTACAGCAGATAGAGCATGTGTGTAGAGGAGCTGGGGCCTAGGGTGACAGCTGTGTACAGCCCAGAGATGAGGGCCAAGTGCAAAGGCCCTCAGTCACCAGGAGCAAGAGCAGCAGGGTGGGGAGAACAAACACGAGGTGGGGGTTTTGCAGGTTTGCCAGCCTCATGTGGAGAACGTGGACTGATGTCGGTGGGAGCCAAGAGCAGTTAGGTAAGGAGGGTGGGAGGGCAAAGTGGAGAGCCTTGGATCCATTACCAAGAATTTTACTTGATTTGCATGACAGCTGAGAACCCAAGGCAATTTCAGAGAAGGGGAATGTAATTATTAAAGCACAACTGGGCCGGGTGCAGTAGCTCCTGTCTGTAATCCCAGCACTTTGGGAGGCTGAGGTGGGTGGATCACCTGAAGTCAGGAGTTTGAGGCCAGCCTGGCCAACATGGCGAAACCCTGTTTCTACTAAAAATACAAAAAAATTAGCTGGGCGTGATGGTGCATGCCTGTAATCCCAGTTATTCAGGAGGCTGAGGCAGAAGTGCTTGAACTTGGGAGGCAGAGGTTGCAGGGAACCGAGATAGTGCCACTGCACTCCAGCCTGGGTGAGAGAGGGAGGCTGTCTCAAAAAAAAATAAACAAAAACAAAAAGCACAAAAGAAGATGAGGCTAGCTCACAAAGCAAGAGGAATTCCACTGAGGGGAGTGCTGGGGACCACCTGCAAGGTAAGAGCCCATTTATTTTCTCCCATTAGAGACTTCTTCCCCTAAAGGAGGCCGGCTTTAACTCCTCCATGATTAGGGAAGCTTCCATGCTGTTCCCAGGAGGCAGTTAGAGCCAGAGAGCTTTGAAATCCCCAGCCTCCTCTGAAGTTGTTTTTATGCTGAAAAAAACAATAAATGTTTAAAAGAGCCCCTAGGTGATTTTTTAGGAGGCATTTTCTTCCACTGAAAATGTACTGCTGTGGTTTTAACTTTCAGCACCTTCCCCATCCCTTCCCAGCTGGGTTTGTAATGACCTTTTGTGCTTGAAAATCAGCAAGAAACACCCTTGCACCTCAATTCCCATTAATTTCCATGCATCTAAAAAACAGTCCAAGAGTCGGATGTAAATAAGAAATCCCACCCCATAAACCAAACAAATCTTGATGACAAGATGGACTTTCTGTCCCACTCTTAATACCTAATACAGCAAGGGAATGGTATTCTAGCCTTAACTTTTGCCTCTTTCCATTTGCAATGTTAATAGTTTTTAGCACTTATATTCTTCCTCAGAAAGTGTACATGGAGCGATCCACCTACACAACGAAATAAGTAGTCATTTACATATCTATTAACTAAATTGCTCTGACAAAGAATTTCATAAATGCACAGTTACTATTCTCTAAAAATAATAAGAATTTTATACTGTCAAAAGCAAGAGTACTTTCTGTTTTCCTGGTGCTCTCATATTAGCCAAAGTAAAGCAAAAGCCAAACACCTCTAAAGCTTTCATGGTGAGATTTTTTTAGTCTGTCCCCAAATCCTTACTTGAATCCATCTACACCAAAATATACTATTAATATAAAAGCACACTTTGCTTTTTGATGTGGTTTATAATCCTCCTTATCTTAAGGAGTTATGTTTGTACAGCTATGAGTAGAAGCCTTGCCTAAAGAGCTCTAGGTTATAACAGGAAATTCCTTTAATATTTTGAACTGTAAACATCTTGAAATCAGGGAATGTATTCTATTCATCTTCTGTTTTCCAAAAGCACTTTGTGCTTTTCACAAGTAAGAGTTCAATAAATAATTGCGGAGCAAATGAATTCGGTCCTAATCGGGTTACTCTGAGACTTAGTTCCCTTCTTTTTGGTGCCTGATAGTTTCCGTGTAGTCTCAGTGGCCTTCAAATAGGTAACAAAGAAACAAACAAACTCCTAAAACCTCCCAAAACCTCCTGCTTTGACCCAGCCTAGAGGTTGGTTATTATTCACCTCCCATCCACCCCCAAGTTAGACCTTAGCCAAAGGAACTATGAAAAACCCAGACTCAGGCCAAATATGAAAGCAGTCTGTTCCCAGAGTCCAGCTGTAAAGACAATGGCGTAAGTCTTTTAAAAAAGACTAAGGATGCAGGAAATGATCATTTTGTGCAAAATGATATTTTCCAATCAATAGGAAATGCAACATTGTTATCAAGAAGGGATATGGATAAAGAGATTGACCTTATCTAATTTATAGATAATTATACAACCAATAACACAAAACAGGGGCAAATGCAATGCATGAGTTAAACCCAGTAAGATCAATGAGACTCGAACAGGTATTCGTACACTCATGTTTATAGCAGCATTATTCACAATAATCAAAAGGCAAAGAAACCGAGGTGTGTACTGATACATGGATAAGCAAGATGTGGTCTATATATACAGTGAAGTATTATCATATGCATACAGTGGAGTATTATCATATACACACAGTGGAGTATTATTCAGCCTTAAAAAGAAGAAAATTCTTACACATGCTACAACATGGATGAACCTTGAGGATATCATGCTAAGTAAAATAGGCCAGTCACAAAAAGATGAATGCTGTGTGGTTCTACTCATACATGGTACCTAGGGTGAGGCAGAGACAAAAAGTAGAGACAGAAGGCGGCCAGCAGCTGGGAAGATGGGAAATGGAGAATTACTGTTTAATTGGTGTGGAGTTCCAGTTTGGGAGGATTAAAAAAGTTCTGGAGATGGACAGTGATGATGGTTGCACAATAATAAGAAAGTGTTTATGCAACTGAACTATACAAAAGTGGCAAAATGGTAAATGTTATATGTATTTTACCACAATAAAAAATAAATAAACGCCCCCCAAAACAACCGCAGTAACATAAATTTAATAAGTCTAAATGTAATTACATGACTTAGCAACAACAAAATGACTCCACATCAGAATGGAGAAGACCTACCTTATGAAATCAAGAGATCTGGAGTTTTTGGTGAACCATAAGCCTCAAAAGAGCCAACGGGGTGTGAGCTGGCTGTTCAGGCAAACAAAACTCCAGGATTCAGCCACATTAACAGTCTTATCCCAATTACTGCACTGTAAATAGATGAGACCCCACTTAGGCGACAGTCTGCTAGAAGAACTCCTCATTAGCTGGGCGAGGTGGCTCACGCATGTAATCCCAGCTACTCAGGAGGCTGAGGCAGGAGAATCACTTGAACCCATAAGGTGGAGGCTGCAGTGAACCGGGATCACATCACTGTACTCCAGCTGGGTGACAGAGTAAGACTCTGTCTCAAACAACAACAACAACAACAACAACAAAAACAGACAAACAAAAACCTCCTCAACTAGCAGAGCTGACTTTGGAAAAGGAAAGAGAGGGTAAGTACTTTAAAATATGTAAAAGGATACCATGAACAAGATGGATAAAACTAGCAGGGAGTAAAATGCTGGGTTCAACATAAGAAAAATTGTATAACAAATCAGGTGACTAATCAAATAGGCCACCTCATAAAGTTGTGTGCTTGCAGGCCCTGGACATATCCAAACCAAGACTGCCCAGGAAGGTCCTACCAAGGACAGGAGGCTGAGCTGGCCTGGGGCGGTCAGGGCTGCCACTGTTCTTTGGAAAGGTGTGTGCCCATGACTCTCTGTGAGCAAGGCATGAAACACTGGCTAATACTGACTTCCTTGCATGAGCTGAAATTTTTCTAGCTGGTGAAAAAAATGGTTAGAGGCTTTGATAATGCTTCTTAAAATAAATTTTCCTTCATCCAAAAGGCCAGAGAGGAGAGAATAACTGACAAGCTCTCCTGTCATCGTTACTGACTCCGAGCATGTGAAATGCGAATCGTTCTCTGGCTATTACTCCCTGCTTGATGGCAAGGACTTCAAGGGCCAAGGTCTCATCATGTGGCTTCCTCAGTCCTGAAACAGGTCTGGACACAGGGATATGTAGAATCAATGCCCCTTAAATTGGATGATAACTTATATTTTTCGTTTCCTTTTTTTTTTTGTTTTGAGACTGGGTCTTGCTCTGTTACCCGGGCTGTAAGGCAGTAGCACAATGGCAGCTCACTGCAGCTTCAACATCCCAAGACAGCCTCCTTGGGACTGATCCACCTGCCTCAGCCTCAAGAGTAGCTGGACTACAAGTGCATGCCACCATATCCAGCTAATTTTTTTTTCTTATTTTATGTAGAAATGGGGTTTCACTGAGTTGCCCAGGCTGGTCTCAAACTCTTAGACTCAACTGATCCTCCCTCCTCAGTCTCCCAAAGTGCTGGGATTATAGGTGTGAGCTATTATACCTGGCCACTTTTCTATTTTGAAAGCAACAACTGGGAACATTTTTATAATAAGTGGGGAGGCTCCTTTCTATTAAGTGCCAGTGACTCAGAGAAAAATAATCAATAGTCTCACAGAAGTAAGAAAAGCTAGTTAAGCTTAGGAGGGATTTTTTGAGGGGCAAAGGATTTGGATTATAAGAAGTTCTACTCGGCTGCTTTTTGAATTTAGAACTAGAAACATATAAACATATGATTTTATTAATTATCAAGAATAGGAGGTTTATGGGTGAGTGGCCCAGGCCTATAATCCCAGTGCTTTGGGAGGATGAGGCAGGAGGATCATCTGAGGCCAGGTGCTGAGATCAGACTAAGCAGCATAGTGAGACTCCATTTCTACAATAAAATTAAAAAGTAGCCAGTGTGGTGGTGCACACCTGTAGAACTACCTACTTCGGAAGTGAAGTGGAAGGATCACTTGAGCCCAGGAATTTGAAGTTAAAGTGAGCTATGATGGTGTCACTGCACTCCAGCCTGGGTGATGAGCAAGACCCTGTCTCTTAAACAAACAAAAAAAAAAAACAAAAAAAAAGAAGAAAAGAGGAGGCTTAATATGTTTCCTCAAATATTTGAACGCAAATGTTCATAGCAGTATTAGTCATAATTGAAAAGTGAAAACAACCCAAATATCAGTCAACTAGTGAATGGATAAACAACATGTGATATATATCCTGTTCAGTGGAATACTATTCAGCAACATAAAGGAAAGAAATATTGACACATGCTACAACATAGAAAAACCTCTAAAACATTATGTTGAGTGAAAGAAGCCAAATGCAAATCATCATCCATTATATGATCCCATTTATATGAAATATCCAGAAAACGCAAATCTAGAGACAGAAAGTAGATTAGTGGTTGCCAGGGGCTGGGAGTGGGAACTAATTATAAAAGGGCATGAGGTCTCCAAGATGTACTTATTTCACATCGCATGCCTGCATCAAAATATCTCACGCACCCCATAAACAGACACCTACCATGTATCCACAAAATTTTTAAAAATAATTTTTTTTTTTAGAAGGGCACGAGGGATCATACTGGGGTGACAGAAATGTTCTAAAATTAGATTACGGTAATAGTTGCACAACTTGGTCCATTTACTAAAAACCATTTAATTATACGTTTAACATGGTTGAATTTTGTAAATCATACTTTTGTAAAGTTATTTAATAAAAAAGTATCTGGGAGGCTGAGGTGAGAAGATGGCTTGAGGCCAGGAGTTCGAGACCAGGAGTTCGAGACCAGCTTGTGCAACATAGTGAGACACCCACCCCCTTAAAAAAAGAAAAAAGGAGTTTGCTTTAAATACATATTATTGCCTTTTAAGGGAAAAGGGGCATTTAGGGCAAAGTGGGAGAAGGGAGATGATGAAGATTTATTAAGGATTACTAAGTAAAAGAGGGAGACAAAAGCCAGGTTTAGGATAGGTTGCCAAAAATGCCATAAAGCCATGCTTCAAAGTTGCATATTTGCAACAATGGGCACAAATAGGGGAGTGGGTGCCATGCAGCACTTCCTGTGAGGGAATCTTCCTTTGCCAGGCACAGTGAGCTGCGTATTGGATACTCCATGCTGCAGACGGGTTTCCACCCCCTGCTCTAAAGCGAGGGAGGAGGCGGCTGGGTGTAGGCGGCTTGTGTAATTTAGCCAAGGGAGTTTACATAGAAATTCAAGCTGGAGAAACAAATGGGTGCAAGAGAAAAACCTTTACACACAAATAGCATCATATGTTTGACTTTAAAAGGCACAGGGAGTATCAGTACATGAAAAGCTGTCATTTTTATTACAGTCAAAGAAAAACAGATGGTGCCACATAGAAAAACCACTATTGTAGAAACCCTATTCTTCTTAGCATTTTGGAACCACTGCTTATCATGCTGGTTATTTCAAAGAAATTCGCTGACCAAGCTTTATGGCAAGCATTCTTTCCTCTTCTTAAAACTCCTTTCATTTGTGAAGAGATTTGGTAAAATCTAAGGGTTTGCTTTTGGAAAAGTCGTATGTTTGTCTTAGTCTGTTCAGGCTGCCATAACGGAATACCACAGACTAGGGGGCTTAAACAAGAGAAAGGTATTTTCTCACAGTTCTGGAGGCTGGAAGTCTGAGATAGGATGGGAGCATGGTTGGTTCCTGGTGAGGGCTCTTTTCCTGACTTGCAGGTGGCCACCTTCTAAATGTGTCCTGACATGGCATCGTTTTTTATAAGGGTGCTAATCCCATCATGAGGGCTCCACCTCCTCATGACCTCATCTAAACTTATCTTCCAAAGGTCCCATTGCCAAATACCACTGCATTGGGGGTTAGGGCTTCAAGGTATGAATTTTTTTGTGGGAAGAGACACAATTCAGTCCATAGCAATGCTCTAGATTAGGTGTTGGCAAACTTTTTCTGTACAAGGCTAGTTAGTAAATAATGTAGGGTTTGCACCACAGGTGGCTGCTGTAATATATTCATCATTGTTTTTTAAACCCTTTACAAAATGCAAAAACTATTAGCTAGGCATGGTGGTGGATGCCTATAGCCCCAGGTACTCAGAATCACCTGAGCCCAGAAAGTTAAGGCTGCAGTGAGCTGTGATCACACCACTGCACTCCAGTCTGAGCAAGAGAGCAAGACTGTTTATAGAAAACAAATCAAAACAAACCAACCAACAAAAAAAGTAAAAAATATTATAAATTGCAGGTTAGATTTGGCCCATAGGCCAACCTCTGTTACAGATTCATTTAACCCCTCCAGCCTTCCCTTTCCTGTGACTTCCCTAGCTTACAAATGTTATTCTTTAACATTTCTTTGACAGATTGCGTGGGGTGGCAGGGAGAAGGGAGTTAATGTCTATCACCAATGGACACTATAGGGGAAAAAAGCAACCTTGTAAGAACATGTATAGGTAGGTTTTTCATATTATCATTTTAAGATCTCAGTAATTTCTTTGTGTGTGTGGATAATATGAAATTTATCATTTAACAATTTTTTTTTTTTTTTTTTTGAGGCAGAGTCTCACTCTGTTGCCCAGGCTGGAGTGCAGAGGCACAATCTTGGCTCGCTGCAACCTCCACCTTCCGGGTTCAAGCAATTCTCCTGCCTCAGCCTCCTGAGCAGCTGGGATTACAGGTGTGCGTCACCATGCCCGGCTAATTTTTTTGTAGTTTTAGTAGAGACAGGGTTTCGCCACGTTGGTCAGGCTGGTCTCCAACTCCTGACCTCAATTGTTCTAGCCGCCTTGGCCTCCCAAAGTGCTGGGATCACAGGCATGAGCTACCACTACGCCTGGCCCATTTAACAATTTTAAGTGTATAATTTGTTAGAATTAAGTACATTCATCATATTGTGCAACCATTACCACTATCTGTTTCCAGAAGGATTTTATCATCCCAAACAGAAGCTCTGTACCCATAAAACCATCGCTCCACATCCTCCCCTTACCACCCCCAGGTAACTACTATTCTATTTTCTATCTCTAAGAATTTATTTATTCTAGGTACGTCATATAAGTGGAATCATACGGATGTGTCTTTACTTTTTTGAGATGGAGTCTCGCTCTGTCACCCAGGCAGGAGTGCAGTGGTCTAATCTCGACTCACTGAAACTTCTACCTCCTGGGTTCAACTGATTCTCCTGCCACAGCCTCCTGAGTAGCTGGGATTACAGGAGCCAACCACCATGCCCAGCTAATTTTTATATTTTTAGTGGAGACAGGGTTTTGTCACGTTGGCCAGGCTGGTCTCGAACTCCTGACCTCAGGAGATCTGCCCGCCTTGGTCTGCTTCCCTAAGTGCTGGGATTACACGCATGAGCCACCGTGCCTGGCCTAGTATGTCTATTTCTATGTTTGATTTATCTCTGTGGTAGTATGTATTAGAATTTCTTTCCTTTTTGTGTCTGAAAAATACATCATTGTATGTATATACTACATTCTGTTTATCATCTGTTGATGAACATTGGGGCTGTTTACAATTTTTGGTGATTATGAATATGCTGCTATGAACATTGGTGTGCAAGTATGTTTAAGTACTTGCTTTCAATTCTTCTGGGTATGTTCTTAGTAGTGCAGTTGTTGGATCGTATGGTAATTTTATGTTTAACTTTTTGAGAAACTGACGAACTGCTGTCCACAGTGGCTGTATCACTTTACATTACATCACTACCAAAAATGCACAAGAGTTCCAATTTCTCCACTGCTTATTTGCTGTGTTTTGTTTTTCTGTTTTTGTTTTGCTTTGTTTTTTTAAATAATAGCCATCCTAATGAGTGTAAAGTGGTATCTCATGGTAGTTTTGACGTGCAGTTCCCTAATGACTAGCGGTGTGGAGCATATCTTCATGTGCTTATTGGCTGTTTTATATCTTCTTTAGAAAAATATCTATTCAAATCCTTTGCCCATTAGAACTTTTTTAGTATCTCTTTTTAATATTTATGGTGACAGCAGTAAAAATAATTATACCTAATTGTTACTGAGCTCTTACTATATGCCAAGTACTTTTTAACATGTATTACCTCACTAAATCTTCATTTTACAGACAAGTAAAGTGAGGTTTACAGAATTTAATCCCAAGGTATGTCCCCTAAACCTGAACAGCTCTGACTTGTCTTCTTGGGCTTAGGGTCTCACATGCACGTACACACACACACACACACACACACACACACACACACACGCTGTTATGGGGATAACAATTCTCTTTTAAAATCAAGACTTTAAAAAGGAACCCTCTACAAGAAGAGCCTAAAGAACTGATGAGGTAAATGTGATGCTTACTTAGTGTCAAGAAAGCCATTAGTTCTCCAATAAATGTGGCCTACCTCTGAAAAGAGAATACAGAATAGGATTTGGACTTAAGGGACTACTGAGTGGAAGAGTCCACTGAGAAAGACTGAGTAAAGCATAAAAGGCCTCATGCCTGTAATCCCAGCACTTCGGGAGACTGAGGTGGGTGGATCACCTGAGGTCAGGAGTTTGAGACCAGCCTGGCCAACATGGTGAAACCCTGTCTCTACTAAAAATACAAAAATTAGCTGGGCATGGTGGTGCATGCCTGTAATCCCAGCTACTTGGGAGGTTGAGGCAGGAGAATTGCTTGAACCTGGGAGGTGGAGGTTGCAGTGATCTGAGATTGTGCCACTGCACTCCAGCCTGGTGACAGAGATAGACTCCGCCTCAAAAAAAAAAAAAAAAAATTACAGGTTACTAGCACCCAGAGATATCTTTAATATGTCTATAAAATGACTTCTGGTTGTGCATCAACTGACTAAAGTTAAAATACAACTTAAGAACTAGAAACAAACCCTAATGAATTAAGTTAACGTGAATCTTCTTCCCTGAGTCTTGTTTTGCTAACAATCATTTCCTTTTTTTGTTTTAGCCCTGCTATGGTTAGGATATTTGATGCTCCAAACCTCATGTTGAAATCTGATCCCCAATGCTGGGGGTTGGTGAGTGAGTCCTCACTGTTACTTTCCACAAAGCTGGTTAAAGGTACCATCCGCTGGCTCCTCTCTCACCATGTGACCTCTACACAGGTTGGATCCCTTCACCTTCCCCCATGAGTGGAAGCAGGATGAGGCTCTCACCAGATGCAGGTGCTGGCGCCATGCTTCCTGTACAGGCTGCAGAATCATGAGCCAAATAGACCTCTTCTCTCTATAAATCATTCAGCCTCAGGTGTTCCTTAATAGCAGCACCTATGGACTAAGCTCTTACTATATGCCAAGCCCTCTTTTATTTCTGGATTTAACTTATTGTCAAGACCCCTAAAAATCTATCTCAAAAGTTTGTTTCTCTTTTCTATCTTTGCTAAGCAGAAATTGAAATACAAAATATGATTTCAATTCAAAATGAAAAGAAACTCATAAACACAAAGATTAAAAAAAGAAAACAGAAAAAAAAGGAAGAATGAAATACCTTACTAGGCAAGCTTCTGGTTTTCCAGAGATCAGCCCAATCATCTCAAATATGTCTTTGTATAGGTGTTAAGATTCACCTGAGACTCACCTCTTCCCCTTCTCCACATGGAGGACACAGTATGGAGGCCCAAAACTCAAGGTAGTGAGGACATGGAGAGCTGAAGGAAGGTGGTGGGTTAACACAGGTATGAACTAGAGGCCTGGCAGTTGAGGATGGCAGTGGTGAGGGAGAGACAGAGGTGACAGGTGGAAGAGATGGTCAGTGTGGTTGGAAAGCCAGTTACATGGAGCAAACAAGTAAACTGAGCAAAAAAAAAAAAAATCAATATATTAAGAAAAATGGGCTTCTTGCTGTTGTAGGAGATATTAACAAACATGGAAGGGAAAATGCTAGAAACAACACTGAGGTATTAGACTGCAGTTAGAGGGATCAGTATGAGCCCATGATTTACACACACACATGCACACACACACACAAAGCTATATAAATACATTTAGATGCAAATGCATGTGAGTGTATATGAGTATGTACATGTACACAAGCTTTCTCTACTGAGAGGGTCTAGAAGCAATGACATTTCATTAGCAGTGAGCACCTCATCTACCCAGATCTTGGATCCTAAGTTACCATTCTCTACTAAAAGGAACCAGGCAGGGCTCTTTAGCAAAATGGCTGATTCCAAGGCTGGGGCCGGGGAAGTACAAGATGAGTCTGGAAATCTTTTTGTGCCAGATCATAAGGAAATACTCCGTGGATGATGGAAGTAAGTCAAGAGGACCAGGAGGAAGAACTCCCACTGGCTAAATACTAGATAATTTTAAGCATAAACAAACAGACTATAATCCACTGAATTATATAGGAATTCATGAGTCCAAACAGATATAAATAAAATAAATAAATGAGAGAAAGGGAAAGCTAATTCTTACAGTGGAATGCCAATTTCTATGTGTAAAAGAAACAATAGAAATAGAGTTGCCATTTGGTAACCATCACAGAGGTGGCTGACATAGGCAGGAATCATTCCCACTAATTAATAAAAAGGAGGTAAACTGGAGGTGGAGAAACTACCAGGAGCAGGTGACAGAGGTCAGTGTTACCAGGAGTGGGAAGCTATCATGGTGTGCCTCCTGAGAAGAGCAGGCATGGCTTGAATTGGTTATGAGCAAATGCTGCATAGACCTAGGCTGAGAAGTTACAGTCTGTATTTTTTAAAACTGAAACAATGTAGTTTTAAAGAACACAGGCTGTATTCCTTAAAGTTTCACAATGGGGCGCCTGAGTGAGACCTTGTCTCAAAACAAGGCCATGAGGACAGGGCAAGACTGAGACACTTGTCCAGACTGAAGGAGTCTGGAGAGACCTGACAAAGAAACATCACACAAATGTGGCAGGAATACCACAGCAACCACATGCCTCCTTTCCCATGAATCCCAGTGCTCAGCATAAGACCTGGAGCACAGAAGATACTGATTAAATATTTGTCATTCCAGAATGGAGAAAAAAGACATTGTTTAGATAGTTAGTGGAATTTGAATGGAGCATACTGGATTAGACAGTAGTGTTGTATAAAGGCTGATTTCCTGATTTGGAGGGTTCTATGTAGGTGATATAGGAGTGTCTAGAACACATACTCACGTACTTATGAGTGATAGGATGCTACACACAATTTGCTCTCAAAGTTCAGAAAAAACAAATGATGGTGCATATAAAAACACAGAGGGGTTGAGTGTGGTGGCTCATGCCTGTAATCCCAGCACTTTGGGAGGCTGAGGCGGGTGGATTGTTTGAGCCCAGGAGTTTGAGACCAGCCTGGGCAACATGGTGAAAGGCTGTCTCTGCAAAAAATACAAAAATTAGCCAAGCATGGTGGTGAGCACCTGTAGTCCCAGCTACTCAGGAGGCTGAGGTTGGAGAATCGCTTGAGCTCAGGAGGCAGAGGTTATAGTGAGCCAAGATCGTGCTACTGCACTCCAGCCTGGGGTGCCTGAGTGAAACCTTGCCTTAAAATAAAAAAAAAAAAAAAAGGCAGAGAGAATAGGAAATGGAACAAATGAAGTAAAATGCCAATAACTGGGCAATCTGAGTGAAGGGAATATAAGTGTTCTTTGTACTGCTCTGGCAACTTTTCTCTAAGTTTGAAATTACTTCAGGAAAAATTATTTTCTAAAAAACACTTAAATACTAAGCAACCACTCTGGGGATATAATGAGAAGGAAATATAAGTATTACCTGGTTTCTAAACATATTATTCTGGAGGTGGGGCCTCAGGATCTGCTGGAAGAGGTGGGCTTTATAATCACAAAAGACCATAACGGTCATAAAAAAACACACCAACAAGGGTACACAAATGGAAGGTGGCTTGAGAGGGAACAGCATATGGAATGCTGACCTCAATCTGCCTCCGCATCACCATTGTCTTAGACCGTAAACACATGGAAGGCAGGGTCACAAGTTGCTTTGAAGAAGGGCTAGCTTAGTTATAACGCAAAATCAAATTCGTAATAAATGCTTTACATTGGGATAATGATGATGATTAAGATAATGATAGTTCGTATTAGCAGGGCCAATTATTCCTTAAGAATGATAAAAGTAATTATGCATGAATTTTCACCAGCTAGCTGTGAAACTATTTCAGCATATATAAAGAACATATTCAGTTCCACGTGAAAAGCCAATTATACCTCTGTTAGAAACCTCAGGACACAGAATTCAAAACAGTTGTACAGAAATTTGTCATTAAATTTTTTGGGAAAGATTAGGTTACATTTTACATGCCTAGTCAGTAGCTAAGATTTATTGAGCACTTACTAAGCACCAGGCACTGTTCTGAGTGCTTTGTGTTAACTCACAGACTTGGTTCCATGAGGGGAACCATGGGGCCTGGGAGAGTGGCAGTTTCTAAAGAACCAGAACAGCTTATTCAACCCTCAACTGGGTAACGGAGGAAGGAGCCAGTGGTCACAGCACTGTCATGCCTCTGCCTTAGCAGTTATCCCACTCTGTGGTGTTTGCTGTCTGCTGGATTCTGCTTGACTCACACTAGGCTGGAAGGCCGTGAGGGCAGCAACTGTGTCTCTCCTTTTCTCACGCGTCTTACCTAGTGCTTAGCACAATATCTGGAGCACAGATAATACTGAATAAATATTTATTGAATGAACAAGAATGAAGAAATAATAGATGGCAACCCATCTGCAGTCTCAGCAAATGTGCTCCGACGTGGCTGGAACAGCCTTGGGTGGGAAGGCAGCTCCCAAGGGGTCGCAGTGCTGGTGCCTGGTTGGTCTGTCAGCTGAGGGGTTGGGCTGGAGAACAGGACAGTTCTGACAACAATCTTGGTCCTTTCTATAGCTTGATTAAGCTTTTTTGAACAAAAATGTAACTCATTTGGCTACTTATTTAAAAGGAATTTCATCCTTGATAAGATATTTAAATGTAATAGTAATAGATACAAACATGGTAGTTAAAAAAAAGATGTTTGGATGAGTATGTCTTTTTGTTTTTGAGATGGATTCTTGCTCTGTCGCCCAGGGTAGAGTGCAGTGGCACAGTGTCAGCTCACTGCAACCTCCGCCTCCCTGGTTCAAATAATTACCCTACCTCAGCCTCTGGAGTAGCTGGGGACTATAGGCATGTGCCACCACACCCGGCTGATTTTTTATTTTTTGGTGGAGACAGGGTTTCACCATGTTGCCCAGGCTGGTTTTGAACTGACTTCAAGTGATCTGCCCTCCTTGGCTTCCCAGGCTGCTGTGATTACATGCCTGAGACACTGCATCCAGACTAATATTAGTCTTTTCATACAACGATTTCATGTGTAAAGGTGTCCTTTATAATTTATTAAAAATCCATGACAAAGTACCTGCTAGACAAAATACTATTCCTATTTTATGAAAAATGTGAGTTATAAAAGTATTAATACTTCTTGCCCTTTAAAAGTGAGAATAATGTGCAACACAGATTTTTTTTTTTTTTTAAACCTACAGTGACAAAGGGAACTGGTTAAAAAGTTCTTACCGTTACAACACAATAACTGAGAACTATTTTTTGATGTGAATAATGGCCTAGTTAAATGTTCCACCCTACCAAAACAACTCTTGGTCACGAAGTAAACTTTTCTGAACATGCAATGAAAAACTATATAAGCATGCAATCAACAAACGATACATGGTTAATTCTGCATTTATGACAAAGCCAGACACACAGATCTGTGTGTGTCTAAATGCTAAATGCTAAAATGTTCTCATTAGTCCAACTTTAATGCTTACTGTATGTTCAGCCTGTTTTCTGGAAAACATAAGGGAAGGATGGTCGGTACCTAAACTAGCCTAGCTACTCACTACCGCTGGCCTCTACTCCAATCAATGTAACTCTGGAATCAAACAGATCTGCAGACTTCCTGGCTCCATGTTCTGCGGCAAGTCACTTATCCTCTCAGATCCTCAGCTTCCTAATTTGTAAACTGGAGAGATCAGAAAAACATATTAAGTGCTTAGCAAAGCACTTGCCATTTTAGCAGTTAGCATTATTATTCCAAGAAAGGAAAAATTCAATTTATTGAGATACTACTATCTATGCTAGTCACTCCTGGAACTCCATACAATGATGGCTGCCTTTTAGGCTTAATTACAAATAAAATGTTTTGTGTTGTTCTTGTTTTGCTTTTTGTTGCCTAAGTATTGCTTAAGAGATGCCATCTCTTCCTCTACTTGAAGGTTAACATACGTCTACCAACTGTGAGATGTCTAAGGATCTCACCAGCTGCTGGTCTTTCCCAATATTCTTCCTCAGTCCTGTTTGATTTGCTCACCTCCAAAAAGCATGGTATTAACTGAAAAGCTTTCATGCAACTATTATCTTAAACTCAATTCAAACACAGACACTGCATCAGAATGGAGTCATATTTAATTCCAACCTTTGTCATATGTAGCTAATCCAGTCTAAACATTCTATGAAGTGATAGTCCTTTAACTCTAGCAATGATAGCCCACAGAACAATATTCTCAGCAATTGGTGACTGTGGTCCCAAGGAAAGAGCTGGGACCTACTCATCCCACAGTCCACCCCCAAATCTACAAATGCAGTATCCCAATGTGCCTACCCAACACTCCAGAGGAGAAGATTTACCATTAACAGAAAGGTAACTGAAATGTCAAAAGAACATGAAAATGGCAATATATTTTGTGAAATGTCATGGTTCTTTTTGTTCTATGACAGTGTAATAATTGCAGAAATTTCAAAAGATAGGGAAAAAAGGCCATGAACACCATCTCTTGGAGCAGAAATATCGAAATGGTGATCTATGGTCCCTGATCATAGATGTTCTGTTTGGGCTTGTACAGTGCTTTTTTTAAAATCAGAACTTAAAGTACAATACAAAAAAAACTTTTTTTTTAAATTAGGTCTCACAATACTGAATCTATCTGGCAATCTCTAGCTGAGGTGCTGGTATGAGATGGCATGCACCCTCCAGTCACCATGCTTTTCTTGCATGTTCTTTTAAAATCCTGTGGGACAGATCTCTGCCACCAGCAGATAGCCTCTGCAACAGATGGTAAAGTGCTACACAAATGTCATGCAACATATTTGAAAACTCTAAAGTTTTAAAAACCATAAAGTATTATTTAAAAATTTGATTCGTTTTTACACTTGAGGCTCTGAACATACTTTCCTTTAAGGCAATGACCTTAGCAAAAGACTATTTAAACCTGACCTAACAAAACAGCAACAATGCAGAAGGCAGAAGAGATTCACAACTGTCACGTTTTGGGCTATTCTGGTAATAAGCCGGAGCAAAAGGAAGTGAGAGGGAGAAGGCGCCAAAACTTGTCCTGCTATAAGCAAACATTTATGGCTTGAAGGAAACAAAAGCTAAAATTCTTTAATGTGGCAAGCCTAATAATTAGTTTTTCTGAAGAAAACAAAAGTTAAAAATCTTTAGTGTAACAAGCCTAATAATTAGTTTTTCTTCCCCTCTAAAATGCAAAGCATGCCCTTATCATGCATACACGCAAGTCCACACATGTACACCAAGGCACATCTTACAAATTCCGGAAGTACACCAGGGTTTTACTCCAGACTTGGAAAGAGTCCTCTCTCTGGAAAATGCAGACAGCTTAGTCATATGCTTTAGTTTTTCCGTGATCCATCTCAGCTTGCTGTGAGAGGTTCTGACTACTGGGCTTTTTGATATAGGTTAAGTTTAAAAAGGTTACTGAACTTCCCTGAAGCAATGGAAATACACCGTATGGATATTTCACAGGAGTGATGGGGGGTAATTTTTTCAGGTTCCTCTGTGGTCTTTAAGTTTCCCAATGAGATCAGTTACCTGACTGAATTCACTGCGCAGGACAACTGTCGGGGGGTTGAAGGTACTGGTATTCTTGTCATATTTATGTATTTTTAATTAAACCCTCTGATACCCCTATTAGTACTTCAAAATAGATTTATTTTTAAAAAGCTACACTACATAAAGGACTGATGTTTTGGCAAAGAAGCAGATAATAAGAGAGAGTTCTTCCTCCCACAAGTTTTCAAATGAATATTAATCAATGCTTTAAAAATGCCACCACTTGTACTGTGGAGCATATCTGCTTAAAAGTAGCTTGCAGGTAATAGTTTTTAACTTTTCTTGTCTTTGCTGACATAGTTTAATCTGCTCACGATGCATGCCAATCACCTCACTTTTACAGTGAGGGATGAGAATCTTCAAACTCAGTGGGATAATAACGCTGATTGTACTCCTATGCATCTTTTAACTCAAATAGGAGAGAAAAGGCATGTGAAGTCGTTTTCAACAATGGCAAAGTTTATCACAGTGAATCCACCACAGAGTCCAAGCTGCAGCCCTCTGAGAGGGGAGGCCTGTATGGCCTCCTGACTAACCACCTAGCCAAGTGCTGCCTCTGCAGGGCATGAGGAGAACGCCATCAACACCATTTCCCACACCTGCAATTAGGACTTTTATGCCAATTTAATCTAGAATACGAAAAAAACCCCTTAATTTAAGGAAAACATACCAAAATACCTTATAGCTTTTGTTCCTTTAAAAGAAAAATTATACATTCACATACACATGAGATAAAATATAGGAAAATTGAATTGACTAAAATCAAGAGAACGGTAAATAACGTCACACCGAACAGCCAGAGCTGCACTGTCCAACAGTGCAACTTCTAGTCACATGTAGCTATTCAAAATACAGTTAAACTGAAATTCAATTTCTCAGTCACATTAACCATATTTCAAGTGTTCACATATGGCTACTATTTTAAGCCCAAGGTAATGACTTTTTTCTTCCTTCACTCTCATTCCTTTTCTATGACAGTTTCCTAAAGTGAAAAGTCAACCATCTTTGTTAATCCCAGAACTGCAAGTAACCAGATTTAGCTCTAAATAGGCTTCCCACTATGGGAAAGTAGCATCAATACATATGTTAAGATACCACCCAACAGTATAGACACATCTTATGCTTGAAGAGAATGTGTTCTAACAAGCTTGTCCAACATTTCACCATCAAAAACGGGAATAATGTAGGGGACCCCATGGATACATCTAGAAGATAAATTAAATGAGAGAGTGTTAGTATAATATTTTAGAAGGCTAACCAAAATGCTAAATGCACTGAAAAACCTAAAATCTGGAAGTCCTGGGGCAGAGGTAGAGGAAGACGTTGATCAGTGCTCAAGCCTGAAGGGACTGGTGTCTGCCAGGACAGTCTGGAATGGGGTAGGCTAGGGCAGGGACAGTTCTGAGTTCTAGGGAAACCTCAGGACAGTGGGACATTTTCCTCTGGGGCTATTAGGTCAGGACCTGGCCCTTCCTCTCCGGAATGAGATTTCCCCAAATTAAGATAACGGTGCAGACTTCTGGTATAAATGTCCCTTCTCACACTAGAATTGACAATGAGGAATGGTGCATATCAGATTTTAGCCCTTGAGGTGAGATAGCAAAAAAAAAAAAAAAAGGCCCTGAGAAGCTTTGCATGTCTAAGTATTTGTAGGGACAGTTATCTTGGGGAGGAGGGCACAGGGTGCAGTCATGACGAGCCCAGAGCAGAACAAGATTAACATTAAAGACAAGTGAAACCAATTTCCTGATTTTGCTGGGCTTGGAATCTATCCAACTATTACTTGACAAAGAGGTTCTGTATAAAGTACTGTATAAAGTGATGGCAATGTTGGCTTCCATGGTTTAAGAAGATGCTTGCTTGCTTTCTCTTTCTATCTTTTATATGTAATTTAATTATCATCAGAGGATATTATATTTTAGACAACAACTAAGTTCCGGTGGAATTTTTCAAGAGCTACAAAGGCACTAAGACAGTGGGAGAAAGATGCGACATGTGATGGCAGAAGTGGGCCTACTTTTGGCTGGTGTGGTGGCTCAGGCCTGTAATCCCAGCACTCTGGGAAGCCAAGGCAGGAGGACTGCATGAGGCCAGAAGTTGGAAATGAGCCTGGGCAACAGTTCAAGACCGTGCCTCTACAAAAATAAATACGCAAATAATAAAAAATTAGCTGAGTGTGGTGGTGTGCACCTGTAGTCCCAGCTATTCAGGAGGCTGAGGCTGGAGAATTGCTTGAGTTCAGGAATTTGGGGCTGCAGTGAGATGACTGTGTCACTGCCCTCTAGCCTGGGTAATGACAGAGTGAGACCCTGTCTCAAAAAAAAAAAAAAAAAGAGAGAGAGAGAGAGAGAGAGAAGTGAATCTACGCTGAACCTAAAAGATCTAAATATTTTTTCAATATTTTGAAATAAAATCTTTATACACAGTACAATAAAATGTTGGAAAGGGACAGGCAGAAAAACACTGAGAGAAAAATAGACATTCTGATTTTGCCAAAACCATCTATGCTAAATATAGGTAATGGCAAAAGGAACCAGCTGGCTATAAGTAACACAATCTTTAAGTGGAAATGCCACTAAAGTGCTGCTGTATTTGTCTAGGAGCTGCTTCAAGTTTGACAGTGTCTGATTAACAATCAAATAAGGAGGGATTTTTTTTTTTTTTTACCTTTAAGAGAGGTGCTAATTTTAAAAGTGAAGGTGATGTAAATCCACCTACAAGAATATTTAAAATAGAAAGTAACCAAGTAGACGGAATAGGATGGAGGATTTTAGACATATGGCTTTTAGGGGAGGCTAAAAGATACTGAAGATAACTCAATGGCCTTTGCTAACTGAGCCGCAGTGTCACTGTGGAAAGGGCACTGGGGCTAGATGACAGGATGGCACAGCTTTGGTCCACGCGCAGGGCCGAAGGAAGAAATGGCGTGCCCCCGACACTGCATCTCATCTCCTCATCTGAATGATGGGGGTAAGAAGTTGCCTTTCTGCCTCACCACGACACCATGTTCACAGATGGCTCATGCTGGGAAGTTCACAACACAGCCATCAGGGACAACAGGGAAGGCGTGCGGCCACAGGAGACACACCAACCACGGAAGCAGCCTCAGAGGCAGGAAGAACACAAGTACACTGTGACCCAGCTGGAGGACACAGCAGGAAGGAAAAACCCCAACAACCAAAACAGGACCGCGAGCTGGGGTGCTAGGACATTATGTATCTGGTGCTTTGGCTTCTACAAGAGTGGAAAGGAAGAGGGAAAGAGGAAGAAAGGAAAACTACATTCTGTCACTGAAGGAAGTGGCAATCCTCTGCACAGCAGCTGCTCGCTGCTCTGTAAGGGGTTCAAAAGCTGCCCAGCGAAAACCTGCATGCTGGAGACCTTGAGTTCTCTCTCGATACTGCACCTTATTCTCATAGATCCTTTTTACTTCATCTTCACAAAAACTGCAGCATAGCAGACAGGGCAGATATTATCATTACTATTTTACAGATGAGAAGAACAAGACTTGCAAAGTTGAAGTGCCTTGTCCTAAGCCACAAGGTAAACATTAAAGCCCAAACTCATCAACCCTTCACCTAAATTTTGGGTGCTAAGCCTCCACGTTCTAGAATACTGAGTGCTAATCACCTAGAAAAGAACACAACTGTCCAGGTAAGGTGACACTTCTGAGGAATCCCAGGAAGAGGTGTCGGCACTGTTTCCTCAGGTGGGAATGGCCTCTGAAACCATCTCCCTGACGGCTCTGGCCCACAGCATGGGGCACATGCCTGCTACAGACCCTTCCCAGCAACTCCACCCCAGTGTGAGGCAGCTGGATTCCTTAGGCTTCTCTCTTGAAAACAAACCAAAGTCAGTCTTGCTGCTTCTTCAGTGCAGTGATTTCAGATCTTCCTCTACCATAAGGTAGGCTCCTCAAGCTTCCTCTTAACTAGTCATCAGGAAAGGCGCTGGATTTTGGAGAGCACAGTACCTTTACTTAGCAGTTTAAACTCTAAGGCTTTCATTCTTTGAGAATGAAACAATGGCTCTTGGAGTTAGAAAAGAGATGCTGAGATTTGATTACGCTTTAAGTAAACTAAGTAGAAAAGTACATTAAAATCAAGAAGAGAAGGTCACAAAAATTATAGCACAATACATAGGTATATTAGATAATTTCTCAAACCTTGGAATTCTTTTTTTTTTTTTTTTTCTTTTTGACGGAGTTTTACTCTTGTTACCCAGGCTGGAGTGCAATGGCACGATCTTGGCTCACCGCAACCTCCGCCTCCTGGGTTCAGGCAATTCTCCTGCCTCAACCTCCTGAGTAGCTGGGATTACAGGCACGCGCCACCATGCCCAGATAATGTTTTGTTTTTTTTTTAGTAGAGACAGGGTTTCACCATGTTGACCAGGATGGTCTCGATCTCTTGAACTCGTGATCCACCCGCCTCAGCCTTCCAAAGTGCTGGAATTACAGGCTTGAGCCACCACGCCCAGCGGAATTCTTAAAATTATTTGAGAAGCCTAATAAAAATTCAGATTCCCTGGTCCCACTCCCAGACATTCTGTATCAAGTGCAAGGTGGGTCCTGGAATATATGTTTTTAATAAGCTTTCTGGGTAATTCTGGTCCAAATAGTGCATACATCCTAGTTTGAGAAAGAGCCTTAGAACTTTTAAGGAGAGAGGCTGATTAATTGGAAGGATTCATCTCAGAGCATTTGAGCAGTATAAAAACAGAGAAGCAATGTGTTGCAGATAAGCACCTAAGGCCCACAATTGATGTGTACATCTGACGTACAGATGATTTAGCAGGAGAATCATATCTTAATATGCATATGGCATGATGGAACTGTTGAAGAGGAAAAGCACCTATGGATCTTACACAGGCATTTCCACTCCATAGGGGAGTGAGAGAAGTCAGCACAACAGAACTTAAGAACATCAGGTTTACGTCAGGTTTTTTTTTGTTTTGTAGAGATGACATCTCACTATGTTGCCCAGGCTGGTATCTTACCCCTTCCTGGCTCAAGTGATCCTTCTGCCTCAGCCTCCCAAAGTGCTGAGATCACAGGTGCAAGACGCTGTGCCCAGCCATCATCATGTTTTTAAAGGGTGAGAAGGTGACAGCTCTGATGCAGTGGAAAGACCTTGGATTCAGAATCCGATCCTGACCCTGCCATTTGTTGGGTGTTAATAGTCACTTTGCTGCTCTAGCTTCCAAACTCTAAATGGAGGCTACAAGCTACCTACCTCAAGGGATGGTTGTCAAGAGAGAATGATCATAACATACTTTAACAAAGCCCTCTGTAAACTATAACATATCGAACAGAAACCAATACTATTATAGAAAACTAGAGGCTACTTTCTTAAACACTAAGTACAAGATTTTTGTAAGCATTCTGCTGAAGAGTTGGTAAGAATGGTAGGTTGTGTCACAAAGCCCAGCAGCAAGCCAGAAGGGAGCAGGACACAGCTGATCTGTTTTAGCCAGAGCTTTTCTTTCTTTCTTGTTTTTTGGTTTTTTTTTTTTTTTTTTTGAGACAGAGTCTTACACTGTTGCCCAGGCTGTAGTGCAGTGGCGCAATCTCAGCTCGCTGCAGTTTCCACCTCCTGGGTTCATGCAATTTTCCTGTCTTAGCCTCCTGAGTAGCTGGGACTACAGGGGTGTACCACCATGCCCAGCTATTTTTTTTTTTTTTGTATTTTTAGTAGAGACGGGGTTCCATCATGTTGGCTGGGATGGTCTCGATCTCCTGATCATGTGATCCACCTGCCTTGGCCTCCCAAAAGCCAGAGCTTTCCTTTGTTCATTTATATGGTCTCTTTGAAGGGAAGAAGGTGGATGGGTTATTTGTTATGTTAGTTCAAGGAAAAGCACTTAAGCATATGGATCACAATTCTTTTTTTCTTTTCTTGCCTCTGTGTATTGATTCAATATTTTTCATTAATACCCTGTTGATCAAGGTGTCACACTAGCTGATGGGTGGATCCTTATATGTCATAAGAGAAAACCATCTGTTCATCTTTCAGTTTCACAATGTACATGCCATCTATGTGACTAGCATTCCATGGGGTAGAGAATTAAAACAACAAGCATTGATGCATGTCCTATAGGGCTTCTTAAAAGGAAATATATCTCATGTGAAAAAAGTAGAGTCCAGTCTGAAAAGGTTATATAGGCTATACCCTAGTACATCATGTACAGGTACAGAAAAAGAAGGGAGATGAGCATAGAAAGTGGGCAGGGCAGAGAAGGTGGAGCGGGAGTCCAAATTCAATGTAATGAGATGAAAATGAAGAATTCTTGTCCACTTCAGAAGGGAATATGATGTAAAAAAAAACTGAGAAATCATAGTAGTATGAAAAGAATTTGAACATTACTACAAGAATTATATTACTGCAAGTGTGATATATGTGATTAAGCAGTTATTTCTGAAGTCAATTTCCTTATGCATTAATTATATAGTTCCCACCATTAAAGTAAACAAAGCTGAATATTAAGGAAAATAAAGATACTTTAAAGATGCTTCAGGAAATAGAAGAATGGAAGTCATATGTGATGTTGTACAGAACAAACTGAATTATAGCTAACATGAAACTCCAAGGCAGGAAAAATAGCATTTGGTCAAGAGAAGGGGCCAAGGAACAGGTGACAGATAGCAAGTACTGGCCTGAAGGGCCACAGCAACAGGCTCTTCAAGTTAGCTGTCGAAGACACAGAGCAGAAACAGAGGGCACCTACTGCTCTAAACAAAATCATGAAAGAGGAGTTCTGTGCAAAGAAAAAGGGAATGAGGAGAAAATAACCATGATCCTAGGACAGCAGAAACACTGAAGCCCAATTACAAGTGAAAAGAATAAGTCAACTCATCAACAGTGTATATGTAAAAACAAGAGGATCCAATAGGCGACAGGAATACAATAACATATACTGTACTACATTCTTCAGAAAATGATGTGCCTTTTCCTTTTCTTTCCAGCAGGTAAAAAAATATGTTAATGTTAGCAGAAATTGAGTCACTCTGGTTGAAGAGAAACAACAATTTTGAATATGCAAATGTAATGAGTATATAACAAATTACTGTAAAGCTCAAATGTGATAATATATGTGAAACCGTCTGTTATGTGGTTGTCCCTGGCAGGCAGCATGGTTATGGAGGATGACACCAGATCCATGTACCTATAATCCACAGAGACACTGAATAGCTTTGCAAGCCAACCAGTTTCAATGGCCTACCCAGGAAATCCCGGCAAATGTTGCTAACAACAACTTGAATAATAGAATTGCTGGAGTTGAGTTGTAAAGCATTTTTGATGTACCTGTCTACTGCTTTGGCACATGTGCTCATAAGCCAAGTAGAGGTCACTAAGTGGAAGGGAGGAGGAGAAGCAGAGCCCATGAAGAAAATATCAACTGGTGCATTAGCACCTGGACAATTAATATCTGACTGTATTGGCAAAGCGATTGGACACTTTATAGTGAACAATACTTTGACTTTATGTATTAGTACTGAAAGTACATAATTACCTATTTAAGAATGCAAATGAGTTACTGTTAGGAAAAAGTTTAGGTCACTGGAGACTATTGGAAGATAAAATTATGAGTTGTTGGCTAAAATTAAATGGTATATACACAAAAGTATGGGAGGAAGAAATACTGTAGTCCCTCCCTATCTGGAGTTTTGCTTTCTGTAGTTTGTTACACTTGGTTAACCACAGTCCAAAAATATTAAATGGAAAATTTCAGAAAGAAACAATTTCTAATTCTTAAGTTGTACACTGCTCTCAACAGCATGACAAAATCGCATGCTGTCCCACTCCATCCCATCTGGGACATGAATCCTCTCTTTGTCCAGTGTATCCACACTGTATATGCTACTGGCCCATTGCTAAGACCTAAAGTAGGAACAAATCTTTTAGTAAAATTGTGAAGAAAGACAAAGAAATTTGTGCTGTTGAACCTCAAACTGCAAAAGTTACGGCTACACAGCATGATAAATGCTTAGAAATATTTAAAAGGCATTACATTTGCGGGTGGAAGACATAAACAGAAATGTGTTTTGGTCAGCAGCAATCAGGTTGTGTGCTATCCATGGTTTCTGGCATCCAATGGGGCTTTTAGAACGCATTTCCCCTTGGATAAGAGGGGACTAGTTTAAAATGATGATTTGGGCCAGATGTGGTGGCTCATGCCTGAAATCCTAGTACTTGGGAGGCTGAGACAGGCAGTTAGCTTGAGCTCAGGAGTTTGACAGCAGCCTGGGCAACATGGTAAAACCCTGTTTCTACAAAAAATACAGAAAAATTAGCTGGGTGGGGTGGCACATGCCTGTGGTCCCAGCTACTCGGGAAGCTGAGGTGGGATGATTGCTTGAGTCTGGGAGGCTGAGGCTGCAGTGAGCCATGATCTCACCACTGCACTCTAGCCAGGGTGACAGAGTAAGACCCCGTCTCACAAATAAAACAAGAATGCAGATGCCCAGAGTTTAGTGTGGTAGATACAAACAAGATATCAGAAAAATATAGCTGAGTTGCAGACCACATCCACACCATCTGAACCTCCATGAGAACTCAAATTACAGAACTTTACCATTTAATCAGTCTTCTCTTTAACAACACTGCATATCTAGGGTACCCTTTTCATTATTCATCCAATTCCTACAGTGAATGTGAGCTTTATCTCAGCTATATTGACATGACCTGGAACTCCATCTTTAGCCATAACAAACGTGAATCAGAAGAGTTGACCAGTGTTTGCTAGTGCTGATATTATTTTATTTTAGTCTATATAAACACTTACCTCTTTGACGCTGTGTGTTACTGCCCATATTAGAAAAACTCTTGACATCACCTGGAAAGAAGTCAGGACAACAGAAGATGGAACAATTCCTGAAAGAAATTTTAGGATGGATAAATAAATGTACTGTACTAAATTTCAATATATAATACATTTTCTAAAACATTCCAATTTAAATGTTTAGAGCCAAAACCATCTTGAGCAACTGAAAGGTGTCTATATTGCTTATTGCTATACAGACTAAATTTTCAATGTAGTCAGTATTAAAAAAAGTTTTCTCCCTAAAAACAATAATATTATTAATGGTATTACCAAACAATGGGATCCAGGTACCTTTCTTAAGCCTCTCAAAACCACTGACCAAGTGCAGTATTTTTTACACTTACTGTATAGATGGAGAAAGCAAAACCACTATCTACCCTTTAAAATAAGGCTTTAAAAGGACATTTTACAATATGGGTTTCAAAACAAATAGGCAACAAAGGATAAGAAATCAATCCTATTTGTGTCTAATGAGTGCTGGAAGCTCGTGGACATCAGAGGTGATGCACTATTTAATAGTTAAGTTAGGTATCTTTTATTATCTACTTGAATATTTTGCCAACAAGCACAACAACAACAAAAAAGATTATCTTTAAAACCTTTTTTTAATCACCTTGTTCATTACATGGCACAATTATCCTCCTAATGTCCTCGGGTTATAACACTGGAATCATCTTTAATTATTTTACTTATTTATTTTTTGAGACAAAGTCTCACTCTGTCACCCAGGCTGGAGTGCAGTGGCATGATCTGGGCTCATTGCAACCACTGTCTCCCAGGTTCAAGTGATTCTTGTGCCTCAGCCTCCCGAGTAGCTGGGACTACAGGCACGTGCCACCACAGCTGGCTAATTTTTTGTATTTGTAGTAGAGATGGGGTTTTACCATGTTGGCCAGGCTGGTATTGAATTCCTGACCTCAGGTGATCTGCCCGCCTCAGCCTCCCAAAGTGCTAGGATTACAGGCATGAGCCACCGCACCCAGCCGGTATGAATGTTTTTAAATGTATTGCTCTTGAAATGTATTGCCAAATTGCTTTCCAAAAAGTTTATTATTAATGATTTATATTCCCACTAGCAATATACAAAAGTGCCTGTCTTAGCACACCCTTGACGGTAAATTTAAATTTTAATAAGTAGTGAACAAAAAGCTGATCAATACTTTCTATGATGTATTGATGTCAAGATCTTTCTGGCCTTGCCTGCAGGTGGTCCTACAGTCTCTAGCCCGTGAACTCGCCTACTTGGGCACCTTAATTTCCCCCAAATCATGTCATTCAGACCAACTCTGACTTAGTTTCTCTGTAGCATAGGCAATTACTTCAATCAGTCGCCCAGCAAACAGCAGTTCAGGCCCTTGCCTGACAGCACAATCTCAAAATGCCTGCTCTACTGGACCAGTCAAAAGGCCAGGAGCTCTGTCTATTCTTGAATTTAAGCTAAACAACAGAAGGCCACACAGATGGGCATTATCTTAACTCTGAACAGAACTAGCAACTCAAGTTAGACTTATCATTATTATCGGGTGGATTTCATAAGAAACTGTCAAAAAATTATTAATATTGCCTTATTTGCCAAAGGAACAGTATACAGTATAATGTCCACCCTATCACTCAAAGCCTCTCATACAAAACCTCAGGTGGGAAATTTGTTTTAGAGCTCAATGTTAAGAAATGTTTGCTCCTTTCCAATAATGAGAATTATATAACTCAGTCACCCTCTTCAACTCGATAGCCAGAAAACTTCACGCCAGATCTGAAGCATACTATAGTGTGATAATTTTTTGTATGAGCTACCACAAATCCTTGTAGAACGTGGAGTATGGATATACAAGACAGACTAGATTCTCTCCTTTTTTTGGTTAGACAGGATTTCACTCTGTTGCCCAGACTGGAGTACAGTGGTACAATCATGGCTCACTGCAGCCTCACCTCCTAAGCTCAAGCAATTCCCCTGCCCTCAGACTCCCAAGTAAGCTGGGACTACAGGCAAGTGCCACCATGCCCATCTAATCTTTGTCTTTTTAGTAGAGACAGGGTTTCATCCATGATACCCACGCTGGTCTTGAACTCCTGAGCTCAACTGATCCGCCTGCCTCAGCATCCCAAATTACTGGAATGACAGGTGTGTGCCTGGCAGATAGGTCCTCTTTCTTTCTGGCATTTCTTGCAGTCAATCCCACTGTTTTTGCATTTATATGCCATTACTTCTTATTTGAACACAACGGCATAGCATGTTAAAACCCAAACTAGAAATTTTTTTTGTTATTGGCTACTTAAATTGGCTGTTTACAGATGACAGAGAGATTCTGCAATCTTACTAGTAAACTCTCACCAGATTAAACTTTATTCAAAAAAGATGTACCAGATATCTACTATTTGTTAATATTTGTGGAGTGCCTACTCTGTGCCAGGTACTGCTCTCCACGCTGGGGATGCAAAGGGAACACAGTGACCCTGGTAGGCTCACACTCCCTATGACTGATATGCTTTGGCACAGCTCTTAAAAATAAGATTTTTCCTGAAGGTGATGAGGGGTGACCAAACACTTGTAAACAGGAGGACGGCATGATTACATCTTGGTTCCAAAAAGATATCTCTGTCAGCAGTGCAAATCTTTGGTAAAGCAAGGTTATAATTTGAGAAATAATTGTGGGAATTTATGCTAAAAGGGCAAGGAACTTTTGAAGCAAAAACAATGGCAGATAAAAGAAACACAGTTGTGTGTGTGTTAAGCAAAAGCTGTATTAAAGTGGATCTGGCAATTGGTTGCTTGCTTCCCCAGAATGAGGGTGCCCTAAGGACTCCCTAAACCACTGGGCCCTGCAAAGCTGGAAAGCACTAGAAATCCTCCCTGGCTGGTTCAACCTTCAGATGGGGCAGGTTAGTGAAGTTGGGAGGCTGGCTATACCGGACAAAGACAAGGTTGACAGTTGAGTACAATCATGCACCACATAATGGCATTTTGGATAATGACAGACTGCATATATGATAATGGTCCCATAAGATTATAAAGGAGCTGAAAAATTCCTGTTGCCTAGTAATGTCTATTGTTAACAATATAACGCAACTCATTACTCATGTTTCTGATGGTGCTGGCATAAACAAATCTATTGTGCTGTTAATCATATAAAAACATAACACATCATATAAAAATATAGCACAGTACATTATATATGGTACATAATACTTGATAGTAAGCAAGTATATAACTGGATTATGTATTTACTATACTATTCTATCGTTACTTTAGAGTGTAATCCTACTTACTCAAAAAAAAAAAAAAAGTTAAGTGTAAAACAGATTCAGGCAAGTCCCTCAGGAGGTATTCTAGAAGAAAGCATTGTTGCAGGAGATGACAGCGCCATATGTGTTATCGCCCCTGAAGACCTTTCCAGTGGGACAAGATGTGGAAGTTGAAGACAGTGATACTGATGATCTGACCCTGTGTAGATGTGCCGTGTGTGTGTGTCTTACTTTTTAACAAAAAAGTTTTAAAGAGCAAAAAAAAAAAAAAAAAAAAAAAAGAAAGAAAGAAAGAAAAGAAAAATAGGAAAAAGCTTATAGAATAAGGATGTAAAGTATTTCTGTACAGCTATACAATGTGTTTTAAGCTAAGAGTTTTACAAAAAGTTAAAAAAAATTAAGCTTATAAAGTAAGAATGTTACAGTAATCTAGGGTTAAATTATTATTGCAGGAAGAAAAATATTTTTTATAAATTTAGTAGCCTACGTGTACAGGGTTCAGAAAGTCAACAGTAGGGCACGGCAATGTCCTAGGCCTTCATATTCCCTCACCACTCAATGACACATCCAAAGCAACTTTCAGTCCTGCAAGCTCCATTCAGGGTGTCATTTTAAATATTGTAGACCATACTTTTACTGTGCCTTTTCTATGTTTAGATACACACACACCATTCTGCTACAACTGCTTTACAGTCCAGTAACCTGCTGTAGAGGTTTATAGCCTAGATGCAGCAAGCTAGACCACATAGCCTAGGTGTAGTAGGCTAACATGGTAACACGTGAAATCAGATCACAGAATCTCCCTAACCAAATACAAAATATACTGAATCAAAAGTAACAACATTAAATCACAACAACAAAAATTGCCACCAGCAACCAAAAAGGAATAGGTATAACTTAATGCCATGTATTTTAAAACATGCTAGTCAGGAAAAGAAAGAGATTATGGCATAGTCTCTTCCCCCAAAATTAATATTGGTGAATAAACAAAATCCTGAGTGTTCATTAATGAGTCAGATTTGGAGGGAAACACAAATTTCTGGCTAGAGTGTGACAGAAATGGAGGCTGAAAAGCAAAGGTGAAGTGGGGGAAGTGACTAACCAGGAGCCACCTCATTCATGCTGAGCCTTCCAGGCCCCACACTGAGTTGGAGACTGATACAAAATTCCCTATGGGAACCAAGGACACTTCCTGCAGAGTTGAGGAATCCTACATGGCAATTAAAATCTCAGAACAGAAAGCAGTGTCCACATAATTAATACATAGCTCATTCATGTTGCTTAAGAGTCAAGAAATACAAAAAGATACACAGAGAAAAGTCTCTCTCCTAATCCCGTCACTAGCCAGGTCCCTTTTCCAAAAGTAACCAATTATTAATTCCTTGTCTAGCATTCAGAGATAAAGTATATAAAGCAAATATGTAGGTGAATGTATAAAGACATACTTATATTCATTATTTTTTCAATTTTTTATATAAAAGAAGCATTTTATACATATTCTCCTATACCCTGCTTTTCTTCCCTTAAAATCTAACTGGAAGGTCTTCCTATATCAATACGTAAATTTTAATTGCTGAGGCTTTATAATGTTTTCATAACTATACACTCTCCTAACCTCTACCCATGTCCTCAGGGTGTCGAAAAATGTGTAAAACAGAAAAACTCAAATCCTTAAATCATAGCTCAGAGGGGAAAAAAACTGAATCTTTAATACTGTTAAAATACAGGCAAGGAGAATGTGGTAATACCCCTATCAGAGCAAATAAAATTGCTAGACAGAGCTGCTAACATGTCAGCAAGATGAAGAGACATAGCAACAACACAAAAATAATACGAGAAAACAAGGAAACAAAAGGAAGCCACCCACTGCATCTGGCGGAAAGTCGAAGATTAAGGCAACTGAAAGACAGTATGGAAGACAAAGACAACCCAACATAAAGATAATTGTCATCCCCAATGTCGAGGATGCAACATGGAACAGAAACCTGAACTGAAAAAACTAAATCTGCACTGAAAGAATATCCTGTGTTCCATACAACTGATAGTGAATGACTAAAACTGAGAAATTTCCTGGTTATAAAAACAATACTTCAGAGATCCAGACCAAAAAAATTACCTACAAAGTGGTAAGAAAATCAGCCTGAGTTTAGACTTCTTCATAGCAACATCCAAAGTCAGAAGGCAGTGAAGCAACACTATAAAGGTCTGAGACAAAAAGAGTACATTCAAGGATATCATACCCACCCAAGAAGTCGTTCCAATGTTATTATAAAGCAAATGGCAGACATCACCAAATGCGAAAGAACTTCACATATAATGCTTATGTGACCTTGAGAAACACAAGCTGTCAGAAACTCAGCCAAACGAAATAAATAAAAAAAAAAAAAGAACTGAGGAAAGGAGAAGTCATAATAAAAATGCCCATGGTGGGCACTAAATCTATTCAAATATAATACTAAGACTAAATAGTTATGGTAATTATGGTCAAAGACTATATTATAAATGCTATGAATAATAATAAATTAATAACTTAAAAATGTGAGTCAGGGAAGAGATACTAATTTCCTTAATAGAATTAAAAGATATTGTCTAGATAGCCTTAACAGAGTTAAGAAATGTTACATAAAATGAAAATATAGGTAAGCATAATTTGAATCTAGAATTTTCATAACTTTTTTCTTAGAGAGATTCTTTTAGTAAATAGCATTGCCAGCCATGGCAATCCCAGCACTTTGCGAAGCTGAGATGAGACAATCACTTGAGGCCGGGCATTTGAGACCAGCCTGGACAACACAGTGAGAGACCACATCTACAGAAAAAAATTTTAAAAAATAGCTGGGCATGGCAGCATTTGTCCGTAACCCCTGCTATAAGACTGAGGTGGGAGGAACGCTTGAACCCAGGAATTTGAGGCTGCATTGAGCTACGATGGTACCAACTGCACTCCTGCTTGGATGCAGAGCAAGACCCCATCTCAAAACACCACCACCACCACCACACACACACACACACACACACACACACACACACAGAGTTAAAACAAAAAAGTCATAATTTATTTTTGACGAACAATGTTTTTAATGAAAAAATGTCTTTTTCATAATATAAGCTATCTTGATTTCTCTGTCTGCCTACTTTTCTTTCTCATATTAATAAATATGTGAAGACAATGTTCTTTGGAATGACATTTACCTAATACTAATGAAGATTAGCTCTACTGATAGAATTCAGAATAATTTTAAACTCTACTCTTTGTACTTTTCCACATTGCCTAAACTTTTAAAGAACACAAATTAAATTTTCAAAATTAAAAAAATAATCATTCTTAACAATAAATTAAACTTTTGGCACTAGCAAAAAGATAATTCTAAAAGTGAATCACCTCTAATCTTAAACAGGAATTTTCTTTTTTTTTCTTTTTTTTTTTTTTTTTGAGACAGAGTCTCACTCTGTCACCCAGGCTGGAGTGCAATTGCGTGATCTCAGCTCACTGCAACCTCCGTCTCCCAGGTTCAAGCGATTCTCCTGCCTCAGCCTATTGAGTAGCTGGGGTTACAGGTGCGTGCCACTGCGCCCAGCTAATTTTTGTATTTTTTTTTTTTTTAGTAGAGACGGGGTTTCAACATTTTGGCCAGGCTGGTCTCGAACTCCTGACCTTGTGATCCACCCGCCTCAGCCTCCCAAAGTGCTGGGATTACAGGCATGAGCCACCATGCCCGGCCTAGGAATTGTCTTAAATACTTTCTCTTAGGGTACAAGTTAATTTTGGGGTAACAGAAAATATTTCTGACCAAAATGGAAAAGGAAGGGATATAAAACAGGTGCTGGAGCAGATTCAAACACCACAGGACTCAGGGAAGAGAATGGCTGGCGTTTTCAAAGAACTGACAGATGCCAATTCTCTCTCTTTTTTTTTTTCCCAGAACATAGAAAACTGGCCATGTCTCTTGGGGTTACATCTCCTGACCACCCCCAGAAAGCAATTTCAATACATTTCACATAACCACACTTAGATTATTGGGTTCTGACAAAAGAAATTTGTCTTAGACTGAAGTCAATAGCAAAACTATGGTATTTATGATAAGCTCTGTGGATTTACGTGAGGTTGGCATTTCTGAAATATGTACTAAACTTTAAAAGGGCATTATATTTTCTTTGGGCTAAAAGGATAGTGTTAATAAATATATTCATGCTTAATTGTAATGAAACTGAAATGAATTTTAAAGAAGAAACATAAGAAATCAAGCGTATTGATACTTCATGTGTCATCACTGGTATATATGCACCAAGTTATACGAATAATCCCTAAGTACCCTGAATGCTGGATAAAAAACCATTTTATTAGTATTTCTATTTTAAAAATTTATTAAATTCTGTTTCAATATACTTTTGAAAGTTTTTTTTATGCAAAGCTTTTTCAAAAAGCTAAACCTGGCTGGGCATGATAGCTCACGCCTGTAATCCCAGCTGTCAGAGTTGGAAAGGATCTAAGGGATCAAGTTCAACACTTGATAGATATGAGGTTGGGAGAAGGTAAAGTGACTTGCCAAGCTTACATAGATAATTCAAGACAACAAACTGGTATTTGGGGTTATGCTTAATGTTTAGTGGTCACTCTCTAAGAAGGTAAATTAATGGTCTTTATATAACGAGGACAAAATCAAATATTTGCAACCAATGTTTGAAATGTTCACAATGTAAAATGCTTGCAACCAATATGACAACAGATTAACATTTAAACTATATAAAGAATACGAATTGTTTTTATCTTAAAAAAAATCAAGATCCTAATGGCAAATGAGCAAAGGGCACAGACAGGTCACATAAAAATAGTCACAACTAATTAACAAACATATGGATTACAATCAACTCCGCAATTAGCAATAAAGCAAATCAATGAAACTATTAATACCTATGACTTTTATATGATTAACTTAGTGAATATTAAAAAGGAATCATAATATCCAAATGCTGATATTATGTTGAAACAACTATACTAACGTTTTGCAAATGGGCACAATCCTTTGGGAATTGAATCTGGTCATGTTATTTAAGAGTTAAAAGAATATTTGCATGTTTTGAAGTAGTAATTACACATAAAGATGTATGCTAAAGGCATAAACCAAAGACTAAAATATCTACCTATCAACAGAGACTCTAAGGGCATAAGCCAAAGAGTAAAGAGTGTAGACATAGACAGAGATAGTGGCTGAAAAAATATTTCTAATATTTTAAAAATGAGAACAATTTGTTCTCCGCTAAGAGAGACATGGTGATACATCTCATTATCAGATATTTTGTAGTAATTTAGAAGTATTAGTGAATACAAAATGAGTTGAAACATTCTGTCATACCAGAAAGCAGAAAATTATTAAACATCACTGGGGTCCTTTCAAAAGGGACTCAGAAGATGATCTGAAGATGCTCCAACTGGCCAAAGATGGGCTAATGTGAGCATTAGAAGGAATCATTAAAATGGATGGAATCACATAAAATACATAAAATCTATGAGATTATGATGACAAAATAATAAAATGAAAACATTCATTGCCCTTTGACATGCTTGGATGATTCTTGCTGTTTGGGGTGTGTGTGTGTATGTGTGTGTGTGTGTGTGTGTGTGTGTGTGTGTGTGTGTGTGTGCATTAGTACCTACCTGAGTTGGGAATAAGACATAATGAAAACATTCATTGCCCTTTGACATACTCTGATTCTTGCTCTGTGTGTGTGTGTGTGTGTGTGTGTGTGTGTGTGTGTGTGTGAGTATTAGTGTCTACCTGAGTTGGGAATATGACATTCCAGGTACTGAAGCAACAGGAAACACTAGCCCTCATTCTATTTTAAATTATAGACCAATGTAAAACTTACTTAAACTGGATTATCCTCCCTCAAAATTGAAATAGTTTTTCTTTTAGAGTTAATGAAGTATTGGTAGCTGAAGCCAATTTCAGTCAATGAATGAGAGGTATTGCTGTCTGATTTCAAAGTAAACCCTGAACCTTTTAAAAATAAAATAAAACACATTTTACATGGAAAAAGAAACCCTACACACTTTTTCACTGGTCTTCTTTAGAGGGTTCTGGGAAACCAACACATTATCCCGAAAACTGGTAAATCAAGGGGAAGAATCAAAGTAAAAAAAAAAAAATAAAAATAAAATAATACTGTTATATCACAAGAAACGAAGAAAAATCGTTACCTCTAGGGAAGGACACTGGATGGCTGGGGGACTGGGATGGAAGAGAGACTCACTTTCCACTGCATACCCTTTTATAGCTTTTGCATTCTATACCATGTGAATGTATTACTTATTGAAAAAATAAACTCATTTAAGTGTCACTATAGAGGATCATGTAACAAAATGGAGAAATGAGAATGAGTACATTAAAGGAAAAAAACCAGTCAGAATCCAAATGATAGCCACTTGAATTATAACAGTGCAGGCAGTGCATATGCATACAGAACAGGTCTAAAAGGAAACACAGAAAAATAAAAACTGTTGACTAGAATTGCAGAATATAGGGGCATTTTTTTTCTTTTTATTAAAACGAATTCCACTGCTATATTTATAATGTTATTTGTCTAATAAATAATGTTAAAGTGGCATTTAAATGGAAAAATACAGTCTTTTTTCCTTTTCTGTCATCCACACTTCTAGAAAAGCCTGGCTTTTTGAATCTTGAGCCCATAACCAAGGCGTGAAGAACTGTTTGGGGGTAACCACTCTGACTGCGGGCAGTCAGATAAAAGAAAGGGCCTCTTGAGGGCTGTTCATACAGATGTTTAAAGTACAAATGACTTTGCCCAGCTCTGCTTTTCCATCCCTGTACTAATACGGGGTTGGTGGCGGTGGTGGCGCTCCTCGAGTAGGAGGCCCACAGAACATGGAAAGAGCCTGTCGACGGCACATAAAAGACACACACTGAAAACACTGCTTGCAGGAGGAGTGAAGCTTGTCAAAGTACTGCAGAGGCTGGGAAAGTGAAGAGAAGAGAAAGAGCAATTACAGCCCGCACCTAACAATTCCTCAGCTAAATTTAACTGGAGAGGTGGAATATATCTGCAGCTTGAAAATGATAAGCAAATGAATGTTCAGGTACAAAAAGACCCGACCCACACAGAACATTAAATGGTCATTGTAAAAAAAGATATTTTTTCTTATCAATCATCTGCTATTATTCTGATATTTCCATTGTCATGCCCCAAAATAAATAAATGGCCTCAAGAAGGAATAAGGAGATCCTAGGCTCAGAGCAAAAGCTTTTATTTCTTGTTAGAAGATAAATCAAAATCAATAAGAATTTATCAATGTCAAGCTTTTTCAGAAATGCTACTTTAAAAATTTCTAGCTATAAATAATGAAAATCAAATGTTAACTATTTATTTTTTGAAGGTTTAAATGGATTTTTCCAAAGTTTTCCAAATTTTTATGTCAAGATATCTCAGCTAATATACTTATTCATGCTGAACTACGTTCACAAATAATTCCAAAGGCAAGTTTTTTTTTTTTAATGCACAGAAATGTATTTCATGATGGTCAGAGGCAGGAGGAATGCTTGAGCTCAGGGGTTCAAGATCAGACTGGGCAACATGGCAAAATCCTAGTTTTTGTATTTTTTTTGTCTCTACAAAAAAATACAAAAATTAGCACGTGTGGTGGTGCATGCTTTGATCCCAGCTACTTGAGGTGGGAGGGTTGCTTGAGCCCAGGAGGTCAAAGCTGCAGTGAGTGAAGACCCTGCCTCAAAAAAAAAAAACAAAAAACAGTATAATTATTTCTGGGTAATGGCATCAAGGATGTTTTTTACCCTCTTCTTTAGTCCTTTGGTGCTGGTTGATTTTATTTTCTAACAATGTGCATGTGTTACTTTATATTAAAAATAAAATCTTTTGGCCGGGTGCAGTGGCTCACTCCTGTAATCCCAGCATTTTAGAAGGCTGAGGCAGGTGGATCACTTGAGGTCAGGAGTTCAGGACCGGCTTGGCCAACATGGTGAAACCCCATCTCTACTAAAAATATAAAAATTAGCTGGGCATGGTGGCATGTGCTTGTAATTCCAGTTACTTGGGAGGCTGAGGGGGAAGAATTGCTTGAACCCAGGAGGCAGAGGTTGCAGTAAGCTGAGACCACACCACTGCACTCCAGCATGGGTGACAGAGTGAGACTCTATTAAAAAAAAAAAAAAAAAAAGAAAGAAAGAAGGTCTTTTTCCTTCTAAAAAAGACCACAACTTGATTTAATAGCCACCACACTACCAATTCTGTCAAAAATAAAAATGGATACAATTTCCATTGAAACAACATACAATGATCATTTTCATATACAACTAATTTATAATCATTTTAGCAAAAAATATATATATATAAGAACAAAAAGATCTTTTTTTTTTTTCCTTTTTAAGACAGTCTCCCTCTGTCACCCAGGCTGGAGTGCAGTGGCACAATCTTAGCTCACTGCAAACTCCACCTCTAATTTCAAGCGATTCTCCTGCCTCAGTCTCCTGAGTAACTGGGATTACAGGAATGTACCACCACGCCCAGCTAATTTTTGTATTTTAGTAGAGATGGGGTGTCACCATGTTGCCCAGGCTGGTCTTGAACTCCTAACCTCAAGTGATCTGCATGCCTCAGCCTCCCAAAGTAATGGGATTACAGGCATAAACCACCATGCCTGGCTCAAATATAATTTAAAAAAATCTAAATGGAAACAGCTTTTGGAAGAATTTATTTATTCAAGTATCCCTTATTATTAATGAGGACTTTGATGGGAAGAAAACAACATCACGTACAAGATCATTACTTAGCTTGATGACCACGTATATTACCTAGGGGTAAACTACTCTGCTTTTGCTTCTGGATTCCAACACTAAAGATATAGAACTGACTCATTACTTACATTGAGTACTGTACTATCACTATGTACTATTGCCAACTGGATGGACTCATGGTTTGCTCTATTGGCTCAGAACTTGAGCAACCATCCAAACCCTTGTGGCAGACAATATTGGCTGTTATCCACTATACAGTGTCCCTTTCTGCCTCACTAACAGAATACTGATTACCCTGCTAAAACACTAGCTTTCTTGGGATCCCTTGCAACTTGAGGAAGCCACCTAGCACAGTTCTGACCAAGGAAGCATAAATCAAGTTTCTGGAAAGCCTTCCACTTTCTGCGTGGAATGTAAATATGACATGATATTAACTCATCATAGATGTCTTATAACTATGGGGCTACAAGTACAAAGACAGAAGTCACATACTAAGGATAGTAGAGTAGAAAGACAGACTTCTTGTTATACAGGAAAAATAAATCCCTATTTCATTAAAGCCACGGGAGTTAGAATTCTGGTGTGCATAACCAATGCAATCTTACTTATATCTGAAGAGAATCTGGGTAGACTTAAGAAATCAAACTACCACAGAGTGCAGGACTAGGCAACACTTTTGAAAGAAACCATTTCAATTATACTTTCCAGTCATGGAAACTAATGACATCAATAAGAAAAAACATGGTGGAAATTTGGTGTAAAAATTTTTCTGGTAAACAATCTTCTGAATCATCTATAAAACAAAGTTCATATCTAAAAAAATCACTAGTCTATTATATCCAAAAATTTTAAAAATCTGCTTTCTCTTACAACTTCGAGATGCGGAATTCATCAACATCTTTTAAAAACATCTTTCTGGAGCCAAGAATGTGGCATCTCAATGCCAGGTTAAGATCTACCAGATATAAATGCAGTATTTAATGAACATACTTAACTATTATAAATAGTTGATTGCCCTTTAATAAATCATTTTCCTTTAAAAGTGTTGGAATTTTGATTACCGCCTTCTTCCAAACAGATTATTTTAAGGAAACATTTTCCACCCATAAGCATTATACCCTAATCAACTAAGCAAATCGGCCCCAGATCTAAGATGAAAATGTTATATGAATAAACTCTAAAGAGCTGGGAAATAAGTATATCCCTTGATTCTTCACAGTAAAGTACTCTGAAAAATTACTTTGTTTTGAATTCCAAGGAAGTTTCATAAAAATTTACGGACTGAAAGTGTGATTGAACCTGAAGAACACTGAACACAGCTCACAGTTCCCAGAGCAGGTTCCTGTTAAGTTTAGGAGAAAGCCCTTTCCAAGTGAGAGTTCTGAAGTGGAAAGGGATACTCCTTACCATGTATCAACAAGAAGCTAAGAGCCCTCACATGCTATACCACTACAGGTGGAGTCTGGACTGAGAGTCATCAGCCCCCTTGGCTCCCACCATGTATGACCTACCGAGATGACCAGAGCCTGTAGGAGGTGGTATATGTTAGACCAAGCATTGCGTCAGATTATACAGAAATAAAGGGAGAAACAAACTGGGCTATACTGCTGTTCAAACGACAATAAAAATACTAAAAGCTAACATCTATTAAGAGCATTCTATTCATCAGGCCCAGATCTACATCCTTTACTTATATTAATTAATTTACTTCTCAAACACCTCTATGAGGAAGGTGCTATTTTCCTCAATGCACACATGAGGGAAATGAGGTCCAGAGAAGGCAACTCACACTTACTAAGTCACACAGTAAGCAAGCGGAAGAACCAGACTCAAAGCCAGGCAGTCTGACTTCAGAACCATGCTCTTAACTACTAAGCTATAACAACTTCAACCTAGGAAGAAAAAAGTCAGGAAAAACAAGCCTGTGGTGGGTGGTGCTGACCATATGTCCATGAATTCTTTGATACTCCTCCCTTCACAAGGCAGAGCCTAATTCTCCTCCACTAGAGTGAGGTGTGGGCTTAGTAACTTACTTCTAACAAATAGAAAACAAGCCGAAGTAATGGTATGCGACTTAAAGACAGGATCATAAAAGGCCCTGCAGCTTCCTCCTTGCCCTCTCTTGGACCTCTTTGCTTCCCTGAGGAAAACCTGCTGCTTTGTCACAAGAGACACTCTAGCACGTGGTGAGGAGCCGGGACCCCTTGTCAACAGCCGATCCCCAGTTCTAGTCCAGTCTGCAGATGACTACAGCCCTAGCCAACACTTTGACCACAACTGCATGAGACACTGGGCCAGAACTACTCAACTAAGCTGCTCCAAATTACTGACCCACAGAAACTAAGAGATTGTAAACATTTTGTTTTAAGCAATTAAGTTGTAAGATAATTTTTAATGTACCAATAGAAAACTATTACTACTACTATCCAAAAATAGATTACTACAGACAGAACCTTTTATCAGAGCCAGACTTTCCTTTTTTTCTTTTTGAGATGAGGTCTCGCTGTGTCACTTAGGCTAGAGTAAAATGATACAATCACAGCTCACTGTAGCTTCCACCTCCTGCGCTCAAGCAATCCTCCTGACTCAGCCTCTCTGAGGAGCTGGAACTACAGGTGTGTATCACCATGCCTGGCTAACTTTTTTGATTTTTTGTAGAGATAGGGCCCCACTATATTGTCCAGGCTGGTCTTGAACTCCTAGGTTCAAGTGATCCTCCTGCTTTGGCCTCCCAAAGTGCTGGGGTTACAGGCATGAGCTATCGTGCCAAGCTCAATATTTTCAACATCAAATCATATTTAGATAAGCTATAAATTGTGCAATTACTTAATGATCTTGTATGTTTATTCATTCTCTGGAAGCAATGCCATTTTGACCATTGCAGAAGGGTGAAACAACACATCCTTTAGGTCCCTTCAAAAGCATAATGAATAGAACTTATTAATATCTGAAATTCTACCCTACTTACTTTATTAAAATTAAACAAGACATATATTAACGTTAAAAAATTATTCCTGCCTTCAACTATCACATCAATAAAAAAAAAATATATTCCACCTCCAAAAATCTATAAGAACAAGCTGTCTATTTGCTTCTCAAAAGTCTATTTGAGGTGCTAATCTGCCATTATTTATATCCCCTTGACTCCTTTCTGAGCAGCCGTCATTAATAGAACAATTTAGGAGTTTAAAACACTCTTTCCTGAACTCAACTGCCTCTTGAAGTTATTAGTCATACTTCTCAAGGCTACAGTATGGTAAGTGCTAAAGATGAAAGGCATCTGAAGAAGGCTGTGAAGAAGAGCCACCATCAAAAGCACCAAGATTAGGGCTGGGAGCAGTGGCTCATGTCTGTAATCCCAGCACTTTGGAAAGTGAAGGCAGGCACATTTCTTGAGCTCAGGAGTTCAAGATCAGTCTGGGCAACATAACGAAACCCTGTCCTACCAAAAATACAAAAATTAGCTAGGCATGGTGGCACGCACTTGTGGTCACATCTACTCCAGAGCCTGAGGTGGGAAGACTGGTCACATCTACTCAGGAGGCTGAGGTGGGAAGATTGCTTGAGCCTGGGAAGTGGACGCTGCAGTGAGCTGTGATCACACCACTACACTCAAGCCTGGGTGACAGAGCAAGACCCTGTCTCCAAAAACAACAAAATCACCACCAAGACCAGCTGCTGCTTGCAGACTGACAATCCTAAAGCCCTCCTTCCTGATCATTCAGGTATCTTTCATCAGGTTTGAGGCTTTCTGGGGGTATTTTCTGCCCCAAAATTATAACTGCAGTCTTCACGATGCCCCAGAGTTGTCATTTGAGAATCCAGGTATGCTCAGAGGACAAATACTGGCCTACCTCTTGGTGTAGAAGGGAAAGAGAAAACAGTGAATTGGATTTCAGTCTAGAAGTATTTAAGGCTGGGTGTGGTAGTGCATATCTATAATCCCAACACTTTTAGGAGGCTGAGGCAGGAAAATTAATCGAGGCCAGGAGTTCGTGACCAATCTGGGCAACACAGTGAAACCCTGTCTCTACTCAGAAAAAAGGAAGTATTTGATACTTTGCTTACCCCATTCTCCCATGTCCCGGCTTTAGAAATGGCCAGCCTCAGGCTGTCCCATCCAAACTCAAATCCCCTAAAGGAAAAAGAACAGAGGCAAGATCAAGACTGGTATTTCGGCAGTGAGGACTGAGGAGAGTATGAACAGGGAATGAAAAGGAACCACTGGCGAAGCAAGAGGAAAAAGTGCAATGGAGTAAATGAGCAACAATGAAGAGGCCAGAAAAATACAGAGAAAGAAAAGGCAAGAAGAGGAAAAGGGGGAGATTTAGAGTAGGAGATGAAGGCAGAGGAGGGTTTGTTTGTTTTAAAGAATAGAAACATAAAGTGGCAGAGAAATGATGTTCCCTAAAAGGAAAAGAGGCAGAGGGAAGCAAAGGGCAGATGGTGAAAATGACAAAGGTTGACACTCCAAGTTCCTGATTAGGAACTAGGTGGAAACTGGTGGTGCCACTGGCAGATCCAGAGTGCAGGGAAGGTCAAGGGTAAAATGATGAGGTGGCTTCTGCACATGCTGAGTTTGTTCCTTCTGCACATGTTGAGTTTGTTCCTCTGCAGAGAAACCATGTGGAGATGTTCAGGTGGGCAGTTGGGATGGAGACTCAGGAGAAGGATATGGCTCAAAAGTGGTATGAGGGAGCCACTGAAGCCATGGGAAGGTATAGTACCACACAGGGAGACTGTAGAGGGGAAGAGAAAGGTTAAGGGCCAGAGCCCAGAGAGTACCATTTGTGCGATGCAGGGAGAAAGAAGAGCCCGTGAAGGCATCTCAGGACAGAGGCAGGTCGATCTAAGGCACAGGCTGAGAGCTGGGAGAGACTGGTGGAGTGGCAGAGTGAACGGCCTCACCTTGAGGGGCAGCAAGGGTAGCACTGTCCTCAGGAGAGTCAGGTTTCCAGTAAGGTAAGAAACTGAGGATGTTTGTACTCTGTGAGGACAGAGTGACCTTGCTTATAAGGGAAAAGGGTTCCAAAAGACCCTGCGACCTTCCTTCTGTGTTCTTATGCCTCTTTGAACTTATCCTTTGGGTGAAACATGTGTCACACTGTTCCTCTGTGTTTCATGTTTATCTCCTGGGCTTAAGGGCAGACGTGGGTCAGAGTGAGTTTTATATTCTCAGTGCTTTGTCAGCGCTGTGCCTGCCACCCAGCAGAAACCCAATAAATAATAAACATAAGCTGCGTGCAGTGGCTCACTCTTGTAACCCCAGCACTTTGGGAGGCCAAGGCGGGCGGATCACTTAGGGTCAGGAGTTCAAGACCAGCCTGCCCAACATGGCAAATCCTCATCTCTACTAAAAAAAAAAAAAAAAAAATACACACACACACACACACACACACACACACATAAATTAGCCAGGCATGGTGGCAGGGCCTGTAATCTCAGCTACTCAAAAGGCTGAGGCAGCAGAATCGCTTGAACCTGGGAGGTGGAGGTTGCAGTGAGCTGACATCACACTATTATGCTCCAGCCTGGGCAACAGAGTAAGACTACATCTAAAAATAATAATAATAATAATAATAATAATAAATACTTGTGGGTTTTCTGGAGAGACATTGGGAAGTCTATATGAGTAAAAGCCTTGAAATATATTACTTTTGACCTATTTCTGGAAATTCATCCATAGAGATTAATCACAGCTGTATAAACATTAAGCTACAGGTATAGCTATAATTTGCTCACTTTAAAGCCACCAACATATTTAACAAATAGAACACTGGTTAAAAATCAATATATCTATATAGATGAATATTAGAAATCCTCCAAAAATCTATACAGATCAACATTAACAAATACAAGCATATAAAACCCACACCTTCAGCACAATTAAATAACACAGACTACAGGCTCAATACACCTGTAAGTAAAAACAATAAACAGCAAATTCCAAGCACATCTATCTCCTGAGGTCCCACTGCAAATCTCTGTGGAAAGCGAGGAGAATTTGGGAAAATGGCATGAAGAGAGAAGAGCAGAGCAGAAGGCCTACATCTGAGCCAAAATCACCCCAGAAAGAGACAGTCTATCCTAATTATAAAAACACTGAAAAACATCTTATATAGAGCACTAACCACAGGGAAGAGACATAGTCTGTGGGATGCTGTGGCAATCTGAAAAAAGCATTGCTTCTAAGGAAGAAATGAGTAAAAAAGAAGGGAGAGGAGGTGCCCTCTAGTGACTGGATAGGGAAGGAGTAAGAAGCTGGAGGACATTTAGATTCCTGTAACACAAAGACGAGGTAAAACAATCACAGGCATATAATTCCTCCCCCACCGACCTCTTCAAGCAAAAAGCCTTCCACTAAAGAGACTACACTTCACTGCATTTAAGGATCGCAATATTTGCAAACTAGGGATCTCATAAACCAACCCAAACTTCCAATCCTGTCTACAAAAGGAACAGATGCCAGTAGTTTACAACTATACACAACCATTTTCAGGAGCAAATAGAAAAAGATCAAAACATTTTAGCTAATGAAAATGCCCTCCCCCCAAAAAAAAAAAAAATGACAAAGGAAACTTTAACAAAACAATCCAAACTGAACTAAATATCCTTAAATAGGCATTTGGGCTATGAAAAAATATATGTTTAATCAGTTCAAATCTGAGAATAGAAATGGACTGAAAATGGCTGAAAGAAAAATTGATTGAATTCAGTAAAAAAAAGAAAGAAAAAGATAAAATTATATCTGAAATGAAGACTAAATTTCTAAGTGCCCCAAGGAGAACAGATAAAATAAAAATGAAATAAAGAAAACTGAAGAATGAAAGCAAAATAACCATGAGAATGAAAACAGGATAAGCAAGGAAGTAAGAGTGATCAGAGAGAAAATAGTTGAAAGGGAAGGAGGCAAAGAAGACCAACAAACGTTTGGAATCCCTAAATTAAAAGAGAAACAAAATAACAAAACAGAACTAAAATTTAAAACTATAATCTAATAACACTTTCAGAAATAAAAGAAGGCCTAAATCTACAAATTGAAAGGGCCTACTGGGTACCTGGGAAAATCACCCTGTAAAGGTCAACTGAGGCATATCCTAGTAAAACTATTAGACTTTTAAAAGCATGTATATATACACAGAGAGAGAGAAAGACCTCAGAGTTTTATGATAAAAAAAAAATCTCAAAAGGGCAAGATAATTAGGTTGGCATCAGACTCCCCAAGAGGAACATAAAATGGAGCAGCGTTTTCAAGAAATTTAAGGGAAGAAAAAGTCAACTAAGGATTCTGTATCTAGCAAATCAGTCCTTCAAATATGAAGGCTACAGAAAAAGTCTGAAACAGGGATGAACTCAGAGAATACTATGCCCACAGCCCTTCTGGGGATCTTCTTTTGGGGAGAGGCATTCTGCCATGGGCCCTGGGCATTCCTACTAATTCCTGCTAGGTATGCCAAAAAGGCAAGATCCTGACTGCTCTTTTCCCAGGTCATTTCTTAGGCTTGTGTTTTCAAGGAGCAACCTTGAGGGATAAGGTAGCATTGATTCCCAGAGCTTCTGTTTACTATACAAACACTACATTCCTCAAGTGCTCTAATACAAACCACTGCATATCTAGATTCCATGTCCCCTAAGTCCCACAGGGATGACACATGTGTGTCTAGTCTAGACACATGTATGTCTAAGTCCCATGGGACTTAGGGGACACGGAGAACTGATGCAAATGAAGAGGGCATTCTGGCTATTTTTCCTGCCACGAGTAATAAAGTCCTTTGTATCTGACCCAAGAGTCTCTGTTTTCTGCCAGGATCCACGAAACACTAATGAGCTAACTTATTAGCTTGTAAGTAAGGTAACATCTCCAATGTGTCACAGTTCCTGACACTACTAGAGAATGAGCTTCATCCAATTAAAAGGTGGTGAGAAATTTGGGCAAAAAAAATCTGACAGTGAACATTTAATATATTTAAATGTGGTCTTAAGACTAAAACAGGCTGGGCATGGTAGCTCACACCTGTAATCCCAGCACTTTGGGAGGCTGAGGCAGGTGGATCATCTGAGGCCAGGAGTTTGAGACCAGCCTGACCAATATGGTGAAACCTCATCTCTACTAAAATTACAAAAATCATCCTGGCATGGTTGCGTGTACCTGTAATCCCAGCTACTTAGGGGGCTGAGGCAGAATTGCTTGAATCCAGAGGCAGAAGTTGCAGTGAGCCAAAATTGTGCCACTGCACTCCAGCCTGGGTGACAGAGCAAGCCTCCACTTCAAAAAAAAAAAAAAAAAAAGAAAGACTAAAACAAAGGTTGGGACAGAGCAGATGTAAATGTTCTATGTTCTAACAAGGTAAAAATAACATACGTTTAAAAATGAGAGAAGGGAAAGAGGAAAGTAGAATAAGCTCACTGTTGTATTGGCAACAGGTGGGAGTTAAAAGACAACCTTTAAAAATAGACAAGCTAGAAAATAAAAAATTAAATAAGAAAACAGAGGACTAAGGGCATTTTAAAAAGTATCAAATCAGGGTAATCGAGTTATCTATAGAAACAAGGTTTTAGATACAATACCAAAGCACAATCCATGAAGGGAAAACTGGCTAAGTTATACATTATTACATTTAAAAATTTGTGCTTTCTCAAAGACACTATTCAGAGAATCAAAAGACAAGCTCCAGAGCAAGAGAAAGTATTTGCTGAACACCTGTCTGATGAAGAATTTGTGTCCAAAATATAGAAAGAATTCTTAAATCTCAACAATAAAACTACAAAAATGAGTGAAAGAACTGAACAGACATCTTGCTGCAAAAGATAACAGATAAGCATATGAAAAGATGTGCCATAGCACTTGTCATGGGAGAAATAAAAATTAAAACAACAACTACCACTACATACCTATGAGAATGTCTGAAGTCCAACAAACTGGCAAGCTGGACTTGACTAAAATTTAAAATCTCTGCTCTGCAAAAGATACTGTCAAGAGAATCAAAAGACAAGCCTCAGACCAGGAGAAAATATTTGCAAAAAATATATCTGACAAAGGACGGTTATTGTAAATTTAAAAAGACCTGAAAACAGGGTTCCCAATCCCCGGGCTGCACAGCAGGAGACTGGCAGGTGAGTGAGCATCACGGCCTGAACTCCACCTCCTGTCAGATCAGCAGTAGTGTTTGACTCTCATAGGAGCACGAACCCTACTGTGAACTGTGCATTCAAGGGATCTAGGTTGAGTGCTCCTTATGAGAATCTAATGCCTGATGATCTGAGGTGAAACAATTTTATCCCTTACCCTTACCCCGAGTCCATGGAAAAAATGTCTTCCACGAAACCAGTCCCTGGTGCCAAAGAGGTTGGGGACTGCTGCCTTAAAAGGTACTTTACCAGGCTAAGGTGGGAGGATCACCTGAGGCCAAGAGTTCAAGACCAGCCAGAGAAACATAGTAAGACTTCATCTCTACAAAACATTTAAAAAATTAGCTGGGCATGGTGGCTCACACCTGTAGTCCCAGCTACTCAGGAGGCTGGGGTGGGAGGATCACTTGTGCCCAGGAATGCAAGGCTACAGTGAGCTATGATTGTTCCAGCCTGGGTGACAGAGTAAAACTGTCTCAAAAAAAAAACAAAAAAACAAAAAAACAAAAAACCCTCACTAAAGAAGACCCACAGATGCAAATAAGCATATTAAAAGATGCTCTATGTCATGCATCATCAATACAACACTACGCACCTGTAAGAAATTCGGGCAAGGATGTGGAATAAGAAACTCTCATCCGCTCCTCTTGGGAAAGCAAAATGGGAGAGACACTTTGGAAGACTGTTTGGCAGATTCTTACAAAACTAAACAGACCCTTACCATATAATCCAGCAATCATGTTCCTTGGAATTTATCCAAAGGAGTTGAAAACTTGCATCTGCACAAAAACCTACACACAAATGTTCATAGCAGCTTTATTCATAATTGCCAAAACCTGGTAGCAGCCAACATGTCTTTTGCTAGGAGAATGAGTAAACTGTGGTACATCTAGACAACAAAGTATTATTCAGTGCTAAAATGAAATGGGCTATCAAGCCATGAGAAGACATGGAGGAAACTTGAATGCATATTACTAAGTCAAAGAAGTCAGTCTGAAAAGGCTACAAACTATGGCATTCTAGAAAGGGCAAAACTATGGAGACAGTGAAAAGATCAATGGCTTCCAGGGGGATAAACAGGTAGAGGGGATAAGCAGGTAGAGCACAGAAGATTTCTAAGAGAGTGAAAACACTCTGTATGATAGCATAATGTTAGATATACGTCATTATAAATTTGTCCAAACCCAACGACTGTGCAATGCTAAGAGTGAAGTCTAACGTAAACTATGGGCTTTGGGCAATAATCATGCGTCAATGTATGTGAATCAACTGTAACAAATGTACTACTCTGGTGGAGGATGTTGATAATGGGGGACTATGCATGTGCAGGGGAAGGGGGCTCATGGGACATGTCTGTACCTTCTTTTCAATTTTGCTGTGAACCCACAACTGCTCTAAAAAAATAATGTCTTAAAAAAAATTAATGGAAAGATGTTTACAGTGAATGAAAGAAAATCGTCTCCCAAGAAAAAGATACAGAATTATAAAAAAGACGTATCACAGTCACACAAATTTTCTGAAGCTTTCTTGCTCCCTTTTAATCCTTTTAATACATATGTAACCATTCAACTCCTGCCACAGAAGCATAAAAAATCAAATCATTCTTTGGCAAAAAGATGACTCAAGCTGTCACTTTTTGGTTCAACAGGATTTACTCAACTTGGTCACTACTTGGTGTTTCAAACTTTGCAGGACTAACCTTGCTTTTGAAGCTAAGAATAGGTGGAAGGTTTATTGACTTCAGACGATCACAAACCATAGCACCAAAGAACTGCCAAAATATGGCACCCTGTTTCATCAAACAAATCAAACTCATTTTAGGTTTTAAAGATATCTTATGCTTTACAATTAAGAAATATTTATAAAATAATCTCTCCCTCAGGGCAATGTAGAAATCTCCAGCTTTTCCGTACTTCGAATATTAAGAATCAAGTCATCAGACAGTGATAAAAAAATATCCATTTCTATTCTCTCTGGTTACCCTGCTCATTCTTCAGTTTCAGCTACAGATTCATTACTATTTTTATTAGAAGTCATCCCAAAGCCCTGTAATTTCTAAAAGAAAAATCTTACCATACAAGGGTGCCATCTAGTGGTAACTATAGTAAACGTCTGTTATAGAAAACATATATGTGTGCATCCTCTCAATTCTGCATTCTGATGGGACTTTCAAAATTTATCTAGAAGGAAAAACGTAGTAAAACTACTGTACTTGAAATGAATTTCCAAACACTCATACTTCAGCACATTTAAGCATCTAGCATACCCTGCTTTTACATCACTACTCAGATCACTGATGTTCATCTCTTAAGCGACATCCCATTTACGGGTTCACAGAACTTCAGAACCAGCAGCTGTAAGCAATGATAGAGATAACCATATATTCAGTCCAACACCCTCATTTTTCACATGTGGAAACCAGTCCCAGAAGGAGGATGCTTGACTTGTCACATGACTAGTAATGTTTCCAACAGGGTGTGCCCTGCGTTGACTTCCGACGGACTGGACAGCAAGCTAATATTCTCTTATAGAGAAGGTACCTTAATATCTCAATAATAGGTTTCCATTTAAAAGAAACAGTTGCTCCTGCAGGGACAGCAAAGGGTAAAATTCCCTGACCTGGCTCTCTTCATAGCTTTCCCTTCTGAACTCCAACTGGGCACAGAAATCCTCGGGGATGTTTTTTGCCTCATACTTGGGTGCTGCTCATTGAGTGCTTTCAAAGTGCAAGATGCCAGCTGGTGTATACCTGGGTAAGTCTTCCACCCTCCCTGCTTAGGCACTTTAGACTCCAAAAGAGCACGCTCTATTTATCTCTTCCTTTCCTTCATCTCAGTTATTCACACAGAGCAGGGAACAACTAACAGAGCTTGGTGTTCCAGGCCAAGGAAACCATATGTACAAAATTATGGAGGTGTGAACAAGCAGAGTTTATTCAGAGAACAGGGGCTGAAGCTCTGCAGGTGCATCTTCTCTCTTTGTCTGGAGGGAAGCGGGGAACATTTGATCAGGAGGCAATAGAATGAACCACAGCCAAGGTAGAGGGAGGCTAAGCTGGTCCAGTCTGAAGGGCTTAACTGATTTGGGAAAGATTTAAGTTTGAATATGGCCACTATAGTCTTGACATAGAGCTCTGTTGTCAGGATGCTGGAAATCTACTGTATTTGAAGAAATGCCAAAGGCAGAACTAACTGTAAAGGAGGGGAAGGTTGGTTTTGGCAACCTCCTACCCAGGCCTCCAGTCTCCCCAGGCAGCTCTCCAGGGGTGAGCCTTAGAAGCCTCTAAGCAGGGGAGACAGGCTAGCCTGCCTGGCTAGGTTCCATCCCTCTCTCTCCCACCCCTCCTGCCATCATCACCACTAAACATGCTCCCAGGCAGAAAGCAGTATTTAAATCTGAGTAAGAAATGTTTGTTATCCATATTTGTGAGAGGCGTGCCACCAAGAACAAGACTTTCAGAGAGCCAGTAAGGCACGTGAATCTGCGCCGGCCCCCAGAAACTAAAGGGGAGTTAGATCTTTGGATCAGAAACTTTGGGGATGGTGGCTTTTATGCTGTACGGTCTGTATTTTAGATAATTATTCCCTTTTGTCTCTTTCTTACAATTTGGTAAGGTTCCTTTTTAAAATGTCTGCTAAGTGGAAACAAAGAACGTGGTAATGTTTTTGTGCCCAGATATGCTGTTGGAGGTTGGGTCCAGGTGTGGAAGCAGAATTCTGGGTGAGAGAAATTGGAAGAATTCACCTTTCCCTCCAGGATGCTCTCCCTCCAGAGTTCTCTTCTGCTAAAATTTGGTGGGTTCTGTGTCTGGTTTTAAAATAAGTGATGGCAGCTCCTTTGCTATATTGCATTGTGAATGACTGATAAACGCTTGACCCTCTCAGGGGCAGAGGAGAGGGTGTTACAGTTCGAGAGGATTTAGTCAGCCCTAATTAGTGGGCTGGAAAGTATTTTTTGGTAGGAATAGACATGGGTTGCCCCAGCAGCTGCTCTGCTTCCTACCTGACAATCTCTGTTACCTAATAAAATCAGTCTGGAGCCATATGCTACCAATGAATATTAAGGTGATTGTGAATTTTTTGAAACTCACTTAAAAATTTTTAATAACGTATCTTCAGTTTGAGGGAGGAGTGCAAGCTGGCACACACAGCAAATATCTGAGACCACAAATCCAGGATATCCTTTGTCTCTGCCTGTTGATGAAATTAAAGTGCTAATACTAAACTTTAGATGTAACTCTCTGGACTGTGACTGAGCTACAATTTTCTATCAAAAGAAAACTTCTAGAATTATTTATGTTGGCAGTAACATTTCTGACATGAAAGTTCACCAAATGTACAGTGTCACATCTTACCAAGAGTATCTTCAGTTTCACTACCTCCACCTCTAATTCCCATCCACAAAGAGGGGAACCATATTGCAGAGTCAGCTGAGAACCATAGCCCCCATGCCTCTTCTACAATCTAATCTTGCAGATGACACAGAAAAGAGATAATACTTCTTAATACTTCTTTCAATACAAATCACATCACATGAACAAAAAAAAACCCACAACTCTTCTTTCCAGTATTATGGAAAAAAGTATATATCTCAAGGTGGGTTTTGGTGTCTGCTTGTTTATTTCTTTATTTTTTGGGACAGGGTCTCACTCTGTTGCCTAGGCTGGAAGTGCAGAGGCACAATCTCAGCTCACTGCAACCTCTGCCTCCTGGGTTCAAGTAATTCTCATTCCTCAGCCTCCAGAGTAGCTTGGACTATAGGCACCTGCCACCATGTCCAGCTAATTTTTGTATTTTTTGTAGAGACAGTGTTTCACCATGCTGGCTAGGCTAGTCTCAAATTCCTGACCTCAGGTGATCCGCTTGCCTTAGCCTCCCAAAGTGCTGGGATTACAGATATGAGAACCATGCTTGGCCTACTTTTTAAAATTCTCATTTCTAAAAGGAAAAACACTGAGTAAATATAAAAGCATTACAAATCTTAGGTTGAGGGCTGAAGCCACAGCATTTGAGAAATCCCATCCTTCCATTATCAATAAAAAACAAACCACCTACTTTGAAAAAGTTGAGGTGTGGAAACTCATTTACAGCAACAAAGGGCTTGGCTTCCTTACAGAGATGAGCCCCTCACATGGATTTTAGCTGATTGCTTCTGGAGGCCGTATTTGCCAAGTGGCATTGTCTCAGCCGTGAACAAAGATGCAACCCCAACCCAAGGTAAGAATGAAGGGCCCTGAGGTGCTCACTTGCAAAGAAATTACAATTGAAGAAAATTAAGAATACGAGTTACACTTACACAGATTTAAATATTGAACAGTAGAGGAACAATAAAGCTTTCAATATTCTATGACATTATGTTGCTTAAGTAATAATAACAGCTACCACTTTATTGGGCAATTTTCGATATAGCCATATTTCAGATGTGCTGAGTGTTTTTCATGCATTTTCCCATTTAATTTTCACAGCTACCTATGAGGTAGGTATTCTTATCCCCCTTTTACTGATGAAGAATTAGATAAGCACAAAAGTTGAGTTACTTCCTGGAATCACACACTAGTGAGAAACCTAAGTCTTACTCAAGTTTACACTTTTAATCAACAATATTTAAACTAAAGATATTTCAAGACTTTAAAAGAAGTTTCTGAAAGATTAAGTTGCTATAGTGAAAACCTGAAGAATGTGATCTGAGTAAAAATGAAGCACTGCCTTTAGGCTAAAGCTAGTGCTAGAAACAGCTTATTAATTATTGTTATCTCTAATTCTTTTAAGGAACGAAACAATTTTGAAATAAGTGTTAGAAATTCCCGCCAGAATTTGGTAAGATGATGATCAAATGTTCACCAAACTCCCACTAGGTACTATGTACTTACTGTTAGGTACCAGGATATGGAGATCAATAAGAAACAGTTCTCTCTCTAAAAACATTCAGTGGTACTGGTGGGGACATGGGTGTGGTACCAGACCACACATAACACAATGTGGAAGGTACAATACCGAGTGAGATGCTGGGTATTATGGAAGAGTGGGGAAGGGTCCCCACTCTAGCTGTGGGTGGTAGGAAGTTTTACTGGAGGAGACACACAGAGCTGGCCAGCTGAAGAGGCTGGCTGCTCATTCCAGGTGGAGAGCGGAGCTCTGGGCACAGTGTAGACGAGCATGGAGTGGGAGGCAGGGAGTGGGCACTGGTAAAACTAGTGAAGTAGACAGGGCCCAGATTATGAAGAAATTTAAACCAGCAAAGGCTTTTAAGTAGGCAAATGACATGCTCAGAATGGTCCTATAACTAAACTCACAAGAGCAGTGTGGAGTATGGACTTGAAGCCACACAGCCATAGGTTCAACTCCTGGCTCTACCTGGCTCTAGAGCTTAGCGCTGTGTGAACTTTGGCAAGACATGATACATTTCTTCTTCTTTTTTAAATTGACAAAATATATATACACACACATACTCTTATGGTATACAACGTGATGTTATGAAATGTGAATATACTGTGGAATGACTAAATCAAGCTAATTAACATATGCATCACCTCACACATTTATTTGTGATAAGAACAAAGACAGGAAACCCTCTAAGCCTCAGTCTCAGCTGGAAAATGGGAAGTAAATGAAATAATGAACGTGAAGCACTAGAATTATTATTATTGCTATGAGCCTAGAAGTTCAGGAAGACACATGGGAGTCCAGATGAGACATACTGAGGTCCCAAGTAGGGATGAAGAAACAAGACAACCTGAAAGACATTTAGGAAACCAAACTGACAAAACCTGACAACTGCCTGGCTACAGGAATGCCGGTGAGAAAGGAGGAGACACCATCGACAAGCTCTCATCTAGGATGAATGACTGAATGGCTGGTGGCTGGCGGCAGCCATGACAGACAGAATAGGGAGGCAGAACGAGTCTGAGAGTGTGAGTCATGCTGAGGAGGTACCTGTGTGCACCCAGGAGCGGATGTCCAGAAAGTCAGTGGACAGGGCTGGAGTCTGGGATGCAGGTGTGGCTTGGAATTGGACGAGTGTGCGTATCTCATGCCATGGGAAGAGATCACCCATAGAAGGTACGCTCAGTCAGAAGGGCAATGAGCTAAGACAGAACTCCAGAAACACCCACGATTAAGGGACAAAGAAATAAAGAAAGGCACCCAAAGAAAGAAAAGGACTGCAGCGGACAGGGAAGACCAGGAAGGCTCAGTACAATGAAGGCTGAAAGGGCAGGATCTCCAGGAGGGAGTCATCAGCGGTGCCCCATGCAGCTAAGTCCAGAAACTTCCAACAGTGTCCTCAGAATCCAGTAGACATTATGGCAGACTTTAGAGCAGAGGGTGATTTTAGTAGAACAAGGGGAACAGAAGCCTGACTGCAGGGTTCTGGTATCAATGGGCATAAGGAAGTAGAAAGAGCCTACCATAAATCTGGGAAAAGGAATGGAGAACAATTATATAGTAATATAAGGGAAATACAGGGCCAAAGGTCAGGTTAAAAGATTTTTAAGATGGACCTCTGAGCATTTTGTGAGGTGGGAAGGAAAAGGCAGACAGCACAGGGAGATGAGGCAGGAGCGAGAGAAGCACCGACAGAACAAGGTCCTTGAGGATGTAAGAAGGATCTCACTGCTGGGCCCTGGGGATGCAGAGCCGATTTAAACAGAATCTGCCCTTAAGGAGCTCGAAGTCTGAGGGGGAAGCAAGCCTACCAACCCTCTGAGCAGAGTGAGATGTGCAAACCAGTGCACTATACCAGAGGAACTCAGGGGGTGCCCATCTGACTGTGGGTTTCCTGGACCTAAGTCTGAGCCTCCTCACCTCTCTACTCCAGCACCCAACAGCATCTGATACACACACATGCTAGACATTCAGTAATTTTCTTTGTGTGGATGAAAAAATATACTTGTCAGAAACTTTATTTCCAGGGTTAGAGAAATTTTCTAGACATATAAGCATATATTTTAAGACAGATAAAGTCATTTAGGGTATTAAAATAAAACTAACATTAACTAAAATCACAGTACATATGCACGGTACTGTGGCCTGAAGGTCTGTTCCCCTCCAAAATTTCTATGTTGAAACCTAATCCCCAGTGCAACAGTATTAAGTGGTGTGGTCTTCAGGAGGCGATTAGATCACGAGGGGTCTCATGAATGGGTTAGTACCCTTATAAAAGGCCCAGGGGAGCTCACTTGCCCCTTCCACCATGTAAGGACACAGCAAGAAGCTACTGTCTATGAAGAACAGGACCTCACCAGACACAGAATCTGTCAGCGTCATCTTGATCTTGGAATTCCCAGCCTCTCGAAGTGTGAAAAATAAATGTTTGTTATAAAATTTATAAGCTACCCAATGTATGGTATTTTGTTACAGCAGCCAGAACCAGCTAAGATACTTCAAAAAGATGCATCTGAGAGCTTTATTCAGAGGCAGCTGAAGGTTAAGAGAGTGGGGAAGAATGAGGCAGGATTCAGTCACGTGAGAAGGCCTAAGTGGTTTCAGAACTCTCTCTGGCCAAATATATCCACCAGTCTGCTAGGTTGTGCTTAAGATTTATTTAACCATTTATGAAAGGATAAAATTTTTCATTTCAAAATTATAAAGGACCAAAAGGAAAATGTGTGTAAGACTGAACAAAAGTTAAAATCTTTTCATCATAAAATGAAATGAGGCAGGTGTCAGACTGATACCTGGGTGAATGGGTAAATGAGCTTCCCCATTTACCAGCTGTATTGACCTGGGCCAGGGCACCTACTATTCTCTGGGAAAGCAGATCGTGGGACAGATGAGCCCCTAATACCCTTTCAAATCTATTATTCAAAGGTTCTAAAGCAGTGTTTCTTAGCCTTTTGGGAATCACAAACTCCTCAAAGGATCTAAATGAAACTATGAATTCTCTCCCTACCCACCCACCAATAAACATAGAATCATACATATAAAATTTTGCACATCATTTGAGGGGTTCCCTGAACTTCCATGATCCCAGGTAAGAAGTGAGAAACTAGCAGAGATGCAATTCTTTCTTTCTTTTTCTTTTAAACAGAGACTCACTCTGTTGCTCAGGCTAAAATGCAATTGTGTGACCATGGCTCACTGAAGCCTCAACCTCCCAGGCTGAAGCCATCCTTCCACCTCAACCTCCTGAGTCACTGGGAGCACAGGCACGCACCATCACACCTGGCTCGTTTTTTATTTTTTGTAGAGATGGGTTCTCCCTGGGTTGCCTAGGCTGGTCTTGAACTCCTGGCCCTAAATGATCCTCCTGCCTCAGCATCCCAAGGTGCCGGTATTATAGGCATAAGCTACTACGCCCAGCCCAAGGCACAATTCTTTATAATAAAATTCTTGGCCAGGCGTGATGACTCATGTGTGTAATCCCAGCACTTTGGAAGGCCAAGATGGGTGGATCACTTAGGGCCAGGAGTTCGAGACCAGTCTGGTCAACATGGTAAAACCCCATCTCTACTAAAAATTCAAAAATTAGTCAGGCATAGTGGTGCAGGCCTGTAATCCTGGCTACTCAGGAAGCTGAGCTATGATCACACCAATGCACTCCAGCATGGGACCCTGTCACTAAAATAACACAAAAAGAAGGTAATAGAGCCAGATACCATAGTGACCTCTGCTAGAACCACAGTGGATAGTTTGCTGTTTTCTACCTGCATGCCCATCTGAATGGTAAGACTCCCTGAATATAGCAAGTACCCACTTTAGTTGTGGATTAAATTGATGGGGCTACAACGGTGTGAATTTACAGTTCTCAAGTCTTCAGACCTTCAGGGCTTCTGAGTAAGTATTAACTTCAAATCCTCCTGGTGACAGACAAACTTGGAGTGCACAGCAATCACTATGGGCTTGCTCTATGGGGTCTATCAACTTTCCAACACTGGTTTTTATTCAATTAGAGGGGTCTAGCCCCCCCAAACTAGACATTATGCCTCTATTCCACGGCAACATTTGATGACTCATCCCTCCCCACAAAAAGAAAACATACTGTATCTGCTTTTAGTAGAAATCCCCTATATTTGTATAACCCTTTACACTTAGTGCTTTTCTAATCCCTCTCACATACACATAATATACACCTGGGAGGTAGGCAATACATATAGTCTTCCAATTTTAAAGATAAGGAGGGAGAATTATACCATTGAAGTGATTACAGAGAGGGCTTTTCAACATAGCCCAGCACCAGAACTCCAGCCACAATTTTATAAATGTGCTAATGTTTCTATTACCGTCGTACTGAGAAGGTGGGAGACATCTCTTTTAAATTAACAGAATAATAGCTGTGACCTTTAATAAAGTGTTCAGTCGTAACACTTAAATAATACCTATGATTTCAGAAACGGAAAGCCACTCTAATTTCAGAAGTTTCACACATGATGATCAAATCATTTAGTTTTTTCAATATTCAATAGAAATTAATTGAGCCTCTCATCTATGACTTTTTAAACAAGCAGAATCCAGCCTACATAGTGAGGGGGGGGAATCCATACTTACCTATAGCACAATGTAAAACCTAGAGGAAAGCGGGGAAAAAAGAGGAGAATTAGTAAAAATCAATAGCATTAAAGTTTTATTTCATATAAACTAATATTTCAGTTAAGAATAGAGCAGGATCTGTCAGCAGTATTAAATATGAAAAGGAACATTCCACTTTTAAACTTGGCTATAGGCTACTCAACAAAATGTAAATTCTTGCTCGGTTTTGTTTGTTTGTTCATTTTTAGTTTGTGTATTTTTGAAGGATTTTCTGAGGAAGATTTAATCTTCCCACTCAGTGGCTTATCAGACAACAAGGGCTCTTTTATAATGCACAAACGTGTAAGAGCAGTAAGTGTACAGCATCTCCATGTCCCATACGTTACAGAACAGAACCGCCACGGACTCCAGAACACGGGGTGAGAGAGCCTTTGTTGGCTCTCCTTGCCTGGCAGGCCCTTCAACACAGACATTCATTCTACTAAGTTCCACCCTCAGTCCCCATCTTGCCTCATTCAATGATCTCACTGCAGGGGTGCTCCCTAGTCCAATCCAACTCTCTCTCCTGGGGATCTGGGCCCACATCCCAAGCTGCCTCTGGACAGCTCCATCTGAGAGTCGCAGCAGTGGCTCAAACACAGCCTCAATGGGAAGCACACACTTTTGCAATGTCTCTTGATAACCAACCTCCCAGTCTTTGGGGTTCAACAGTCCTTCCTTCTCCTTATCCTCAAATAAAACCAGTTTCGAAGTCCTGCTGATGATTCAGGGGTCTGTCTTCTCCATTTTTATTTCCAGTGCCCTGAGTGAGACTGCCACCTCCAATTCATCTCGATGGCCATCCAACTGGCAAATCAGGTCCTTCTAAATCACCTTTCAACTCATCCTTTATGTAGCAGTGCTTTCACTCTGGTGGTGGTGGCGGTGACAAAAAGTAATTTGAAGCCATTTAATGACCAAAGCTTTTCTAGATGATATAACCTAATAGCTATTGTAGGGCATTTCAGAATTTTTACATTTCTGTAGCAGTCTTTATATTGTTTGATCCTAACGATTACCTAGCAGATAGGCAGGACAGAAAATCTCTACTTGCAGACAAGAAAACCAAGGCTCAGAGACGCCACACAACTTGCCCAGGGCAGTAAATGATGGCCTGGATCAAGAACTTAGGTTTTATTTCTATTCTACCGTATTCTTTTGTTGTTCATTAGTTATGAGAGCTCTATAGAGACCAGAACTTGACAAGACTTAGCTTATCTAAAACATGCCTGAGCCTGATAAGACTGTGCTCAAAAACTATTTCACTCAGTTTTGAGGGGAGGGAAGTGGGAGGGTTGGATTAAAAAAACAAACCAAGCTGCACAATGTTGCTGGTAACTGACAGGAGAACAAAATTAACACATTGCAAATCTTACAATATTTTTCAAAAGAAAACACTGCTGAGTAAATACTAAATTGTAAATATGATAAGCTACACTTCCTGCTGCAAAGTTGAGGAAAACTAAAAGACAGAACTAGATTAAAGTGGGGAATGAAAAACATTCTTTGAAACAAGAAGACAGATGACAGTGCCTAAACAGAAAGACTTTTTTTTTTTGGACACGGGGTCTTGCTGTCACTCAGGCTGGAGTGCAGTGGTACAATTACAGCTCCCTGCAGCCTCAACCTCCTCAGACTCAAGTGATCCTCCCACCTCAGCCTCCTGAGTAGCTGGGACTATAGGCACGTGCCACTATGCCTGGCTAATATTTGTATTTTTTGTACAGACAGGTTTCGCCATATTGCTCAGGCAGGTCTTGAACTCCTGGGCTCAAGTGATCCACTAGCCTTGGCCTTCCAAAATGCTGTGATTACAGGCATGAGACACTGCATCTGGCCCAGAAAACCTATTCTATCCATGTATGCAGCAAGACATCCAGGCTGGCTGGGTATGGTGACTCACGCCTATAATCCCAGCACTTTGGGAAGCCGAGGATGGCAGATCACCTGAGGTCAGAAGTTTGAGACCAGGCCAACATGGTGAAACCCTGTCTCTACTAAAAATATAAAAAATGAGCTGGGCGTGGTGGCACATGCCTGTAGTCCCAGCCACTTGGGAGGCTGAGGCAGGAGAATTGCTTGAACCCAGGAGACAGGGGTTGCAGTAAGTAACTCATGGCACTCCAGCATGGGTGACAGAGCAAGACTCCATCTCAAAAAAAAAAAAGACATCCAGGCTGCTGATTAGCAATGGGATGCTGCAGGGGAGTACACGCAGCAATGAATGGCTAGCATGCCTTCTTTGCATGACAGAGCAGTAGGTCTCAGTCCTCAGATGCACTCTCCCCTTTTTAATCACACACATTTTATAATGCCTCCTCTACCATTCTGAAAAGAAATTCATACATCAAATGACCTACCTACACAAAATTTTCAAAAGCAAATAAATACAATGTCCCAATTGATATGAAAAAGAAGAAATAAAAGTAATTTATTTTTCAAAATATGCATTTCAACTTGTAAATGCGGACATAATGATGCAGTCAGATGTACACAGTAACTTATGATAAATAATTTTGGATTTAAAAATAAGAATATCAGAAACCACTGCAGACAAATATATGAAAATAAAAGGGCAGATGTAGAGGTACAGACTAATACTTGGGAAAAAAAGAGTATTAAGATAATAATGGAAATAAAGAAGTAATCTTATCTGAAGTTGGAATAATATGCTAAAGTAATTAACAATCAAAGTAGAGAAATTAAAGAAGTACATTATTATCTCAAATGATCTAAGTCTTATTTATTTATAAAGTGTGATGTCAAAATCTCCTAAGCTATGTCATGGGATGAAGTCGGAAGAGAGTATCTGAAAATCCATCATTCCCAGAAGGCAAAAGATCCACCCTTCTGCCTTGAAATCCTGTTGAGACATACAATCAGTGCCAATTTGTAAAAAGACCTTGAAAATGTATTCTTTAAATGGTACAATAAAGAATAGAGGAGGAATTAGATGTAAAAAACTCTAATGCAAGAAGCAATAAAGCCATTGTGTAATGGAGGATACTTTTAGGACAAAACAGAAGACGAGCTGCCCCAAAGCAAAATTTTCATTTCACAAGCTACATTTCATATCATCACACACAGGCAATAATATGAAATATTAGTCTATGTTAAAGAAATCCACTGCATTTCATGTGTCTCCATTAATTTAATAATTGAAGTTTAAACAGGAATCTCAAAACTGATTTTCAATGATTTTCACTACTGTGCTGAAATCCTTTTCAAGTAAATATGCAAGCTATTAATGTTGTAATACTTACAGAACAGGATGTGCAGAGATAACAAATTACTTAATTATTTTGAGACAATACTTTCATTTCACTTAAGCTTCTCTCTTCATACCAACAATGGTGGTAGGACAGCATTCTCAAGATGATCCTCCACAATTACTGTTCCTTGGCTATTCAATCAAACACTAATCTAGGTACTGCAGTATAGGGATTTTGCAAGTGTAATTAAAGTCTCAAGTCAATTGATTTGAAGATACAGGTATTTTGTGGGTGGACATGACCCAACGGGATGAGCCCTTTAAGAGCAGTCTCCTCTGGGTGGTGGCAGAAGGGGAAGTCAGATATTCAAAGAACAAGAAGGATTCAGCAGGCCACTCTGGCTTTGAAGCCGCGGGGCTGGGGGGCGGGGTCATGTGCAAAGCCTGGAGAGCAGCCTCTAGAGTTGAGGAGTGACCTCCTGCTGACAGATAGCAAGGAAGTGTGGATCTCACACCTACAACTAGAGTCAGCCAACAACCTGCATGAGCTTGAAAGTGGATTCTTCCCCTGGAGCCTCCAAACAAGAAATGAGCAAGCCTGGCTGACACCTTGATTTCAATCTTATGAGACACCTGAGCAAAGAACCCAGTCAAGCCCAGCTTCTGAATTAAGAGAACTGTGAGCTAATCGATGAGTGTTGTTTTCAGCTGCCAGGTTCATGGTATTTTTTTTAAGCAGCAACAAAAAACTAAGACCACAACCTTCTTCTAACTTAATAAGCTTTTTGATTTCTCACGAAGGTTTTTCAGCATTAATGTGTACTACAAAATGGTCCATTTATATTTGTAGAGGGTCTGGCCTGGGGAGATGTGCAGAAGCCAAGGAGGATGCTGAACAAATCCGCATTAAGTTGGACTGGCTGGATGTCATAGATGTCCTACGACATGCAGCCAGTAGCATCTCCAGTCATTGTGGCAAATGAAATATCCTCACAGTTTTCCAAAATGCACTCTAAGGTTGTGGCACTGCTTTGTTGAGGTCCACTATGAATCGAAGGACAAGAATAAGCACACCTCATTAAAAAGAAAAAAATGGCAAGAGAACTTGCCATATTCAAAATCTCCCTTGAAAATGCATCTTGGATTAGGCACAGTGGCTCACGCCTATAATCTCAACACTTTGGGAGGCCAAAGCAGGAGGATCACTTGATGTCAGGAGTTCAAGACCAGCCTGTGCAACATAGTGAGACCCCCATCTCTACAGAAAATGTTAAAAACTAGCCGGGCATGGTGATGTGACTGGAGTCCCAGCTACTTGGAAGGCTGAGGCAGAAGGATCACTTGAGCCCAAGAGGTTGAGGCTGCAATGAGCTAAAATCATACCATTGCATTCCATCCTGGGCAACAGAGCAAGACCCTATCTCAAAAAAAGAAAGGAAAATATGCACCATAAACTCCTCTCTCCTGTGTCCTTTCCATTTCCACTGGCAATAAACCAATTTTAGTTTTAAAATTTAACCTCAATGTTAAAATGCCATTTGCACAATAGGTTACTTGGAAACACCTTTTCAAAGTTTCTAAAATTTGAACTAGGGGAATTATTTTTGTAAGTTACCAACAATTCTGTTCAATTTCATTTTTAATCCAAGGTAAAACAGTAACAACAAAGCTCCAAAAAGTTTAACAAGTATCAAAAGGAATAGAAACCCAAGCAGCTTTCAAGACCTCAGCTGTAGCCCATGGACTTAATGTGATTCAGCTATAGTGACTTCCCATCTCTGTCTTTCAATTAAAAATTCCAAATTGTTGGGAGGGAAAAAAAACCTCACCAGCCCACTTTGGGTCAGTTATGCACCCCTGGATCAGCCAGCTATGGCATAAGAGGCAGAGTGAGGGAATAGAGATGTAGCTGCTAAGGGTAGAGCCTTGAGAACCAGAAAAATTCCAGAGAGGACATGCTGGGCTGGGCAGTTCCATGGACATGTCCACCACACTCATTTTACTAGGCAGAGGTCCATCACCAGTTTGAGTTACATTTACCAGTATTTGATTTATTTTAGAAATTATCATATTCTACACATAAATGATTCTATTCTTGCTTAAAATTTACCTATAATAACAATATATAGTCTTTAAGGATAGACACCAAAATTTAAAAGTGCTTATCTTTAGATTATGACTGCTATACATTCTTCTGCACCTGGGTTTTTTCTACCATAAATAAATAGTACTTATTACTCAGGGAAACACCTTTCCCTTCTCTCTGGTTTCTATGAGGACGGATTTCCACCACATAGTACTAGTCTCCTTTAATTACTTTACCCCTGGAAAGGATGACTCATTTAAGCATAAATTTAAGAATAAATGGGATGTGCTCAATTCAGCTCCATACGAGAGGTTTCACAGAGAGCCCCAAGTTCTCATGGTTTCTTCTAAGGCAGCCTGTCTGCTGCTGCTTGGGACAGGGTGGGTGGTGAGTCTAACTGTGGAGTTCAGTTAGCAAACCCATTTGACTCACACACTAAAGCATGTCCTCAGCCTTTATCACTAGTAAAGGTGATTTTCAGGATCCTTATGCAACTCCTCTGAGTTATTGCTCAATGTTCAGAACGTAAGCAAGCAAAAGGGTGTTGGTTATTCATTGGGCTCCCTCAGACTCCAAATATGTTTTCAAAGTCCTTTTACATCCAATTTTTAAGGAAGAAATACTGAAAAAATTCCTCAATTACCATTATTTTTCCTTTGTCACTTAATTTCATCTTTCTTGCTATCTCCAGCCCTATAATTTACTAATTTGTTGTTTGCTTAATTTTCATATTCTGATAGTGAAATGTTGAAGTCTCACAGAACTTAAAAGTGGGGATATACGTAAGGTCATCTAATCCAGTGTATTCACTGCACATAATGAATTGAGGGAGAGGTTAAGACCAATGCCACAGGGCTAATTAATGGCAAAACCAAGCCTTCACACCAAAATTTATTATCTCTAGTGTTTTTACATATACCGTGACACCCTCTTAAGAACAATTCTATTTTTTAACTTCTATAGCATTTCTGCCAGCTTTTTACATATTTTGTTTCTCGGTTCTGATAATCATTCATTCATCATATGATTTCACTAATGTGTGTCTCCCATGTTCTTGCTACTGACAAATTGTGAACTCAGTTTCTCTTCAGCTTCTCCTCTGAAATCATTTATCTTATGCTGTAACTGGGTAGTCCTGCTTTTCTTGACACTTGGTCATGACAGGCTGGTTTGTCCCTTAGTCTCATAAGCAACAATTGTTATAGTTTAGTTTTCAACCAGCAATCATCATTTCATCTTTTTATTTTGATAAATTTAATCAGTCTATTTGCATAAACATAAAAAATGGTGCGTGTTTGCTATATTCCATTATCCTATAGGTTTATTATTAAAAAAAATTAACAGGATTTGTAGTAGATGTAAAACTCTTATTTCTCTTTAAATAAAAAAATAAACTAAGCTGCCTATTGTCTTCCTTTTTCAAAAAACTTTAAAATCTTATTTTCCTCATTCATCTTATTTTTAATTACATATAATACAGAATTTCTAAAAATTACATGATTCATGTGATATATACATACCAAAGTATATTAAAAGTGGTAATCTTTTACTCCCCCCTTGCCCCAAAACATCACTCCCCTCCACAGAGGTAAGCTCTAACAACAGTATGATATATCCTCTTCCATACCTTTTTCAATATCTGCAATTTTGCTTTTTTTCCTATTAATTTTCCTAATCTGAAAACATCACTATAACTATTCTCATATTTATCAATTAAAAAACGTATAAACTCTGGAGTGATACAAAACTTATATTGTTATATTAGTCCTCCTTCCCGCTTCATTCTATCCTGGCAAAATCTGAAATTTCTTATGGGATTCCACATGATCACATTGCAATCTGTACCGTGGTCTAAAGGCTTATGCTGTGCACTGGCCACTAGCCGTATTTGCCTATTTAAACTTAAATAAAAAGTAAATAATATTTATTTTTATTTCTTTGAAAAACAGGGTCTTGCTCTGTCCCCCAGAATGGAGTGCTGTGGAGTGACTATAACTTCAGCCTGAAACTCCTGGTCTCAAGAGATTCTCCTGCCTCAGCTTCCCGAGTAGCTAGGACTAATGTGTGCCACTATATCCGGCTAATTTTTTAAAATTTTTTTGCAGAGAAGAGGTCTTGCTATATTGCCCAAACTGGTCTTGGAACTCCTGGCCTCAAGCAACTCTTCCACCTTGGCCTTCCAAAGTGCTGGGATTACAGGTGTGAACCACCATTCCTGATCAAAAGTAAATAAAACTCAGTTTCTCAGACCCACTAGCCACGTTTTAAGTGACTAGCGGCTACTGTTTTGGACGGTGTTCCAACATTATCACTGCAGAAAGTTCTATTGGACATTGCTAGTCTGAAAACTTGACTAATTTTATTTATTTATATAACAGTTAAATAAATACTCTTTGATAACAGCTAAATACTCTTGATTAAAGTTAAATACTCTTTGATAAGGTGCTTTCAAAGTTCCATTACTTTTTGTAGGTGTTTTCAAAATGTTTCCAACTGTAGAAAATTGCATGGTCTATTATCCAGGAAGCTATTGTTTCCTACTAGCTTCATGTGGATTTTTTTCTTCTTTCAAGTTTAAGGTTTCAAGCTGTTTTTAACTATCACATTTTAAAATCTTCTCTTTTCTGCTGGAAATGGTTTAAGTATCCAGGAAGGGAAGAAATTTTTTTGTTGTGGAATATCATAAATTCTCAATAACCATACTGAGGTGGACTTTCATTTCAGAAAAGTAATAACTTTTCTCCCTGATTATTTATAAGTTGAATATTCCAATCTTTTCTACTTCTTCTGGTAGTCTTACTTTTTGAAAGCTTATATACCCTCATCAGGTTTTCTTTTTTTTTTTTTTGGGACAGAGTTTCGCTCTTGTTACCCAGGCTGGAGTGCAATGGTGCGATCTCGGCTCACCGCAACCTCCGCCTCCTGGGTTCAGGCAATTCTCCTGCCTCAGCCTCCTGAGTAGCTGGGATTACAGGCACGCGCCACCATGCCCAGCTAATTTTTTTGTAGTTTTAGTAGAGACGGGGTTTCACCATGTTGACCAGATGGTCTCGATCTCTTGACCTCGTGATCCACCTGCCTCGGCCTCCCAAAGTGCTGGGATTACAGGCTTGAGCCACCGCGCCCGGCCCCTCATCAGGTTTTCTAGATACATTGGTTCTACACATACTGTTTTTCTGTTGTGATGTTTTATAATGTTTCTTTTGAATAGTGAACTTTGAAATTTTCCCTATGACTTCTGTTCTGGTATTGATTTTATGTGAAAATGTGATTGGAAACTCCCGCCTTTCTTGCATCTTCAGTATCACCTATTTCTTGCACTGTGGCTCCTTCCTGTCCTATATTGCCACCACTGATATTTTTAGTTCTTTTATTTATTTTTTTTTAATTTCAGCACATTTCTTTCTACAGATGTTAGCTATTGCACCTCTTTGAATACCACATCAATTTGCTTCTATTTGCTTGAGTCATCAAGCAGCGAGGCCTGTGTGGGTGGGTTCCTGTTTCTTTCGGGCTCCCTCTTCCCTTCTAATGTTGTGACACTTACTAATTTTAATCAAGTTAGAGCTTTCCTCTGGTTTTCACATTGTTTGAGAAGCTGGCTTTTCTGGGTTTTGTTGTCATTTGTATTTGTGTTGGATATCTCCACTATGACTTGCTCTTACTAGCTTTTCTAAAGTCCCTTTTAGAGAGGTGTTTTCGCAAAATGGGTCCAGAATAAAAGTAGCCTAACATGTGCATGTAGCCTGCATTTCAGAAGTTCCTTTTTGAGACAATTACTGGGAAATCAGAATGTCTGCAAAGAAGGAAAAATATATTACAGATAATGGTTATGTCCTCAGACCAGTTCACAAAAGCAGTCTGAAGTGCAATTCCTCCATGGCAAAAATTAGTTAGTGTTTGAGCCATAAAGACAGAAAAACTGGCAGGGAGATAAGAAGGGATCTTTCTTCTTAAGGACACTGCAAGTTCCTAAGACTTTGCTATATTTTAGAGAAATGTCCAAAATCAGTTTCCTATTTCATTAAAGAACCAAAGAGCACCATGAGGTGAGGTCTGAAGAGTGAGGCTGGGAAACACAGATGGGGTTGAGAAAGTGGTGGTGGGCTTAGAAGACTAACAAAAGCTGTCTGATGTCTCTCACCACTTCTCCGGACCCTGCCCTAGATCAATTCTAGGACATGATCAGAAATGAGACTGGGTTATTTATTTTTGTAAATGAGGGGTTTTAAGGCGCAGAAAGATCTGGAAGACAATGGGAAGGAAAGGGAAATTCTGTGGTTCATTAAGCAGTCTCAGATGCACAACGGTAAGTAAATGACATATTATCAATGTACATATGTTGAAGATAGTCTATCAATCTCAACAGTTAACCTCTTTGCAGAGCAATCTTTAATCCATTTGAAATCTCATTATCAATTACAGAGGAATATCCGATCATGAGTATTTGGAAGTGTCTTTGCTATAATTACATTCTTATATCGACCAAAGATATCTAGATATCCAAATTCTCTCAGACATAATTTTAAACTGCCATAACCACATCAATCTACTAATTTTTTAACTATACTCAACAAATATGCAAAGATAAAATCTGCCTTATCAATGAATATCATGGACTCCAAGAAATGAATAATGTAGAAAACATCCACAGCTCATCACAGAGGAACTCATTTTTTTTTTAAACTGGCATATCATTCACATATCACAAAATTCACAATTTTAAACTGTATAATTCGGTGGTTTTTAGTATGTTCACAGAGTTGCGCACCCAGCACCACTATTTCAAGAACAATATTATCACCTTAAAAGGAAATCCTGTACCATTAGCAGTCACTCCCCATTCTCTCTCCCCACCGGCCCCTAACAATTCCTTTACTTCCTGTCTCTACGGATTTGCCTATTCTAGATGTTTCATATAAACAATAATATTTGGGACTTTTTGTATCTGCCTCCTTTCAAATGCATTTTTTCAAGATTTGTCCAGGCATTAACATATATCAGGAATTCATTTGTTTTTATTAATTTTATGAATTTTTATATCCATAGACCACATTTTATCCATGAATAGCATTTTATTTGTATATACTTTTTTTTTTTTTTTTTTTTGGAAATGGGGTCTTGCTATGTCACCCAGGCTGGAGTGCAGAGGCATGATCATGACTCACTCTAGCATTGAACACCTGGGCACAAGTGATCCTCCCTCCTGATTAGCTGGGGCTACAGGCATGGGTTACCACGCCCAGCTATTTTTTTAACTTTTTATAGAGATGGGGGTCTCGCTGTTTCCCAGGCTGGTCTTGAATTCCTGGCCTCAAGCAATCCCTCCATGTCAGCCTCCCAAAGAGCTGGGATTACAGGTGTAAGCCCCGGCACTCAGCCAAGCTTCCTTTTGTACTTCACTACTACATGCTCCTTTGTACTTGCTTGGTAAATGTGTTTATGTCTTTTAAAAAGCTAAGTGTTATTATTTTCCTAAGAAGATTTGAAATTGGAGAACAAGTAATTTCTATTTCTTTTTTAAGTAAACTCCCACAGAACCTAATAAAGAATAACATCTAGCATGAAGAGATATAAATGAGTAGCTGCCTTCCCTGGATTCATTTTCTCCTCCTGTAAACAGGATATACTGTCAACACTAATAATTCCCATCAGGATAACTTATGTGTAATTAAACAATACCACACACATCTAATTGTTATACAGCATAGACAGAGTAGGCAATGAAACACTCCTCAACTGATGGCACAGGAAATGTGGTTTTAGCAAGCCCGCTTTATCGCCCAGTCCAATGGATTTCTTCCATCACTGACCTCTGCTATGTTAATTGCCTGCATGTTCCTGGGAATCTTTACTTCCTTATGCACAGTCCTTTTCCCAAAATCAAATCCAGGATTTGTCACTTAATTGGTTCTTAGTGGGGATAACAGAGATAAAACCGAAAAGTCCAAAATATTTTCCTAAATCCCTATTAAAAATTCTATAAGGATAAACAGGCTAATCCTTCAAAGTCTAAGACTTGGTTCCTGAGTGGATTTTGATGACACTGTTTAACGTCCCTACCTTCCCAAAGACATAATTACATTTTAAAAATTATACTTCTAACATTACTAAGTCTTTTTTTTTTTTTTTTTTAGAGGCAAGGTCTCACTCTGTTGTCCAGGCTGGATGATGGCAGTGATGCAATCATAGTTCGCTGCAGCCTCAAACTCCTGAGCTCAAGCTCAAGCCTCCTATTTCAGCCTCCCAAGTAGCTGAGACTACAGGTACCCATCACCTAGTCCAGCTAAAAAAAAAAAATTTTTTTTTTGTAGAGATGAGGTCTTGCCATGTTGCCCAAGCTGGTCTCGAACTCTTGCCCTCAAGTGATCCTCCCACCCTGGCCTCCCAAGGCTCTGGGATTGCTGGGATTATAAGCATGAGCTACTATGCTCAGCCCTAATATTATGATGTCTTAAAGAGACAGAAACCCCTTTAAATTATTGAAGTGTTCCAACTGGGGACAACCCCCTACTATATCAAGTTCTGGGAGTCTGGTGGTTTTGAGTCTAAACTTGCTTCTCTGTAGCTTGAGGGAACTGTACTGGCCAAGGCTCTGAGAGAGAAAATGCTACTTATTTACTAGTGTCCCCTTCCAAAAAAAGTTCAAGCCTCTAAGTTTAAAAAATGTTCACACTAGGATTTGTTCAAGCTTCCTCAGACTCAAATGGTTAGGGTAGTAAGGGACTTTAGAAATCTACTTTAACCTAATTATTTTACACATGAAAAAGAGGTGGGGAAGAGAGAAAAGATTTACCCAAATCTATAGAGTCGGTTGGGAAAACTATTATACTTAAAATAAAAAGGTATTCAGACTTCCAGCTGGAAGGTCATTTGATCACACCACCTACCTAAAATGTCTAAGTGCGGACAGTATTGTAATTCCTCTGTGTTGTAGTGAGCCGAGATCGCATCACTCCACTCCTACCTGGGCAAGACAGTAAGACACTATCTCAAAAAAAAAAAAAAAGAAAAGAAAGAAAGAAAGCAATTCCTCTGCTTTCTAAGATAAAAAAAAAAAAAACAAAAGCAAAATGGATAACTTTCTGACTTAGAAAGTGAGAGTGGATCCAGCCTAGACAACATGACCAAACCCCATCTCTACCAAAAATACAAAAATAAGCCAAGCATGGTGGTACATGCCTGTGGTCCCAGCTACTTGGGAGGCTGTAGCGGGAGGATGGTTGGGAAGTTGAGGCTACAGTGAGCCATGATCACACCACTGCACTCCAGCCTGGGTGACAAAGTGACCCTGTCTCAAAAAAATAAATAAAGTGAGAGTGGGCTGGGTGCAGTGGTTCACACCTGTAATTTCAGTGCTTTGGGAGGCTGAGATGGGAAGATCTCTTGAGCCAAGGAGTTTGTAACCAGCCTGGCCAATACAGGGAGACCCTGTCTCTACAAAGTTTTAAAAATTAGCCATGTATGGTGGTGTGCGACTATGGGCCCAGCTACTCCGGAAGCTGAGGTGGGAGGACTGCTTGAGCCCAAGAGCTCAAGGCTGCAGTGAGCTATGGCCATGACTGTACCACTGCACTCCAGCCTGGGTAGCAGAGCAAGACCCTGTCTCAAAAAAAAAAAAAAAAAAAAGTGAGAACCAAAGGTAGAGGTATCAGATTTCATTTCATGAGATAAATGATTTTTTGTTAAGTATCATTTCACAGTTCAGGTTTTAAAAGCTGCCAGTAAAGTATAAATGTCATGATGGTCTTACCTGGAGGCTAAGCAAAATGAACTAGATCATCCCTGCAATCTGAAGGTTTTTCACCATACTGAACTATGGCGGATATTGATTTTGTGTGCCCAAAGCTATCACCAATCCCTCTTTTCCACAAGCAAAGTCTGTAGTCCCTTGGACAGAAGAATGGGCATGTGTCCTAAGACTGGCTAATCAAGCACCTCATGTCACTGGCAGGAGTCTGAGTAGGGCCAACCAGAATCCTCACTGGGAACGTGTGACACAGATGCTGAGAAAAATAAACACCCACTTCGTTTCCTACCATGTGGAGAGCCCAAGACCAACATTCAAAGAGAAATAGACAAGCAGAGATGGGAGACAGCAAGAGAATCTGGCAGTGTCAAATCCTTGGTTCTCATTCCTGAGCTGGTCTCTTTGTAAATTAATCTTATATCTGTATTAATTACAGAGGTCAGAAAAGTCCTTTTTTGCTTAAAGTAGTTTGGGTTTCCATAACTTGCAAATCCAAAATCCTAATCTATACTTACCTCTAGAGAGAGGACTGAATATACATTGCCCTTAATTCAAGGAAATCAATTTGGATGCCTTTAGTCACAGGCTATTATGTCTTACATCTATCACTCCCAATATCCTACACCCACCAACTTCGCTATTTTTATTACATAAACCCTGAAAGCATCTGATTTTGCCAGTGCTTCCCCAAGATGTCCATGGAATTTAAAAAAATCCTAATACAAGCTTGTTTCAGTTGATTTCCAAAAAAAGTTGAACATAAAATACATTCAAGGTAACACAAGTTAAATGAGATTTTACCCTATCTAGAACTTCAAAAAGCCTAGGTATCAACACTTTAGTCCGTGAGGAGGCAAAATTTCAAAATTTAACTTGAATCCAAAGGAGGTCTGCTACTTCAATATAATTTAGTTGCATCTTTTTCTTTATACCAATGGAAATCAATAACAATAATAAATCTCAGGACCTACCTCCAATAAGGCTCCAGTTTGAAAGAATTTCAAAGGCTTTTCAATTGAATAATAAAGGCTATGGTAGCTACCCTTAGCCAGGTATGCTCGGACCAGACCAACCGCTATAACCAGCCACCTAGTAAAAGAGAAAAGAACAATCAGGAAAAAAATAAAAATTTGAAAAGTAGGATTTAGGTTAATAGGCAGCTGTGGCAATAAAAAATGTTGCTAAAGGTGACCTCAAGCATCAGTATCCTGGATTTATGAATGGTAGCTCTCAAATGCCAAGCTGTTGTACATTGAAATGTTGTACCACCAACAGCACCTTATCAAGAGGGCTCAGCGAAAGCACAGTGGCACCTCACCCATCTGGAGCTCATTTTTTTGGCAACTTTGCTGTTGAGAACAAAACCAAAAGGAAAGGAATAAGCTAAAATGGTCCTTGTGCCACTAAATTAGGTGCCAAGAAAATCTAAGACAAGAAAAAAAAGTTAAAGGAAAATTTTAAACAGCCTGTGCAGTTAAACGGTTTTTAATAATTACAGGGTAGAAAGAAGATGCTTTAAACTATTTTTATATTGTCTCACTGGGAACAATTACCCATACCTTAAAATCTATCCTTTTAAAATTAGGAATTATAGGCTTTTGTTAAAAAAAAGTTCTTACCCCAGTTTTCCAAAATCAACTCAGAAATGAAAGCCGGATCAATACAAACCACAAAACAGGAAACACTTAAGCATACAGCTGTGAATGTTATATTTTTGTTCCACTGTCCTCAAAAATAAACATAATTTTTTGTCAAGTTCCATAATAAAATAAATGGACCTTTTTATTAAGATACGTCTCCTGGAAGGATTTAGGTAAATGTACAAAATCAACTAGGCAATGGGGTGTGTGGTCTCTGCTATTTCCAAAAACTATCATATAAGGACATAAAATAAGATTATTTAATGGTGTAACTGGTACAACTATTAGCCTTAAAAAAAGCTTACTTTGCTCTCACAATCCCAATTTCTCTTCCTGGTTTAAGACTCCTTACCCTCCACCCCATTCTCTGTTCATTGCTCAGGAATAGACTTCTTTCTTCTTACCAACATACCTTAAAAATCCCTTTCCAGTCCAATGCCCTCACCAGCCCTTGCTAAGACACAAGAATTTTATATATAAATATTAATACACACAGAGAGAATCCAGGATGTTTTTTAAAAAGTCAATCTATGTGACCACTGATGTGATAAAAGCCTGGATCTGTACTAGTTCTTCATTGACCTGTGAGTCAAGAGAAATGATTTCTAGATCTGGAACTTCTATTAACAAGTTCTATGATCTCATGCAAGTCACAACTTCTCTGACCCTGTTTCCACACCTACCATTTCTAATACTAGCAATAAATCTACGATCCTCCCATGATATTATTTTTTTTCGTGAAAAAAAAAAACAAGGGGCTGAATTGTAAAAATATTAAAAAATTGCTATTTGTCTTATTTTAAAAAGGGGTAGAGGATGTATAAACATATTTGCTTGCATCAGTATATTAAGGATACATAAAATTAACTGCCTCAAGAGATGGGATCTGGGGAGAAGGGAAAGGTGGGAGGGAGGAAAGATTTTCACTGTATGCCCTGGCTTATATTTTGAATTTTGAATCCTGCCCATGTATTACCTACTTTAAAACTAAATAAAGATGGATGTTCACTATACAATTCTTTCAACTCTTCTGCACGTTCGAAATTTTTCATAATAAAATGTTAGGACTTTTTAAAAAATTACAAATGAAGACTGTAGAAAAATATATAATATATACTATATATATATATATATATATAAAACGAATTGATCCTGTGATCCTCCTCACCAAAATGATGAGATACAGAATTGCAGAGCTGAAGGAACCTTCCTCACCCAGCCCAACCCTTTAGTTTACAGATGAAAAAACAGAGGCTAGAGAAATTAGGTGATTTATCTAAAGTCACACAGCTAGTTAGTGGCAGAGCTTTAACTAAAAACCCCCCGGGATAAGGGACAGACTAAAATGAGGGAGACAGAGGTGGGTAAAACCGTTTCGAGGGTCTATTCTCCCCGTCCCCAGTAAATCTGCCTTCTACCCCGCTGTTTCTTCCCCACCCCAACCCATCCTAAAAGTCTAAACTCATCTAAAGCCCAGCTCTGCTCAAGTCGCTGGCCAAAAACTTTGAACACTTTCCCAATATCTTCCGGATTAAAGCGCAGCCCGGATTTTGAAAACAGCCGCCCAAATGAATGGTCACTCTGCAGCCACAGCTCCTCCTCTCCCCAGGCTGGCGCCGTTCACCATCTGAGCCTGGCCGCCCAGGCTAGGCTCCGCGCCGCCAGGTCTTCCGACCGCCGCCCCCGGCCCAGCATCTGTGGCCAGTCCACCCTTCCTCCCGCGGCCCTCGCGATACAGCGCCCGGCAGCGGTCCCCGCGCCCCCGTGCCTGGGAACTTGGCTCGACCCCCAGCGCAGGCGGGAACTCGCGGGCAGGCACAGGGGTCGATTCAGCGCTCGGCCACCCTCAGCGCCCAGGTACTGGGTCCCGGAAACCGCCCGCCGGGGCTGCACTGCGTGCGGTGGGCCGCGCCGATCCGCTCCGCTCCGCCGGCCGCAGAGCTCCCTCCCCGACCGCGCTTGGCTCCCCGCCTCCCCGAGCCAAGCCCCAGCCTCACCCCGCTGTCATCACCACATTGTAGATGACCAGGTACGCCGTGGCCAGAGGCCCCGGGCCCTTCTTCTTCCGCGTGCCGCTGGCGTCCCCGGCCCGGCCACCGCCGCCCCCATTCCCCTTCGCAACTGCCGTAGCCGATGCTGCCGCCATGTCAAATGCCCGGAACCCGCTCTCCCAGCGCGAGCGCCTCGGGCCGGACTCGGCAAGGCAAGGGGGCGGAGGGAGGGGCGAGGGGGAGGCGGGGCTGGGGCCGCGGGGCGGAGCCGGGGACAGCGCCCACCGCGGCCGCCATCTTGGCTGAGGGCAAAGATGCTCCTGGCGCTCGCGTCCCTCGGCTTGCGTCAATTGCCACTGCCATCTTGGATCAGGGTAGGTCCCACCTTTTGCGCGCTCCCGGTTACAACCTCGACACCGTCTTGGATTGGGTCAATGTGGCCATCCTCGTCAGGCCAGCTGCTTCTGCCAGTTGGATGTTGCGTTGTCCTTCGCTATTCGCCCTCCTGTAATCGCCGCCTCCTTGTTGAATCAAAACAAGTATGCTGTCGTTCTCCCTTCTTCAATGGCCCTACCTTCACACCTAAACACACTCACTCCTGTATCCTGCCATTTTGGATTCGGGGGGTTGACGGTGGATTCACTTACCATCAACCCTTGAGGCTGCAGGGACCAGCCCTTTGCTAGGTGCGCTTTGCTTCCTAACCCGTAGCCGGGTTGGAGATTCCACCTCCGAAGGTTTTTTCCTGACTTTTGTTTTTTCATAACTAATACAGTGGAGAAGCCCAGGTGGCCTAGAATCCAGTGTCATCCCTGAAGGCTTGTCAGGTGTTCAAGTGTATCTTCCACCTTAGACCTTGTGGGGCTCACTCATCGTGAGGGCGAGAGGGGGAAAAGCCCATTAGGCTCTCGGCTGAGGGTGAGGTGCCGGGTAAGGGAGCAGGTTGATAGCTACGGTAACCAAAAATAGAAGAATGCTGGCTTAGGTGGAAAACCTGCCTTTGAGAAGCTGGAGCAGCTCGTGGGCACTGCTTCAACCAGCTCACTCATTGCTTTGATTCGGGAGATTCTTTAATTGTAAACGTCCCCTGCAATTTTTACATACCCAAGCAGCTCCTCAAAAGTATTACTGTATATGCAGTAGTATTAAATATTTATGGGTTCATTCCAGCCAAGTATTTATGGAGCATCCACAAAGTTGCACTGGAGTTCATGGCACTAAGTGAAAGAGACAAGTCATCAGTCTTCCAGGGATTATATAGAACAGCGGCCCCCCAACCTTCTGGGCACCAGGGACCAGTTTCGTGGTGGGGGGTGGATGATGGTTTCAGGATGCGATTCAAAGGCATTACATTTATCATTAGATTCTCATAAGGAGCACACAACTTAGAAGATCCCGCCAACGCGCAGTTCACAATAGGGTTCCTGATCCTATGAGAATCTGAGGCCATCGCTAATCTGAGGAATCGGGAGCTCAGGAAGTAATGCTCCCTTGCTTGCTGCTCACCTCCTACTGTGCCTCCTGGTTCCTAACAGGCCATGGACTGGTACTATCTGCAGCCTGGGGGTTAAGGATACCTGAGGGAACCAGATGAAAATGCTTGTATTAGTTGGTGAAAAGTGATATCAGGAAGTTATTACAATAATCCAGCCATGGTGATAGTGGTGTGGGCCAGAGTGGTGGTGATCGAGGTAATGAAAACAACAATGAATTCGGGGTAAATTTTAGAAGTGGAATCATAAGATTTGTGGATATATTAGTTTTGGAGTGTGAGGTAAAAGGCAATATGAGCAACTTGTAAGAACTGAGTTGTGTAAGAAGCCATTTTTAAGGCGTAAGTCAGGAATTTTGTTTTTTGTATGTTGAATTTGAAATCCTTATTAAACATCCAAGTGGAGAGGCTGGGTAGACAGATTTAGACACTGAGGTTCAAGGAAGAAGTCCAATGGGCCAGAAACATAAATTTGAGAGTTGTCAACCTAAAATAATAAAAAAGATAAGACTCTAGTTTAAAGGAAGTTTATTCAAGCATAAAGGTTGAAGATGGCCACCTGGAAGCATAGATTCAAGTTACCCTATTTCCTCCACTCTCCCCTGATGTGAAAATTGTATATTGAGAAGGATGCAACTGTTCTTTTTATCTACTGACACATTTTTAAAATATTTCTCAGCCCCCAATATCCACCCTTTCCTCTTTAAATACTGAAACCCTCGAAATCATCTTTGGAGAAAGACATATACATGCCTCCCTGGCACACATCCTTTAATTTGGAAAATAAACCTCCTAAAATAATTGAGACTTGCCTTGGTCACGTTCTTTGATTTACAAAGGCAAGATGGGGGATGGTTAGATCAGGTCTCTTTCAGTTATACTTTTCTCAGTTACAATTTTTTCAAAGGCAATTCCAAGACCTCAAGAGATGAAATTGAGAGGTATTAATTGACAATTGTCAGGGTGCCATCCTTTCCCACCTTTGTAGACTTTTTAGAGATTCTATTGCCACGTTTTCCTGAATATTTTAAAGAGCAAGTTGGTGAGCCCAAATTGCACACTGTGATCAGAGAGCAAAAAAAAATTTTTTGGAAAAGAAATAAAGAAGTGAACCATTTTACAAAATCAAATAATCATTCATCTAAAATCTTTCATTCATTTAACTGATTTATTTTTTCAATATAATCTACCTAATGGGAAAGTAGGAGGAAGCAGGAATGCATAAAGTTCTGTCAGTTGGAAATTAATTTAAAACTCAAAGTATCTTCTTGCAGTCACTTAGACCCAACTCCAATCTGTTATTTACAGCAGCGACCCCCAACCTTTTTGGCACCAGGGACTGGTTTCATGGAAGACAATTTTTCCGCAGACCAGGGAGGGGATGGTTTCAAGATGAAACTGTTTCACCTCAGATCAGCAGGCATTAGATGGAGCACGCAACCTAGATCGCTCACATGCACAGTTCACAATAGGGTTCGTGCTCCCATGAGAATCAAATGCCACTACTGATCTGATAGGAGGTGGAGCTCAGGTGGTAATACTCACTTGCCTGCTGCTCACCTTCTGCTGTGTGGCCTGGTTCCTAACAGGCCATGGACCTGTACCAGTCTGTGGCCCAGGAGTTGGGGACCCCTGCTGTACAGTGCAGTCAGAGTGATCTTTTCCAAATACAACCTTGTTCATGTCTACTACCTTCCTCTATCCCACCCCCTTAAGATATTTAAATGGCTTGTGATTAGACTTAGGATAAAGCATAAAATATTTAATGTAGTAAACAAAAATCTGCCTAGGCTAGACCCACCTGCTTCCTCAGTCTCACCATGCCCCTCCTAGTCATACTGGCCTCATCTTAGGTCTTCCAGTGAGCATACACCTTTTTGCCTCAGGGAATTTGCATGTGCTATTCCAATCATGCCTTCCCAACAGTTCCCCAAAGTCTTAACTCATTCCAGCATTAACTCAAAAGTCCAAGTCCAAAGTCTGATCTGAGATAAGGCAAGTCCCTTCCACCGGCAAGCCTGTAAAATCAAAAACAAGTTAATTATTCCCAAGATACAATGGGGGTACCGGCATTGGGTAAATGTTTCTATTCCACATGGGAGAAATTGGCCAAAACAAAGGAGCCGCAGGCCCCATGCAAGTCTGAAACCTGACTGGGCAGTCATTAAATATTAAACTTCCAAAATAATTTCCTTTGACTACATGTCTCACATCCTGTGCACACTGATGCAAGAGGGGCGCTCCTAGGGCTTTGGGCCACTCTGCCCCTGTGGCTCTGCAGGGTACAGCCCCTGAGGGTGCTTTCATGGGCTGCAGTTGAGTGCCTGAAGCTTTTCCAGGTCCAGGATGTAAGCTGTTGGTGGATCTACCATTCTGGGGTCTGGAGGACAGTGGCCCTCTTCTCAGAGCTTCACTAGGTAGTGCCCCAGAGGGGACTCTGTGTGGGGTCTCCAACCCCACATTTCCCTTTTGCACTGCCCTTCTAGTAGAGGTTTTCCATGAGGGCTCTGCCCCTGATGCAGACTTCTGTCTGGACAGCCAGTCATTTCCATATATCCTCAGAAATCTATACCTAGGTTTCTAAACCTCAACTCTTGGCTTCTGCATACTTGCAGGCCCAAGACCATATAAAAGCTGCTAGCGCTTGGAGCTTGCATCCTCTGAAGCAATGGCCCAAACTGTACCTTGGCCCATTTTAGCCACGAGCTGAAGTGGCTGGGACACAGGGCACCATGTCTTGAGGCTGCACAGAGCAATAGAGCCCTGGGCCTAGCCCATGAAACCATTTTTCCCTCGTAGGCCTCTAGGCCTGTGGTGCGAGGGGCTGTCCTGAAGATCTCTGAAATGCCCTGGAGACATTTTCCCTATTGTCTCAGCTATTAACATGCAGCTCCTTGTTACTTACGCAAATTTGTGCAGCCAGCTCAAATTTTTCCCTGGAAAATGGGGTTTTCTTTTCTACTGCATGGTCAAGCTGCAAATTTTCCAAACTTTTATGCTCTGCTTCCCTTTTAAGCATATCATCTCTTTGTGAACACATATGACCGCTTGCTTTCAGAAAAAGTCATATGACATCTTGAAGGCTTTGCTGCTTAGAAATTTCTTCTGCCAGGATACCCTAAATCATCTCTCTCAAGTTTAAAGTTCCACAGATCTCTAGGGCAGGGGCAAAATGCTGCCAGTCTCTTTGCTAAAGCATAGCAAGAGTGACCTTTGTTCCAGTTCCGAATAAGTTCTTCATCTCCATCTAAGACCACCACAGCATGGACTTCATTGTCCATATCACTATCAGCATTTTGGTCAAAACCATTCAACAATTCTCTAGGAAGTTCCAAACTTTCCCATATCAATATGTCTTCTTCTGAGCCTTCCAAACTATTCTGACCTCTGCCTGTTACCCAATTCCACACTTGCTTCAACATTTTCAGGTATCTATATAGCAGTGCCCCACTCCCAGTACCAATCTTCTGTATTAGTCCATTTTTACACTGCTATAAAGAACTACCTGAGACTGGATAATTTATCAAGAAAAGATGTTTAATTGACTCACTGTTCTGTATGGCTTGGGAGGCATCAGGAAATTTACAATCATGGTTGATACAGTTTGGCTGTGTCTCCACCCAAATCTTATCTTAAATTGTAGTTCCCATAATCCCCATATGTTGTGGGAGGGATTCCGTGGGAGGTAATTGAATCGTGTACCCAGTTACCCCCATGTTGTTCTTATCATAGTGAGTGAGATTCACAAGCTCTGATGGTTTTATAAGCATCTACCATTTCTCCTGCTTGCATTTCTCTCTCCTGCTGCCATGTGAATAAGGACGTGTTAGTTTCCCCTTCCACCATGATTGTAAGTTTCCTGAAGCCTCCCCAGCCATGCAGAACTGTGAGTCAATTAAACAAACCTCTTTCCTTTATAAATTACCAAGTTTCAGGTATTTATAACAGTGTGAGAAAGGACTAATACAATGGTGGATGGTGAAGGAGAAGCAAACACCTTCTCTGCAAGGCAGCAGGAAAGAGAGACAGACAGCAAAGAGGGAACTGCCAAGCACTTGTAAACATCAGACCTCATGAGAACTCACTGTCATGAGAATAGCATGAGAGAAACCACCCCCATTATCCAATAACCTCCCACCAGTCCCTCCCTTAACACATGATGATTACGATTTGGGTGGAGACACAGAGGTAAACCATATCACCCCTTTTATGCATTTATAATTTTTAAAGTATCACTAATTCTTCCCCCTCTACTCATTGGAATTTGTACATCTTGCTTCTCTTCTTTCATCGGTTACCATAGAAATTACAGCATGTATCATTAATTCATTAAAGTCTAATATTAATCAGTATCTTTATCATCTTCCTAAACAATACATGAACCTTTCAAATCTGCCCGGTCATTTTTAATAATCCCTTGTTCCTTGCCTGTATGGGTTTTGATGAATACATAATACCACGTATCTGTCACTACACATTGTACACAATAGTTTCACTGCTCTAAAAATCTGTGCTTCACCTATTCATTCCAACTCAGCCTCCTCCCACACCCATAGTAACCATTGATTTTTTTACTGTCTCTACAGTGTTGCTTTTTCTAGAATGTCATATATTTGGAATTACACAGGATTTTGCCTTTCTGTTGTTTTTTTTTTCCGTAGCAACATGCACTTGAGGTTTGTCTGTGTCTTTTCATGGCTTGATAGCTCACTTCTTTTAATCACTGAATAATATCCCATTGTCTGGATACACCTTTTTTTTTTTTTTAACCTATTCACCAATTGAAGGACATCTTAGTTGCTTCCAAAATTTGGCACTTATGAATAAAGTTGCTATGAACATTCATGTGCAGGTTTTTATGTGGACATAAACTATGTTTTTAATTTCATCTTTTGTTTTCTTAAATATTTTATATAGGTTTATTTTATTTTCCCTATTTAATAATTCCAGTATTTGAAGTTTCTGGAAGACTAAATCTTTTTTTGTTGTTGTTTTTGCTGACTGACTTGTGGTGGCTTATCTCCCTGTAACTTTTTATTATAAGTTTATTTTATTGAATTTAAATCAATGGAAATTTCAAGGTCCTACATTTGGGATGCTTTCCTTCAGAAAGACTTTTATATAACTCTACTAAAAGCCAGATGGCATCTGGACCGCTGTAGTGCCCCCTTCAAGGATCCTGGAGGTCCAGCTTCCTCATGTTGCCATAGCTCCAGGTTTAGCTTCTCAGTCGCAGAACTGGTGTTGGCATTTGCAACATAATGAAAACTCCCATATCTATCTTTTTTTAAAATAGAAATTAATACAGAAGAACATCTTTATGACCTTGAAGGTAGAGAATTTTAAAACTATCTATTGAGATCACCAACCATAAATGAGAAGATTCGTACATTTGACTTTATTAAAATAAATAGCTTTTGTTTGCCAAAAGATAGCATGCAATAAGCAAAAAAGCAAGGTACAGAGTTGAAGATATTTGCCACATGTATAATTGATAAAGAGTTAGCATCCAGGATATGTGAAAACTCTTTCAAATCAATAATATACTATCACATTGAAAAAAATGAGCAAAGACTTAAACAGAAGAAAATATAAATGATCAATAAACATACGCAAATATTCTCAGTCTCATTATTAATTAGGGAAATGCAAGTATAAACACAGTGAGATACCATTAGCTATCCTCGAGATTGGCTAAAGTCAACAGTTTGATAATGCCAATTGTTGGCAAGGATATGATGCAGCAGAAACTCTGCAGACTGCTGTTGGTTAATTGGTGCATTCAGTTTGGCATTATCTAGTAAAGTTGAAGATACATATATCCTGTGATGGTTATTCTACTGCCAGGTAGATGACCTTAAAGATCTCCTAGGATACATGCATCAGGATATTCAAAGCAGCATTGTTCATCATACCCCACACTAAATATAACACAACGTCTATCCACAGTAAAATAAATAAAGACATCATGGTACAGTCCTATGATGGAATACTTTACAGCAATGCAAATGAACAAACTACGGTTGTACTCAACAACATGGATAAATCTCATAAACATAATATTGAATGACAGAATTAAGGCACAAAAGAATATATATAGTATGATCCATTCATCTGAAGTTCTGAATCAGGCCAAATGAAATGATGTTGTTTAGGGATACAGACACAGGGGGTAATACTATATAGAAAGGCAAAGAAAACGATTATCACAAAAGTCAGAATAGTAGATACCTCTGATAGAGAGAGAGGAGTTTATGACTAAGAGGGGACAAATAGCAGGGACTGGGAGAGGGCATAAGGAGGGGTTCTGGGAGTAGGAAATGTTTTCTTTGTTCATGTGAGTATGATTCTGTAGGTTTTCTTTTCATGATGATTCATCAACATAAACATATATTTATGTTTATGATAGATATATTTCATAATTGTTTTAAACAAAGGAATAATCAGCACAAGGAGAGGCAGAGGTATGACATCCAGGAAAAGTACACAGGTAGCTTCACCATTGTTGGTGATGTTCTTAAGTTAGGTGTGGGTTCATGAGTGTTCATTTCATTTTTATGCTGATAACTTACATATACTTTATATGTTAGATAAACCTCATGTGGTAAATATGCATAAGCATTGAGGAATCCTGATATTAGGAGATAGGATGATTTGGATCAGGATTGTCATCTGTGAAGCTATCGTATAGTTAATCTGGACATAATAAGAATGTTAGAGACTGGAGTCACTGCAATCTCTTTCAGGGAAGCCCTATTGACAGACAGAGGCCATATTTTTGTACCATATTATCCTCATTTTCCTGACTACGCACATAGATGCTAAGACTATAAAGCAAAACCATGAAATGTTTATCACAAAAGTCAGGATAGTGGATATTACTGAACTGGAAGTGGGCACCCCTCTTTCTTTTTGTCTTCATAGAAAAGGCACAAAAAGATGTATGTACTAACCGAATTTCCAGTTTCCTAAATAATGGAGACTAACTCTGGTTAGTTAGAGAGAAAAGGAATTTTTTGAAAGGATATTGGATAGCTCACAAAATTGATGAAAAGCTGAAGAATGAGGCTTGGAACATGGAAAGGAGCCATGGGAAATTAGGCAGCCAGAAATAGAGACCAAATCAATACACAGGAAGCATCTGGTTAGTATCCAACTGCTTCTGTCATTGGCACAGCCACCACTGGACATTGGACGGTACCCTTATTGCTTCCACTTCCACCTTTGCAAAGATTCTAAATGCTATTTTCTCCCTCTGTTACTCCACAATCAAGGTCTTAGGTAGGAGCATCTGATTGGAAGGTCCTGTACCCAACCTCTAGAGACAAGGGATCTGGGAAATGGGCTCTTTGAGCTTCTTTATTGGAATTATTTCAAATAGGAAGTGTGTTTAGATACTGGGAGGCCAAAAATGAAAAACTCCTATCACAGCGAATGTTAGAAATAAACATATCTGGCCTCTGCCTGTTCACAGGGAGGAGAAAAGATTAATAGGATCAGTTAAGATCTGCAAAATTCACGGGGCCACGTGTTTACTTGGAGACAAGGGATTCTGCACAGTCACTGACCTGAAAGCCAGCCAGACTTTCTCTTCTTTCTGCTTTGCAGTGTATCACTCTTTGTCTTTTCTAGTTTTTCTGCCTGTGATTGGCAGTGGGAACTGGGGTGGAATTCTGATCAGGCCTGCCAGGCTAGGAAGCTGTCTTCAATTCAGGAAGGTGAGGCATGACCCTGTTGCCATCCCTAAACTGGCCAGCATCAGAGAACTCTAAAGGATATGTTTTTGGGTACCTGACCAACCATGAAGACAACTGACATTTGGGCCTGGCATGGTGTAATCCCAGCACTTTGGGAGTGTGAAGCAGGAGGATCACATGAGCTCAGAAGTTCGAGGCCAGCGTGGGCAACATAGTAAGACCTTGTCTCTACAAAAAATAAAAATATTAGCTGGGTATAGTGGTGCATGTCTATATTCCCAGCTACTTTAGAGGCTGAGGCAGGAGGATAGCTTGAGCTGGGGAGATTGAAGTTGCAGTGAGTGGTGATGGCACCACAGCACTCCAGCCTGGGCAGGCAACAAAGCGAGATCCCATCTCAAAACAAAACAAAACAAAAACAAAAACAAAAAAACACTGACATTTGGATTCTTGTTTGGCTGATGATCTAGTTTTTCCATCATGCAAAACCCTGGAGGAAAAGAGGGACAAGTGATAGGATTCAGACTCTGAATTCCACCCTAAACTTCCAGTTACCCGTCTCGTGATACAACCTAACATAAAATGACTCTATCAGATTCTTCTCTTTGGAAGCTATACACCAGTTATTAATAACATTTATTTTTGGGCGAGAGACAGCATCATTTGTTTTAAAATATAGTAGTTTTTTGATTAAAATATATTTTTTTTGTTTTTTTGTTTTTTGTTTTTTTGGTATGATCACAGCTCACTGCAACCTCAACCTCCTGGGCTCAAGTGATCTTTCTACTTCAGCCTCCCAAGTAGTTGGAACTACAGGCATACGCCACCACACCTGGCTAATTTTTTTTTTTTTTTTTTTTTTTTTTTTTTTTTTTTGTAGAGATGGGTTTCACTATGTTGCCCAGGCTGGTCTTAAAATATTGGGCTCAATTGATCTGCCTGCCTCGGCCTCCCAAAGTGCTGGGATTACAGGTGTCAGCCACTGTGTCTGGCCTCTTTTTGTTTTTCTTCTTGGAAGATTTCTATAATTATATTTTCCAACCTAATTTTTTGAATGCTTAATTTTTCATTTTTTGTATATAGCATCCTGGTTTTTTTTTTTTTTTTTTTGTATGTAGCGTCTTGTTTGGTTCTGGGTAGAATATTTTCTTATATCTCTTTGAGGATATTAATTATTGTTTTCCTCTCCTCCCTATATGGTCTCTATTTCTTCTAAGTTCTTTTTAATGTTTGTTGTCCTCTTTGTCTTTTGTGTTAGAAAATTTTCCTCAAATAACTGATGGTATTTAGTTGTTTGCCTGTATTTAAGAGTGAGGCACTAAAAACTGAAGTTCTGTGTCTAGCTGGGGCCTGTTGACTGTGGGCCTTCCTGTAGAATGCTCAGTCATTAGAATGACCTTAGCACTATCTGAAAAATTCATGATCATGCAGAATTCAGTTGGATGTCATTTAATGTCCATAGGGGTGTTGCCCTACCATAAAGAAGGATATGAAAACATGTTGGGATTCTACTAACTCCAAATCAGTTTTAACAGATGGTGATGGTTAATATTGAGTGTCAACTTGACTGGACTGAAGGATGCAAAGTATTGTTCCTGGGGGTGTCTGTGAGGGTGTTGCCAGAGGAGATTAACATTTGAGTCAGTGGACTGGGAGAGGCAGACTTACGTTCATTCAGCTGCCAACATCATCTAATCAACTGCCAGGGTAGCTAGGATAAAAGCAGAAGGAGGAACTTGGAAGGACTAGACTTGCTGAGTCTCCTGGCCTCCATCTTTCTCCCATACTGAATGCTTCCTGTCCTGGAATATCAGACTCCAAGGTCTTCAGCTTTTGGACTCTTGGACTTACAACAGTGGTTTGCGAGGTGCCCTTGGGCCTTTGTCCACAGACTGAAGGCTGCACTGTCAGCTTCCTTGCTTTTGAGGTTTTGGGACTCGGACTGGCTTCCTTGCTCCTCAGCTTGCAGAGGGTCTATTGTGGGACTTCACCTTGTGATCACGTGAGCCAATACTCCTTAATAAACTCTCATTCATATACACATCTATCCTATTAGTTCTGTCCCTCTAGAGAACCTTGACTAATACACAGACTTAAGTAAGAATCCTGAGGATCCAATGGAATGGCCATAAGCATCTTTAAAGGGAAAACATTACATATTTAAGGAGAACTGAAGAAATGCAAAACCAATTAGTGATGAAAGATGTTAGCTACAATCTTTTTCTTTTTTTTTTTTTTTGAAACAGGTTTTCACTCTGTCACTCAGGCTGGATGCAGTGGCATGATCACAGCTCACTGCCGTGTCAACCTCCTGGGCTCAGGTAATTCTCCTACCTTAGCCTCCCGAGTAGCTGAGACTACAGGCACACACCATGACACCAGCAGATTTTTTGTATTTTTAGTAGAGGCAGGGTTTCACCACGTTGCCCAGGCTGGTCTCGAACTCCTGGATTCAAATGATTCACCTGCCTTGGCCTCCCAAAGTGCTGGGATTAGTGTGCCTGTCCTAGCTACAATCTTATTTGGGGTTGCAAACTCCAGGAATAAAGGAATGTTTAGGACTGAAACCCAAGGACCAGATTTTAGAGTCCAGAATGTAGTGACTACAGAAAGAAACTTTGCTTGGCAATTAGAGTCGCAAGAAATATTTCTGGGATGTCTTATAATTCCAAGTCTCATGCTCAACTGAAGTTGTTAGAGTAAACTCAGCCATCTGAGAAGGTGATGTTCCCCTAAGTGGAAAGGTAATGTTTCTTCAAATGAACAACTTTCTTTAATTTTATGAAATTTAGAATTTAGAAAAGTTATGAAGTAAACCTATGGTATTAAATATTAGTTAACATCCTTATTGTAGGTATTTCTTTTTATTCTTATTTTAGAGATGGGGTCTTGGTCTGTCTTGTCAAGGAGGAGGTGTCCCTGAGAACCCAAACATTCCAGAGAGTATCTGAGAACCTACATGGGAAAAAAGTCTCATCACACACATACACAGTGAGCAAAGAGCCAGAAAATTAGCTTAAAAGCAGCATAGGGATGGGAAGCAGCATGGGTCTCTAAAGCTGTCCTACCTCTGCCTTGGGAGTACTTCCTATGTGAGCCCTCGTAAGCTCATCTACTTGCCAAACTGGACTTGTCTGAGTCATTTTTTTGGTCTCCTGGCTCCCTCCCAGTTTGGGGGAAGGCTTTTCTCATTACAGGTGTGGTGTAATGCCTGAGCTACTTGGGAGGCTGGGGCAGGAGGATTGCTTGAGCCTAGCAGTTTGAGGCTGCAGTGAGCGGTGACAGCACCACTGTATTCCAGCCTGGATGGTACCTTGTCTCAAAAAAAAAAAAGAAAATAGCCATATTAGAGAAACAGGTTAGCCTGTGACTCCAATTTAACATATAAATTGTGTAACTGACTTAGATATGGGATTCAAGATTTAACTCTTACTAAATTTATAACAGTATTGAACCATTTAAGAGAAATCAAGTCCCACTGTATTTATAAATTTAATTATTATAAGACTTATTTTATTTGAGAAGTTATTTGTAGGAGCTTTTCTTGGGAAATTTTGTTATAAGCCAATGCAAGAATTTAAAATGAAAATGGAATTATTATATGCTGGCAATAATTTTCATTTTTTTGTTTGTTTTGAGACAGGGTCTCACTCTGTCACCCAGGCTGGAATGCAGTGAGGCCATATCGGCTCACTATAACCTCTGCCTCCCGGGTTCAAGAGATTCTCCTACCTCAGCTTCCTGAGTAGCTGGGATTATAGGCACATGCTATCACACTTGGCTAATTTTTTGTAGAGATGGGGTTTTACCATGTTGGCCAGACTGGTCTTGAACTTCTGACCTCAAGTGATCTGTCCATGTTGGCCTCCCAAAGTGCTGGGATTACAGGTGTGCACCACTGCACCCAGCCACGTTTGTTTGTTTTTTGAGACAGTGTCTCACTCTGTTGCCCAGGCTGGAGTGCAGTGGCACAATCAGCTCACTACACTCCTGGGCTCAAGCAGTCCTTCCACCTCAGCCTCCCAAGTAGCTAGGATTATAGGTGTTTATTACATTTATGAGCTTGAATTAAAAATGATTAAGGGAATTAATTAATTAGATGCTAAAAGTCCCCTTAAAAGTTAATATTGCATTTTGGTAGATTTTATAAACCTACCAAATCAGATCTGGAAATTAAATTTAAAAGTTTAAGGAAAAGCTAGGCTTTAAAATTTTCAATAGGTAAAATATGAATTAAAAAGAACACAATGTTCTCTGAATAATATTTTTTTGTCTGAATAATATTTTTGTGTGCCAAAATTGCCGTTAAGTGCATAAAGTACCCACATTGACAATTTGATGAGAATTGGACATTTTTACTGAGAAATTCTCACATGACACCATATATGGATCATTTCTTTGAATTGCCCAGTTTCCAAGAACACTACTCCAGTCCCTTGCCTGTTGAGGAATAACCTGCAGCAGGGCTGGCTTCATGGGCTGGCATCCCATGCAGTATCACAGGGCCCTGCTCTTAGAAGGACCTCACGCTTGTTTTAATACTCTGCTGTTGCCATCTTGAAATTTTTATTCTAAACAAGGAGCCTTACATTTTTATTTTGCACTGGGCCCTGCAAATTCTGTAGCCAGTCTTGTCCTGTGGTCAGAGTTCTGGTGGCCAACCAGTGGGAGCGGGCTAGAGTTTCAAAGGTCAGTATGCAGACTCCCTCCAATCCCTGAGTTTTCTGAATTGCCTCCCTCCCACCTGCCAAGTTGTGTCTGTTGTCCACCAGTCCATGGTCTCTCCAGCCCAACTTTAAAGGATCCACTTTCTGCCAGGGTTGGGGGAGGGACTATCAGCTAGCCATATGGGCTAGAGGAGGTGGAGATGAAGGGGATATCTAGGTCCCCTGCTTTTGCTAATTCTGTGATAGGAATTACCTTACCTTTTTTGTTTTCTTTTTGAGACAGGGTCTCCCTCTGTTGCCCAGGCTGAAGTGCAGTGGCACGATCATAGCTCACTGAAGTCTTGAACTCCTGGGCTCAAGTGATCTTCTCACCTCAGCCTCCTTAGTAGCTAGGATTACAGTTGTGCGCCACCACACCCGGCCTGAATCACCTTGTTTTCCAGGCTTTCTCCCCTGTAGACACTTGCAGAATGCAAAAATTGAAACTTAAAATTAATTATCAATTAGCCTATTCCCAAATTTTGCTGACATCTAAACTCTAATGTATGTCCTCTGTCATTCTTTGCCCTTATGGGTTTATGCCTTTTGTTCCTTTACTAAGGTTTTGGGAGAAACAGAAAATGCAGGTGTTCAATCTGCCAGGCATGACCAGTAGTCTCAATTTAGCTTCCATAGAAACAACTACTTTTCTCCTTAGTACTCGATTTTTGTTACTTTAATACTTAATCAAATTATGTAATTACAATAACAAGTACAACTGGCATAAGTAAGTTTAAGAACAAACCCGTTTTGACTCTTGGTAAATATGCAGCTCAGTGGGGACAGAAGTATGTGGGCATTAGTCATTTTACAGAAGGAATGAGAATTGTGGTTAAGTTGGGCAAGCTGGATTATTTGGAAATTAGTCAACTGAGCTTCTATTTTAAATAAATGAATATAAGGATTTATTGAGAGGGTGCATTATCGAAAGTCTAAATGATTTGGCTTCTTGGACAACCAATTTAACTTTAAAGAAACTAATTGTTTTTTTGTTTTTTGGGTTTTTTTGAAAAAAACAAAAAAACAAAAAAAAAAACCCAGAGTTTAATTCTTTATGCCCAGGCTGGAGTGTAGTGGTGTGATCACAGCTCACTGTAGCCTCAATCTCTCAGGCCCAAGTGATCCTCCCAATTCATTCTCCCGAGGAGCTGGGACTACAGGTACGTGTTACCACACCTGGCTAATTTAAAACAATTTTTTTTTTTTTTTTTTTTTTTTTTTTGGTAGAGACAGGATCTCCCTATGTTGCCCCTGCTGGTCTTTGACTCTTGGTCTTTGACTCTTGGGCTCAAAGAATACTCCCGCCTTGGCCTCTCAAAGTGCTAGGATTACAATCGTGAACCACCATGCTGGCCTAATTGATCTTTCAAAAAGCCTTAAGCAAACAAATGCCTTTCTGGGATCAGGCTCTTTTCTGCACTTTGACATGGGTAGTATTGAAGAGTCCAGAGTAACCTCCTGGCTCCTGGCCCCTGGCCCCTGGCCCCTGCTCTGTCCTAACTCCCAAGAATCCCTGGCTCTGCCTTGATCTCCTAGTGGACTTTTGAGCTGCTTTGACTTCAAAGACCTTGGTTTGCATGTATGAATCCCTTGAGCCTCCCTTTCATTGGTACCTGGCTCTCCAGCCTCAAGCCTTTGGGAATTTCTGGGCAGACGAACTTACCTTCCTATTGGCTTCCTCCTCTGCAGGACATTAGCTTCAGCTTCTCTGCTCTATGTCAGTTATCCATTCTTTGCTCTCCATCTTCCAGAATTCTGACATTTTCCATCTGTCATCACCTGCATTTGTCTTTATTTTGAAGAGTTTATAGCTCTTTTAAAAGCATTACTATCCCTTTTCTATCAGTTTAATGAAAGTTCTGGGGAGTAGAGAATCACTGCTTCTCTTAAGTAATTCATGTTTGGCTTTCTCTCTACTATGGTAGGTTCCTACTTCCTAAGTTGATATTTCCTTGTTCTCCTGATTCTTCTGAAAACAGGAGCCTCAGTTTTCAGCTTTCTGGACAATTTGAAAAAGACATCTACTCAGCCCTCAGAGCCCTGTTTGTTCTGTGGTTAATATGCAGTCAGAAACAAGTCAATATAAGTCAGCTTTTGCAAATATCAGTTAAAACTTAGGGGATGTGTCAGGATAAAAGTTAAGTGTCATTAGTATAAAGTCAAGCTAACTCTGGGAAATTTCTTCTTGATGGAAAAATAATACTTACAAGGTCAAATAAGCTTTTCTCCTTTGACTATGAAGAAGGGAATATTTAGGGACTGGAAGTTGAAACTTTTCCTTAGAACAAGATTAGGAGTTGTAACATTTCCTAAACTCACCGCAATTGTTTTTTTTATACAATTGCATGGCACTTTCAGTTTCAAAGATCCTTTTTTTGGGAGGTGGATAGAACTTAAAATAATACCTTCCATCTTTAGTATAGTTGTTGGTGGGGTATTGGTTCCAGGACACCCCCACAGATACCAAAATCTGTGGTTGCTCAAGTCCCTTATATAAAATGGCGTATGTAGTAAGTATTTGCATGTAACCTACGCACATCCTCCTGTGTGCTTTAAATCATCTCTAGATTACTTATAATACCTAATACAATGCCTATACATCACTTCTTTTACAAAGATCCAGTGTAGTACTAGGTGAGCAGCAAATTCAAGTTTTGCTTTTTGGAATTTTATAAAATATCCCCCTAATCTTTTTTTTTTTTTTTTTTTTAGACTGAGTCTCACTCCTCCCAGGCTGGAGTGCAGTGGCATGATCTCAGCTCACTGCATTCACCATATCCTGGGTTCAAGTGATTCTCCCATCTCAGCCTCCTGAGTAGCTGGGATTACAGGCACCCACTATCATGCCCAGCTAATTTTGTATTTTAGTAGAGATGGGGTTTCACCATGTTGGCCAGGCTGGTCTTGAACTCCTGACCTTAGGTGATCCACCCGCCTCAGCTTCCCAAAGTGCTAGGATTACAGGCATGAGCCACTGTACCCATGCCCCACACCCCAAATATTTTCCATCTCCAATTGATTGAATCCATGGATTTGGAACCCATGGATACAGAGGGCTGACTGAATAGAACTTTTTCACATATTTGAGTTTTTTTCTGCAGAAGTGTAATCAGTTCTTTTAGGTAGGGATTGTTTCTGATACATCTTAGCATCCCTGAGTGCCAGAATGAGGCCCTACCATAAGGTCAGGCACATAGAGCTCGTTTAATCTTTCTGTCAACCCATGAATGAGGAACTACTATTACTCTAATTTTAAAGCTGTGGAAACTGAGGCACAAGCTACACAGCTGTAGTAAGGGGTACAGGTAAGAGGTAGTGTTTTACAGAGGGAATTAAAATTGTGGGTAAGTCAGACAAGTTGGTTCCTGGGAACCAACTCCACCAAGAGGAGCTGCCTCCTACCCAAGTACACAGCAGCGTTTGCCTTCCGTGACAACATGTAAGGTGCTTTCTGGAGAGACAGGCCTGGGACTTCACGGAGCTTGGAGAATCAGTTGTACAACTGCTGGCTAATAGATATTTGACAAGTTTGGCCTAAGACTACCTCTGAAACATACCACCTGAAGCAAGGTTGTGGAGAAGCCCTATAGCTCAATCTCTATCTTAACTATTAGAGGCTACTGATACCTGCCTTGAAGATGTTATTAGTAATAAAAGTGAATGACCAAATTGACTTAGGTTAGTTTGTAACCGCCTTCTCCCTTAGTTATCTCCAGCCAAAAGAAATTTAGTCTAAGAGATTCACAAAATGTCTAATAAAAATTTACCACAGGCCTCAAGCAGACTCGGGGGGGCTGAAGTCTCTGATGTGAAGCCCTTCCTGCAGGGTGTGAGCATTTGGAACACAAGTAAGGCCTGTGGGCTAAGATCTCCAACCAGCAGCAGTTAGAGATTTAATGTTGTCCCCAAGCACTATAGAATTCCAGTGGGAAGGGAGTTCAAAGGCAGCTGAGGTTAGAAGGATGGTAGCCTCAGGATCACTCCTCTCCCTTTTGGCCCATGATTGAGGAAATTCTGCCTCAGCAGCCACTCTCTCTCTCCCTTTCTGCATCTATCTCATACACTCCCACTGATGTTCCCCCCTCTCAAGTAGCTGCAAGTTCCAAATACATTGGAGAATGTTGCCCTTGTTAGTTATCTCATATCACAAATAATCTGAGAGTTGCTTGTGAATTGCAGAACTATTTAGATTTTGAGGTCAGAGGCACAGAACTGGTACTTTAAAAATGTATTTTTATTTTTTAATTGTTATATTATTTTTTAAGAAATAGAGATGAGGTCTTGCTATGTTGTGTAGGCTGGTCTTGAACTTCTGGCCTCAAGCGATTCTCCTGCCTTGGCCTCCCAAAGTGCTGGGACTAGAGGCATGCACCACTGTACCCAGCCTTTAAAATGTCTTAAAAAGTGAAAAACTATATCTGAATATAAATAATTAAGAAGAACACTAGAGTATTGAGACTATATTATCCAATACAATTGATAAAACTATAGACCACACTCTCTGGACTTTCACACAAGCTTTTCAGTTTTAATTTCACATAAATTGAAAAGTGATGTACATTTGACTACAGAGGATTTGAAATGTGACTCATACAACTAAGGAACTGAATTTTTGATTTTGTTTAAGTAACTTGAACAGCCACTTGTGAGTAGTGGCTACCATCTTGGTCACCACACATCCAGAATATGGTGATAAGCTTGTATCAGGATAGTCTGGGTTATGTTGCAGCCACAGAGAACCCTAAAATCTTGGTGATTTATAAGAACAAATGTTGATTTCTTGCTTGTGTTATGTCCCCATTTTGGGATGGCTAGAGACCCAGATGGCTGCAGCAGCCACCATCTCACACATTGCCAGTCATTATGGAGAGGCTTGTACCAGCACATAAATGCTCTGGCCCCGAGGGTACATATATCACTTCTGGTCACAGCTCACTGACCAGGACTAGTAACATGGCCCCACCTAACCAGGAAGCCAAGAGTGAAGCCCTAACTGTGTGCAGAGATCCTTAACAACAACTGCCAATGATAGCCTCCCCCTGCCCTTTCAAAATACAGAGAAGGTGTCCCAAGGGATAAAGAGAGTAGTGCTACTTGTGTTTTCTTGACAAATGGAGAATTGGGTTTCTCAGAACTCAATTATTTATTACTTCCTATGTACTAATTAGCACAGATTTATCAAAAACAGGTGAGGTGTGGAGCAAAAAGCAAATTTCAAACATTTTATCAAAAATAAAAAGTCTTTACATAAATTTAGAGCTGACAGCAGTCAGCATGTCTTATTAGTTGCATGTAAGAAATATCTTTTAATAAGAATATATGCAATGTAAGGAACAATCAGTGGATTTTTAAAATATGTTTGGGATGAAAATGAATGGAAGAAAGTGTATCTGTTAATTTTCTTGGTGCAGAATATAAATTGTACATTTTTCATTAGCAAGGAATAAAAAGTCATTTTCTTTAAAAATAATAAATTACTCACTAGGGACATTGTAGACTGTGATTGTCTTAAAAATGCAATATTAAATATTTATTAACAGGACAATGGATTCTTTCTAAATTACATCAAAGAATCACAGAATTATCTAGCCCTGCATTTAACAGCTTGTCTTAAATTATTTCTGGACCATCTACAATATTGTTTGAATATCTGAAGACATGGGGAACTCGCCATCTGATATCTGATAACAGACTTCCTACAAAGCAGGACTGGTAGTTTCCTGATAACAAATTTTTCAGTATGAATATATGGATAAAGCATTTGGCTGCCAGTAATGAATTGCACCAAAGTCACCAATTCAAACCATGCCCTGGTTAGTAATATCGATGATGATGATGATGATGTCACATGTTAAAAATGTCATGTAGATTTTAGCATTTTGAGGACCTGATACTCTTTTGGCACCAGGGACGAGTTTCATGGAAGACAGTTTTTCCATGGACCAGGAGAGGGGGTGGTTTTGGGATGATTCAAGGGCATTTCATTTATTGTGCATTTTATATCTATTATTATTACATTGTAATATATGATGAAATAATTATACAACTCACCATAATGTAGAACCAGTGGAAGCCCTGAGCTTGTTTTCCTGCAACTGGACCGTCCCATCTAGGAGTGATGGGGAGACAGTGACAGATCATCAGGTGTTAGATTCTCATAAGGAGCGTGAAACCTAGATCCCTCACATGAGCAGTTCACAATAGGGTTCGTGCTCCTGTGAAAACCTAATGCCGCCGCTGTTATGACAGGAGGCAGAGCTCAGGCGGTAATTTGAGCAATGGGGATCAGCTGTAAATATAGATGAAGCTTTGCTAACTCGCCCACTACTTACCTCCTTATGCATGACCTGGTTCCTCACAGGCCACATACCCGGGGGTTGGGGACCCTTGCTCTGTAAGATATCCTTCTAGAATGATATAGTACTGAACTGATGCTCAAGAGAAATATTGAACTAAATGTGTAAATTAGGCTATCTATATAAACAAGAACCCTCTAAATCATTCTGTTCTATGGTAAAACACAAACACATAAGCCAGTTCTTCACCACATTTATGTTTGTTTTTATGCACCACAGTGTTTGTTTTTCATTTCCAAGATGTATCTGTGTCCTTTACAACTGGTAGCATGGAAAGAAAGAGAAGTCTGCAAAGATTGAACAAACAGCATGCACTGTGGTATCCTTTATTTAAAAATTGTGAGCTGACTACAGTTGTAGTGTTCTCATTTACCATTCTGATGGCATAATAAACCGAGAGAACATTAACACAATTCCAAGAAGGCATTAACCTGTAACACACATATACACCACACATGCACACACACAACATACACGCACACAAAGGTTATATTCTGAACACAATTAAAAGTGATGGAGAAAAGCTTTGAATGCTCTAAATCAAATAAAACCCCTTTATAAACTGTGACAATACTGTGGCTATTATGAAAAATATTGTAACTATTTTAAAAGCAAAAGGAAAAATACTGGCAATTTGAAATTAGCAGCAAAAAGCAGATAAAAATAGAATGGAAGATAACGTAAGACTACTATCAAAATTCTAATGCTGATACTGTGTAGGATTGCACTGAAGTAATTTTAAATTGATTCTTAAGGAACTCTTAAAAAAGTCCCTTAAAATATTAAATGGCTGCACCTTACAAACAGTGGGGGGGAAAGTATTTGGAATGTTACACACACACACACACACAGAGAGGAAATGTATCAGGTCTATCAATTATGGTCTTGTTTATGACCTTCAGAAAGTTTTATAAAGAAAAAATTTAAGTGTCAATGTAGTGAAAGAAAGTTAAAAATTCCTAAAGATGCAAGTCTGAGTGCATTTACCAGGTCTAAGAATATATTTAAAGGTTGAGGGCAAGGCATGATTGATGCACATTTAAGAAGAAAGATATGGAACCCATAAGGTAGGTCAAGTTCTTTGGAGAGTGTTGAGAATGAAGATGAATTAAACTCTGGCTGTCTTGGAGAAGATTCCAAAGTACATGGAGTTCTCCAGCTCTTTATCAGTTGAAATCTGTTTCATAGTGGCCAATAGATAATTAAGACTAACATTTCAGCAAACTGGTTTTTCCTACATTCAAACACAAAAATCTTTACCACACATGCAGAACTGATACTCTGTAACAACATAAATATGAATCCTGGTTACAAAGAAAACCACGTTAGCAAGGGTTTTTTTCCCCCATGGGTTCTTAACCAAATGTCTAAAGCTGCTAGACATTTGCAAAGAGGGGGTAAGTTTAGATTTCCTACTGATTTTGGAAGAAAAATATTTTCCTAAGGAAGCCAGAGTCATCCATGAGCAGGGGACCTGTCTTCAGAATTTAAGAAGCATAATGTTGCTAATGGTTAAACTCATGACAAGTTCAGATCTAGAAAAACTGGCAGGTGGAAGGGGAAAGAGAAATAGAGAGTTTGAATATCTGCAGTGTACTTTGGAATCAAGTGTGCCTGATAAGTTAGAATGGCTCAACTGCTTTCAGAAGGAAGTGCTGCAGTACTGGGAGAAAACCCAGACTTCTCTGGAGTCAGGGGGTGGGGAGAGAAAGGCCTCCTGTCTCCAGGGACCCTCTGGGCTGAGCTGTGGCCCAGAACCCTCCTTTTGGCCTTATTTTTCATGAGCGCATTCAAGTGGAGAATTTATGACTTTGCCCAGATAAATATTTTGTTTGGTTACTTTCTCTCTAAAATCAATTGGTCAGGCAAGTTACTGGTGATTTCCCTAAATGAAATCTAGCGGCACTAGTATCTTAAGTGCCCGCTAAGGTAGATTAATGCCCATCAATAACGCTGCCAGGTACCAACTGCTGTTGCTGAAGAATCAACCCAGAAATGACCTAACTAGATAATCCATCACAACTAGGTGCTTTTGCTATCTTGAGTTTTTTTGAGTTTTAGAGAAACAGTCCTTTTAATATGACTTAGAAACTGCTTTTGTCTGGCTTTGATTCACTCTTCTTCCTCTTCCCCTTCCCCTTCGCCTTCCTCCATTGTTTCCACAATGAGCTCTGCTGTGCAGGTGGCTTCTCCAAGACTGTTGACAGCCTTGCAGGTGTACTTGGCATCATCATCCCCGCAAACATCACTAATAATTAAAGAGCAGTTCCCGTCCTCATCGTAGTCTATCTGGAAGTGGCGGGACTCCCTGATTGACTGGTCATCTTTGAACCAGACAACCTCGGGGTCCGGGTATCCTGCATCACAGGGAGAGAACACAAGTTGCAGGAACTGTTATTCAAAATTTCTTATCAACTCATGCAAGCAACTCCTAAGCTACCACTATTGATTAAGGTGGTTAAGGGAAAAATTTTGATATTGGCCTTTATCAACTGTTTTGATATCTATATTAGAATATGGGCATGTCCTGTAAATACCAATATCTGAAACCCCAAATAGAGTATTTTAAAGTTGTTCCATTTCCTGCACATGTTGAACTAGCACCACATCCCACCTATTAAATTTTATTTTTATTTTTATTTTTTTTAAGCACTGAGTCTCACTCTGTTGCCTAGGCTGGAGTGCAGTGGCATGATCATAGCTCACTGTTGCTCTAATTCCTGGTTCCAAATGTTACTCCCTTCTCAGCCTGCTGAGTAGTGGGACTATAAGAACAAGCAACTATGCTCAGTTAAACATCCCACCTTTCACTTTTTGTGGGGTAGGGAGGCAGGGTCTTATTCTGTCACCCAGGCTGGAGTGCAGTGGCATGAACATGGCTCACTGCTGCCTCAACCTCCTGGTCTTAAGCAATCCTCCTGTCTCAGCCACCCAAGTAGCTGGGGCGACAGGTGCACATCACCATGCCGGGCTAATTAAAAAAAATTTTTTTGTGGAGACAGGGTCTCCTTATGTTGCCCAGGCTGGTCTTGAACTCCTGGGCTCAAGTGGTACTCCGACCTTGGCCTCCCAAAGTGCTGGGATTACAGGTGTGAGCCACCATACCTACCCACCTTTAAACAGACACAGAGTACTACCTGAGGCTAGGCATGGTGGTTCACACCTGTACTCCCAGCACTTTCGGAGGCCAAGGCATGCAGAGATTCAGGACCAGCCTGGCCAACATGGCAAAAAAATAAAATAAAAAATAGAGTACTACCTGAAATACTGCTCCAACTCCAACTCTATATGCCTAGAGCCGAATACCTTCTTAGATTGAAAATACAATTTTCTTTTTTCTTTTCTTTTTTTTTCCTGAGACAAAGTCTCACTCTGTCACTCAGGCTGGAGCGCAGTGGCACTATCTCAGCTCACTGTAACCTCCACTTCCTAGGTTCAAGAGATTCTTGTGCCTCAGTCTTCTGAGTAGCTGAGATTACAGGCATGCACCACCACATCTGGCTAATTTTATTTTTAGTAGAGACAGGGTTTCACCATGTTGACCAGGCTGGTCTCTAACTCCTGACCTCAGGTGATCTACCTGCCTTGGCCTCCCAAAGTGCTGGGATTACAGGTGTGACCCACTGCCCCTGGCTGAAAATACACTTTTTTTTTTTTTTTTTTTTTTTTTTTTAGGCAGGGTCTTGCTCTGTCACCTAGGCAGGAGTTCAGTGGCATGATCTTGGGTCACTGCAACCTCCACTATCCGGGCTCAAGTGATCCTCCCACCTCGGCCTCTTGAGTAGCTCAGACTACAGGTACATACCACCACACCAAGCTAATTTTCATATTTTTTGTAGAGATGGGGTTTTACCATGTTGCCCAAGCTGGTTTTGAACTCCTGGACTCAAGCGATCTCTCTGCCTTGGCCTCCCAAAGTGTTGGGATTACAGGCATGAGCCACTATGTCCAGCCTAAGTTTTTGATTTTGTATAATAGTTTAAGTTAAATAATTTAAATGAGAAATAAGAGTCAAAACAAATGGGAACACGGCATCTTTTTGGAGTGATGAAAATGTTCTAAAACTGGATCGTGGTGGTGGTTGCATGACTATAAATTCATTAAAAATAACTGAATTATGCACTTAAAATAGGTAAGTTTTATGGTTACATAAATTATAACTCAATGAAGCTAATAACACTATATAAAACAATTTAAGGGAGCTGACAATATTGCTAAGAAGAAGAAAGCAATATTTGTCTTATTGTGATCGAAGGCAGGTAATTTGCCCATGGACAATTGGAAACGGACTTCACTAATTAGCCTTTATGGATTAGTCATGCGTCTGCAAAGTTCAGCGTTAAAAAATAAAATATACAGGCATATAAATTACATATATATCATATATGTTTAAAGTATATGTGTACATATATATGTCCACATGCATTACCAACATTGTACATTTTGGTTGCATGCATATGGCATATACATGTATCCCCCTTTTAAAGTAATATATATACACATACCTTTAAAAATATACAATATATTCCACCTGACTTTCTCTTAAACGTTGGAGAAGTATTTTTATAGGAAAAAAGTTGTAGCCCTGATACAGTTTGGATATTTGTGCCCCTTGAATCTCATGTTGAAATGTGATCCCCAGTGTTGGAGGTGGGGCCTGGTGGGAGGTGCTTGGGTCATGGGGGCAGATCCCTCTTGAATGTCTTGGTGCCCTCTGTGAGGTAATGAGTGAGTCTTTCCTTGCTCTGTTCGTTCAGGCAGATCTGGTTGTTAAAAAGTGGCACATCCTTTTTTCTCACTCTCTCTCTTACCATATGACATGGCTGCTTCTGCTATGATTGAAAGCATCCTGAGGCCTCTCTGGATGCAGATGCTGGCACCAAGCCAAATAGGCTTCTTTTCTTTATAAATTACCCAGCCTCAGATATTCCTTGATAGCAATTCAAATGGGCTTATACAAGCCCTAACCAGAATAAAAATTATACCTAAGAAATCAAGAATTCTAATGTTCTTTTCAACTTTGTTTTTTTCAAAACAATTTTGGAAACTGTTTTTTCAAAGCAATTAGGAACAGCCAGACCATGAGGAAAACTGAGTCAGAAAGAACTGGTCATAGAAGACCCTGCACTCCCACACCCTGCACTCTCAGTGCAATAGTTTCCATTTTGTTTTTATCAAAACAGCATCCATATGCTTTAATTTCTCATCAGAGTTCCAGCCAAAAGTTATATAAATACCAACAAAAGAATTCCAAAGAGAAAATTAAGTGTGAAACAATCCCAAAGAGAAAACTAAGTACAAAATGATAATCATTATGTTATTTTAAAACATCCAAAAAGGAAAAAGGAAAAAAGTTTCAGAAGATCCAAATGCAATCGTAATGGTGAGAATTGCAAGCAGTGGCTCCAGAGCCTTCAGCAGAATCCCCAGTCCGAGAATTTTTACAATATCAAAGGCAGCATATCCACTTTCTTTTAATTGAATGAAGAAAGGAAAATGATTATGGTAGGTGAAGCATTCACAAAGCACTTTGATAATATAAAGATGCAGAAGAAAAACTATTTTTTTCCATTCCTAACTTTGGGTTATTTTACTCAAAAGGCATTGTCTAGTCACATTGCTGGAGAATAACAGAAAGTGGGAGGCACAGTTTGTTCTGACTGCTGTACTGTGCTATGCAGCCTTGGGAAAGTTGCCTAATAAACTGTGCTTTATTTGGTCGGATCAAAATAGGCGATAACCCACCACCCTGGTTGGCAGGTGAAAGTCACAGACTTGAGGCATAGGGCCCTGCCTTATCTGGTCCCTTCTCTTTCTAGACGGTTGCAATCTATGGAAATGGAAACACTTTGTGTCATCAATTTTGCTCATTTCTCAGGTGGTATGCCATGACCCCTTAAGATCCCTTGAGCTCTGACCACTGACAGTTCCATGACTGCATTATTCCCAGCAGGCAGATAAGCAACCTGGGGAAGATGGCACCAACTGAGTGCTTCGTCCCTGGTTCTTGGCTCCCAACTGGCCTCAGTCTGAAGTCACATTGCATGCTCTCTCTCTGTACCTGCCAGTCCCACAACTTTTCCCTTTACTCCATGACATCTTTACAAGATCTAAAAGGTTCCCCCTTCTCACATATGTCCCCTCACAGATTCTCAGAGGCAATCTGTGACTTAGCTATCATCTTACAGCTGAGGGATCTTAACCCAGGGGATTTGGACCACCGTCCAAGGTCACAGCCTGCAGACGAGTAGCAGAGCCTGCGGACTCCACATCCTATGCCTTTGCGCCAGCCTTCCTTTGAGGGCCTCCTATGGGCAAGTCACATGCTTTTCAGCAGTTTGCAAAGCCCGTTTCACTAAGCATGTTCCAAAGCCAGGTTAAGTCCATGCAAGGCCATTTCTAAACTTAGTTCTAAGTGGCTGGTGTAAGTAGGTGAAATTTCAAATGTGCCCCCTGGGGAAGTGACTGAAGGACACGCCTTTAGGAGGTGGTAGTAGAGGGAATTGCCCTTTATGACCAGCTCCTGCTGACCCAATTTCCCTCAAAGCTTGGTGGTTTCTCATTGCCCCCGGTGGCACAGAACTGACATCTTGCCCAGGGTGCATGGTGTGGGCCCTGCCATCCAGCCACACCCTATTCATGGTGAAGAAAAGCACAGCTACAACTTACCTTCAATCTTGCAGTCAAATCTAGCAGCACTTCCCTCCACAACTTCTAAATCACGAATGGTCTTAGAGAAATAGGGTTTTACATGGGGCTTTTCCTCAGCAACGGCCTCCAGGAAAGCTTGGGACACATCTTCTAGAAGACAGACATGAAGACCAGGCCATTTCTTCATTCTTTGTTCTCTCCTCTCCTCTAGTTCCAAGAAACTAACTTTTTAAAAAGTCGCTGTGATTTAGCAAGAAGGCAGCTTTGAGAACTGAATCATAAGTACGCCTTTCTCCTGGGGACAGGTTGGCCTGCTGCCAAATGGTTTTTGGCAGCAGAGAGAACTGTGCCCAAACTGAGGAAATGTTCAGCCTCCTCCTTTCCCTTATGCTGACATATTGAAAAGGGAAATCATCTTTAAAAAGGATTTCTGGCTGCATTTCATGCTGCTTCAGGATTCAGCTGAGAGTATCTGAGCAGGGCAGGACCTCACCAGCCTTCCTGTTCTTGGTATCCCTCTGCCCTCCTTCTGTAGCAGGTGTTTCACCTGCTTTTTAGAAAGGAGGAGCCAGGTCCTAGCAGCATCTTCAGCTTGCCAGTGGCTCTTTGTCCATGCTTATACTGCCTTCATGCTGTGTGACTGTGGACCAGGATGTGGGATTGATTCAGGGAAAAGCTGTAACTTGGAGGGACATCTGTATGTCCTTCCTTCCCTTCAGGCTATGTCTGGGTCATCTGAGGAGGGGCAGGAGTGTCTGAGGAGGGACCAGGCCTGTGTGCTGCAGACTCTGTCCCTGGCTGCAAGGAAGCTCCAGAGCAGGCAGCTACTGGCCTCACCAATAACCCTACCTTTGCTCATCAAACGGATCTAAACTCAGCTTCTCACCTGTGGATACAAAAAGTACCAGACAAGGAGAGACAGAAGGTGTCTCTGGCCAAATGAGGCACCTCCAGAAGATAAAGGCCAGGCCCTCTGTGCACCTGAAGGAAAGGCTGGGGCTTTCACTGAGGAGATCGATGGGACAGCATCTCAAAGGCAGTGGACAAGTAACTGACCCTACTGGTCTCCAGGAGGGGCCCTGCCAATCCCACTGCCCAGTTCAAATGACATGATTCAGCAGCATGAGAAATGGCAAAAAAAGTGGACCATATGAATTAATTTTTATTTAAAACAAAACCACAAAGATGATAGAGTATTTTATAAATCTTATGCAACTACATGTAATTTTAATTTTATTTTTACCTATTAAAATAGAAGTATAACTTTTGTAATGAGAACAAAGGAAGCTTTTAATAAAGTCTGTGTTAATTTTAACACAAAATATGTGAAAAAGCATAGCTGAGGTCATCTAGTTCTATTAGACAAATAACAACTTTCCCTCTAAAAATGGTTCAGCCTAAGTTAAACAATTAAGAATAATTATTAGATTTAGTATTTGCCAGAGCAACTCAAAATTACTTCTGAATTTATACTTGTAGGGCATATTAAAAAAAAAGAACAACAACAACAAAACCAACCAAAACCTCAAAATGCCCCTTTGCTCCCCAACCCTCTCTTTCTCACCAGCTGGCTAGAGAAACCTCTCCTTACCTTCAGATTCTAGTTTTTCTGCATTGAGTGGGCTGGTTGGTGACCCTGTTGAGGCTTTCCTGCCACTGAGCCCCGAGATCATTGCCATAGAGGACAGCCTTCCAATGGCTCTCACAGCATTGCCCGTTTTCTGGAAAATAGACACGGGGGTTGGACTCAGGCGTTGTCCCTGGTTCCAGCTGGGTAGTGCGAGGGGCTGTGGGGAGTAGAGCCCAGCCCTGGAGAAGCAGCTCTTCCCCGGAACGAGGACCTCCCGGGAGCCAAGGCTCTGCCAGAGGAGCGAGCCTAACCTTGCTCTGCTCAGCACTGTCAGTGTGTCAGAAGATGTTCAGAGAATGGAATGGGGCCTGGAGCTGATGTGTGTGTTAATGTGACTAAACAAGGTCAACATGAGACAAAAACCCTTTTCATACAGTGCTTCAGCTCCCATAAAAGGGATAGTTTATATAAAGCAACTGCAGGCTGAGACAGCTCCAAAGACTTATTGCTGACTGGGCCTAGCGGGGCTGTTTCTCGTAAAACAATGCTAGCGATGTGATTTTAATTGGCCAAGAGGATACTTACTACAGATCCCTCAAGTCCTGATGCATAAATAACCATAATAATAATAACAAAGCATTCTATTGACCTTGGGCAAGTCACTTAACCACTCTGAGCTTCAGTTTCCTTCTCTGGAAAGAAGGGGCTGGACAAGATGATCTCCAAGGTCCCATTCAGCGCTGTTTATAATTCAGATACTTCAGAGATTTTGAGAAACACTCTGGCTGGCCCCAGCACAAGTCTATGATGCAGTGAAGCTCTGGAGGGGAGCTCTTTCCTGGTGTGCATTCAGGCACCAAAAAGAAGCATCGAAGAAATACAAGGCAACGGTACTTTACTTTTCGGCAACTAGACTTGGGAGAGGACAGAATTTCTGCTGAAAAGGATCAGAACTTGAGATGAAATTACATTGTAAAAATTCTACCAAGTATAGGATCCCTAATTATGTACAATTGTGTCTTATTGTTTCTTATCTTTCAATAAGTAAGTTTTTCACCCTTTTTCTAAGGTTAACGGGAATGACTAAGATAAGAAAACTAAGGCACAACCAAGTCTTTCCACCCCTGCACCCAAAACATCTTTTTTAGGCATCTAAAAGCTGTGCATCCAGACAGCAGATGCCACCAGAGACTGGCTACTTGTGCCCCCTGAGAGAGGAAGGAAACAGCCTCTTCATAGGCAAATGGCTTGTACTTACTGCACCTCAAACTCTGCCGGCAAAGCTATTTTCCTCCTGAGTTCACTGCACATGCTCAAGTACTTCAGTAAAGCCTCACAATTTAGGGCTATTTGGAAAGCCAGTAAGCTTCAGTAAAAAGACGAATCATTTTGAAAGTAAATAACTTCAGGGTGCTAAGGAAACATACTGAAAATTGTGTGTATGGTTAAAGAGGAAACCTACTGCTGCAAGCAGGATGACCTTACTGTCATGCCTCCTGCTGTCCTTGCTGCAGACCACTCTCATGCACTTCAGACAGACATCCCACCTTGCTCTGTCCCCTGGCCGTCCCTTCTCACACACATCACACTGTGTGGTGTGGGTATGTTTCTGGCCTCTGCCGTCACAGTGAGGCTGGGTCACTGAACAGAATCCAGGCAGTCCCAGGTGGAGGTGATGAGGAGGGGACAATGGTGAGAGATGACAACTGAACAACTTAACTGTGTGCAGAACCACCATGTGCCCCTGCAGAAAATGCCCCTGCAGGTTCAGGCCACTTGGCAACCTTTCATGCTCTTCTAGGAGATGTTACTGGTGGTATGGTCGATCTGTTTGTTGTGCTAACTGGAGTGTGGACAGACCCAGCTCTTCCCATGGGAGGTTTCCCTGTCCTCAGGAACAGATAAGAGATGGTACCAGCCATGACAGCCCTCCCTGTGTAGTCAATATCAGACCAGCCTGCTTCTTAATCAACCCAATTCTCGGACTGCCCTTCTCTGCTCCCTATTCCCTTTATCCAACACAGATTGGTTTGTCCTGGGCTAGGAGCCTCTAAACTCAGAGGGCTTGTTCCCAACAAGGGACAGGTTAGTTCTCTAACTGTAATTGCTGGAGACCTTGTGCAAATCACTTCCTCTCTCTGGGCCTCAGTAGCCTTGGAGCAGAAGATTCCAATCTCCCTGCAGTTCCAGACCTCTACAGAAAGACTCTGATTTATATCCATAAATCTGTAGCAGGGAACACCTGCCTTGAGCCCATGGGCTCCCCAATTCCAGACATCAGGATTGGGACTGATCAGGACTGTCTTCACTTGGGTGGTGTAGAAAGACGATGTCTTTTCCAGATTTTATTTCATAACAAAATGACTAATATGAAGCTATCAGAATGAGGCAAAAAAGTTATAGTATTTCAGAGGAAGTAGTAAATATATTAACAAATAAATAGGTCTCAAATAGGGAGAGCTTTTCTAAAAGATGGAGATATCAGCATAAAATATTTGGAAATTGATTTGTGAAAAAATTGCTGAGGAAGTTACTTGTCAGAACTAGAAACAAATATATCTGTATTTTCTAGTTTTCCAGTTTTATGCCTTTGAGCCAACAATTGGTTGCTGCTTTACTGACCAAAGACCTTTAGAAAGTTTTGAAACATCAAAACAGCCAAGTTTTAATTTTGTAATTTCTCCCTTCATTTTGAGAAAGTCTTTTTCTTGCTTGAGGGCGATTGCCCAGGCTGGGTTCCTGTGTCCCTGGTGGGCACCAGCCTCCTTAATGCACCACAAATTCCCTGCCCCTTGGAGAGCTGGGGGTGGGGCGTGGCCAGCCATCCTGGCTTGCTCAGGCAGGCCTATGGAGTTTCCCAGAATTAGGGTCTTTTGGTGCCAATACCAAGACATTCCCTGGTAAACATACGGCAAGCTGGTTCCCGTACACCAGCCAGCCATAAAAGCCCCCAATAAATACCAACCATTTCCCCTGAGCAGTGCATACCATCCAAATGGGATGGCCAAAAATACTCTGTGCTATACTGAGTCTAGTGTTTTCTCCCCTTTTGCCCTTGGTCCATACTGCTGGGATCTTTATGGTTCCCAGAAAATAAAGATGGCAGCCCACGGGCCTCTAATGTCTAGTCTTTTGCTTCCAGTGTGCATGCAGAAACCCTGTTAATCTGCTCAACTTAACCTGCCCCCATTGCTACACCTTTCCAACATATCTTTGTAAAATTCTTTTAATATAAATTTAAAATAGACCTTCTTTCAAAATAACTTCATTCTCAGATGAATAATACAATCAGTCACCTGTACCCAGCCTAGCTTTTGTTGTAGGGATTTGTTTCCACGTCACTTCATTCCTCCTAGGGCTTTTTATGAAAACTACACCACAACGAGAAGAAGGTGCCTTTTCTGGCACAGCTGCTGAGAGTTCTGGGCCACCTGAGCCTGCCCTTCTCCTTTCCTTCTGCCCCCGCCCACAGCCCACTCCTTCCCACCCCACCCCACCCCACCGCACAGAACTTTGGCAGCTGCAAGAGGCAACCCCCATATTCCAAGGGGAGCTAAGGTCCTGGTGATTGCAGTTAAAATGTGGAAAACATATTCCTTGAAGAAGCAATGTCACATGAAATATTAGAGCTGTTACCAGGGAAGCTACTTTTCAGGGACTCGTTGAATGGGATTTTTGTGGACAACTTTTGTGTGCAATTTCATGGAAAAATCATTTCCAAATGCCTCCACCTATACTAAAATATAAAATTAAGGTTCCTTCTCTGAATTCTACCCTTTCCTTCCCCAGCCCTTCCAGAAAACCCTATGGCTAATAACAATATAAACAAGAAGAAAAAAAAAATAGGTGATTGAAATATCAGCATAGGCTGGGCACTCAGCATTTCAGGAAGCCAAGGCAGGAGGATCGCTTGAGGCCAGGAGTTCAAGACTAGTCTAGGCAACATAGCAAGACCCTGTCTCTACCAAAAAAAAAAAAAAAAAAAAAAAAAAAATAAGCTGGTGTGGTGGTGTACACCTGTAGTCCCAGCTACCAGTTACTCAGGAGGCCAAGATGAAAGGATTGCTTGAGCCCAGGGGGTCAAGACTGCAGTGAGCTATGATTGTACCATTGCCCTCTAGCCTGGGTAACAGCATGAAACCCTGTCCCTTTAAAAAAAAAATCAACACCACTTATGATTCTCTCATTGATTTAACTGAAAAATGCCGTTTGCCTCCTCTCCTATTTCCTCATCTCTTTTCTGCTCCTAGCCCCAGGGTTTAGGCATCCTCCCGGCTTTGGTTCATCTGCAGATGTTCCCAGGTGAAAAGGCTGCCCCTTACCCCATAGCTTTAGCCAAGCAAAATCCAGTTAGACTCGCTGCTCTGAGGACTGCCCCGCCCTGATATCAGCTTCCCTATCCTTTCCAGAAATATTTCTTTGAGACTTGCTGGCCACAGGATTATTAATACAGCTGACCTTTGATTTTGTAGATGCCCCCATGCCCCCACTGGTTTTTTTGTTTTTGTTTTTTTTTTTTTTTGAGACGGAGTCTTGCTCTGTCACCCAGGCTGGAGTGCAGTGGCGCAATCTCTGCCTCCCAGGTTCAAGTGATTGTTTTGCCTCAGCCTCTTGAGTAGCTGGGATTACAGGCATATGCCAGCACGCCCAGCTAATTTTCATATTTTTAGTAGAGATGGGGTTTCGCCATGTTGGCCAGGATGGTCTCAATCTCTTGACCTCGTGATCCACTCAGCCTCCCAAAGTGCTGGGATTACAGGCGTGAGCCACTGTGCCTGGCCGGACGCCCCCACCTTTTTAAAAAACGATTTGCTACTCAGATCCCCGTGGCACCAAAAGGTAAGCAGCTACAGATGTTTGAACTCACCTTGCACTTGAGGGAGACCTGGAGACCCACCTAAACCTTCCCATGAGGGGCCTAGCCAGGAACTGACTTCCAGTGTGGAGGAGCACAGCTGAGATGTGCTCAGAATGGTGGATCCTTAAACTCCACTCTGACCCCCATTTGCCTTCGCTCCCTCTCTCAAACTCTGTGTGATACTCTACTTTTTGAGGCAACTGTGGTTTAGTCACCTGGTGTGGCAAATGACCAGTAGTCTCCAATACAGTGATTTCCATTTTCTCTGCCACCCAGGCAATCCCAATGCCCCTAGGTACCCTGAGTCTCCAGCTAAAAGACTGCTGTCCAGCCCAGCCCAGTGTCCAGCTCCCACCTCTGGGCCTTCTCCACCTGTGCTGTCCTCTTCTGTGTGTTCTGGTTCAGGTTCCACACCTAATTCAAACTCCTGTGCCTGGGAGCACTTCCTCATCATCACATCCAATTCTGGGTGTGATCAGGTCCATTCTATCCACACACCCCCATGGCTATGGAGAGCTATACAGATAGTTTGTACATTTTGGTGTGTGTTATGTCCTTTCATGTCTAGTTGCTTCAGTTCCCTGTTGTACTACATGGTCCCTGAGTGTAGAAAACATGTCCTCCCCATCGCTTGAACCTGGGAAACAGAGGCTGCAGTGAGCTGAGATCATGCCACTACTGCACTCCAGCCTGGGTGACGGAATGAGACTTTGTCTTAAAAAAAAAAAAAAAAAGAAGAAGAAGAAAAGAAACCATGTCCTTTCCAGCAGTCCAGCAGCCTAAGAATTTTAATTGTGATAATAAAAATGATAAAATAGATGATGATGGTGGTAAATACCCTGTGGCTTTGGATAATAATTTTATCTACTCGTGCCTTTTATGAGAGGCAGTTTTGGGGTTAAGACTATGTGTTTTACAGACAACCTCTGGGTTTGAATCCTGGCCCTTCTGCTTATTAGCTGTGTGATCCTGGATGGCTTTCCTAACCCTTTCTCTGCCTCAATTTTGTCTGTAAAGTGGGGATAATTGTAGTACCTGCCTCCTAGTGTTAAAAGATTTAGTGCATCAATAGTGCTTTAAATGGTCCCTGACACATGGTCTGCCTTAATACCTATCAGCAACTGGTATCATTTTTGGACACTCACCATGTACCAGGCATTGTACTACTGAAGGCCACATGAGGATGATCTCATATAATTATCACAACAATGCTGTGAAGTTGGTACCACTATTATTCCGGTTTTACAGATGAGAAAACAAATTCACAGCAAGGTTACGTCACTTGCTAAGGACACATGGCTATTAACATACAACCTTCCTAGATGGTGGAACCCTGTCTGTCTCTTTAGATCATGTGCCCTCCTCCTCCATCATAAAGAAATGTGAGACAATCATACTACCATCCCATTCTCAGGGTTGACAAATAGACCTTAAAGTGATGTTGCTCATCCCAAGCCATGAAGACACAAAATATCAGTGGCTTGACCTGAGTAAGGGTTAAGAGTCCTCTGGGGCAAAGCTGAGCAGGAACAGAGAGACAGCTAAGCTAAGAATCCATCCTATCTCCCTGACAAAGAGACTCTGTGCTCAGGACTAAGCACACCACTGTACCTGAATCAGCTGCCTAAATGGGTCCTAGACTACTTCAGAAACAAATTTAAACTTTCTTGGTGTGAGGCCAGGGAAAGCTGGGTATGAAAGTGTCTTGAATAACACAAATATGAGGGGTAACATCCCAGTCCAAAATGATCTTCGCATTACCTGCCATTTCCTTCTTGCCATGTACTTCTTCATCCGGTCCTTGGAGAGTTTCTTGGCCTCCATGTTCTTGGTATCTTTCATTAGCCATGGATGTTGAAGGCACTGAGTGCAGTCCAGGCGGTTTCTGACAGAGGCAGAGATCAGGAGGTTTTTGAGCAGGAGGAGACCTCAGAGACCACTGGTTAGACTGGAAATGAGTAGCCACCTCTCCCTGGTCATGTAGGGCACAGCCCAGGGCCCCCTGCTCCCGGGTCATCCACCATCATCAGGACCACTGTGCTCTTCACCTTTCTCCTCACTTGGTCACACTAACCAGAACCAGCACGGGTCGGTGTTATGAACACCTAAGCATCAAGGAAGCAACTGGGCTCCATGGCCTGCTCTTGGGGTCGAGGAAGAGTAAGTGCTGCAGGGCAGACATTTCTGGGATTGGCTGGCACCCTATTCCAGGGTGGGGTCATTCTGCTGGTCCCATGAGGGCTGGGGCCCACAGAGCCTAATCCTCCTGCCACCCTGTCTGGAGGAGGGGAGAGTTAAACCCTAGGATAAAGCCTTCAAGAATCACTGAACTTTCATGTTTTATGTCTTATGGTGTGGTTGAGTATCAGGTTTCTCCTGTTACAACGCAAAGCAATACGTCCTGCACATAACCTATGAATTATGACTACCTTAGAAATTCACTGAAACTCACTTAATCTTTCTGAAAGCTCTAGGGATTTAGAAACATTTTAGAGCCATTGCCTTAACTGTAACAGTACTAAGAAAGCCTAAAAAACCAAATGCTAACATACATAGAAAAATGACTGGAAAGAAGTATAGCAAAATGTAGTGATCATCAGATAAAGGAATTACAGATGATTTAAGTTTTATTATGTTCTTCAAATCCTCTATAATTTACATGTATTACTTTTATAATAGAAAGGGATTTTTAAGAAAGTGCTGATAGGTGGTGATTTCTGGTTAAGAGTGGCTGGGTATAAGAGTTTATGGGAATTTAGTGTCTTGATCTGTTTGAATAAGATCAGTTCTTTGGTAAATCCATTTTATGAGCACAGAGGGATCTGGTACAGCCTGTTCTGACTTAATTCAATGTTAGATGAGAAAACAAGATATATACACACATAATCTTGTTTACCAAATCTTCAGTGACTAAAGCTTGTATGACAAAAGCCATCCACAGACCAGAGTTGCTGAGGAGGTTTCCATCTCCTGAGGCACACTGGGTGTGGGGGTCCCTCCCATTGGAAGAGAATTTAGATCTCCCACAGTATCTCAATTCTCCTTGGATCATGCCCATTTCTGATGCAGACTATGACAGCAAACGGCTAAAAAGAACTCACTGTCAAGGACAGTAGAATGTGGCCTTTGTGGGAGTTTGGCCCTGAGCTGGCTAAAAAGGACCGAGAGTGGGGTGCATCACAGGAAAGCCTGACAGCCATCTGAGACACTCCAATGTTGTTCCTTCAGCAACTAACTGCACCCTCCTTCCCTGAACAGCCATTCTTCCTCAGGGGAGGCATCGGCAGCCTCACCAGGCTTTTAAGTCACCTGGAAGTGCAGAGCCTCCTGCCTTCCCTGGAGCCAAGCCCCTTCCCTTCTCTCTAACACACCACCCATGTCAACAGCATCCGTCTCGGCAAGGCTACAACTGCTCCCTGGGATTGCCAAGTACAGCTCCAAGCTCCTTGGCACCCCTACAGCCAGGCCTTGCCTCATCTGGTCACCTATTTGCAGAGTGGGTGAGCTGCCCCACAGGCCAGCTGTCCTAACCTAAGTCCCACTGCTCCCTTTCCCTGGGCAGCCCTCCCTACACGTGCAGAGCCCAGGACAGTTCCCTCCAGCAGATTCTGTCTAGGCACACCCACTGAGCACTTTCAACCAACCTCCCACTTTGGTCTCCTCTACAACTCCAAGCTCCAGTCTTCCACTGAAACCCCAAAGGCTTGAGTGCCTGACCTTCCCCCACAGCCTCAGGCTCATGCTGGCCTCCCACTGTTCACTGCCCTTTGTTCACAGCAGCAGCAGCAGGCACAGGTAGGGAACCTCACAACAAAGGCGGAGCAGGGAGACGGCTAAGCCCAGTGGTCTGGGATCACAGCTGCCCTTTGCCTAGATGTTAGACAATACCTGGCTGTATTCAGGCAAGCACTTATTAAATAACTTAAATATTAAAAAAAACCCACGAAGCCAGCATAATAATAATCTGGGGACATGATCAGGACCCACAGACAAGTTCTAAGACACCCCTGTCCTCTGCTCTTGCTTCTTGAGAGGGTCCTTCCCCTGTAGCCGCTGAAGAGGGCTGTGGCTGGCCACAACTGTACCCAGAAAGTAAGAAAGGCAGTCATTATTCACACAGAACAGCTGCCCCTCGCTCTGCAACGCAGTCAAGTGTCGCTTTTCAAGTCAGGTGTCTGAGCTTCTGAAGGTGAATTCCATGTCTAGCTCCAGGGGGCAGGGCCTAGGAAGTCACCTCCCCGACCCACATGCACTCAGCCTGGGTCCCTCACCATGCCCACCCTCCCTTCCTCAAGAAATGCTAGGAACGACTCAAGGTGGGGTGGTGAGGAGGGTGCCCCAACAGGCAAAGCAATCCCCCTTTGCTTCCCAACACAGGGCAGGGAGTGGGGAAGCAAAGACTGAAATCCCAGCTCATTACTTCATATCTTTCTTTAGCAGACTGCTGATGAAATCCTTGGCATCATCAGAGATCTCATCGAATGCCTCGTCGTCGAAGTCCCAGGTGGCTGAGGTAACGTTGGCCAAGGTTTCATTATCGTTGTCTCCCATGAAGGGGGAAAGGCCACTGACCCTGGAGAGACAAGAGCAGGAGAGGAGGTATGGATAGGAGAGGCTGCGACGACCAAGTGAGTGCTAATTGAGGTCAAAGGCGAAGGTCTGCCAGCCTCCCCACCCTCAAACTCATGCTCTGGGGGCCTTGCACCTGCATTTCTTCCACTTGTGGAAAGAAAAGTGGGTGTGGTTTACAGAGGTCACACAAGAGGCTGTGCCTCTTGACACAGCCTACCTGTGAGGCTGAGGTGCAGTGGGCTTGCTTTAGATTATGGACTTCCGCAGGGTACACAGCAGGGCTGATAAGTCCCTCTGTCCTGGTCGTCTGTTCTTCTGCAAAGCCCAGGCTAGAGGCTTCTCCAGGCTCCTTCCTCCTGTGCTCCTGCCCCCTCTCCATGGACCGGGCACGTGGTACAGTGATCACCACTGCACCCTCTGTCCCCTCCCTCCCACCTCTCTCCACACACCTTCAGCTCCAAGGAGAGGGCCCAGCACACAGGAGATGCTCAGCAAGTGAAGCGTGTGCCCGATGGATAGATGGACTTTGAATCAGCAGTGCAGGTTCGGGACACCTGAGGCATTTATGCCAAATTAGAGAGCTTCCCTATGAGGTGCCGTGGCAGAGGGCAGAGTGCAGCCTCTCCATTTGCTGGGTGGCTTTGGCCAATTCCATGATCTGTGTCAGTTTTCTCCTTGAAAATGGAGAAGCTACCATTTAACTCTGGGGTGGTCAGGCCTTCATCCTCAGCATCATCATGATGGCAGTAGACATTTATTAAACTTTTTCTATGTGCCACACACTGGGTCAAGTGCCTAAAACAGGTGAATTCACTTAATCTTAACACTGCCCTATAATGTAGGTAACCCTTATAACTTTGTTTTACAGATTAGGAAATTGAGGCACAGCCTAGGCTCAAGTAACCTTTCCAAAGATTCAGAGCCAGTGAGATTAAAACCCAGGTATCTGCCTCTAGAGCCCCTTAAGTGCTATATTACCCTAACATTTCTGTGAAGATGAAGTAAATTGCAATATTCAGCACTGGCACCAGGCTTGGTCAACAGTAAGGAGCCTGTCCATGCCCAGAGATATCATGCAGTTCTGCTGGGTTCCCTCCACTGCCTCACCAAGCTGTGAGTGCAGGAATGACTCTGACCAGCAGCTTAAGCCAAATAAACTTTGGAAGCTAAAGAATTTCAAAACAAGACAGACCAGATTTATGGCTTACTGACCTTATCTCTCACCTCTGTGCACTTCACCTTCATAGCAACAACCCACTCCACTGTTCACGTGAGCCTCGTGAGTCAGCCTCTTGGGTGTTTGACCTGCACAGTTGCCCAGAGTCCCACCCTTAGACAGGCCCTGTGCTTGGTTTAAAGATCTGCTGCCATCATCTCAAAATTCTTAATAATGTTTGAACAAGTGGCCCCACCTTTTATGTCACAAATTATGTAGCTGGTCCTGCCCTGACCTCAGCTGAGCCCCATGAGATGGGTCTGGGACGTGGTGGCTCACACCTGTAATCCCAGCACTTTGGGAGGCTGAGATGGGTGGATTACCTGAGGTCAGGAGTTTGAGGCTAGTCTGGCCAACATGGTGAAACCCCGTCTCTGGTAAAAATACAAAAATTAGCTGGGCATGGTGGCAAGCAGCTGTAATCCCAGCTACTCAGGAAGCTGACGCAGGAGAATTGCTTGAACCCTGGAGGTAGAGGTTGTAATGGGCCAAGACTGCGCCATTGCACTCTAACCGGGGCAACAAGAACAAGATTCCATCTCAAAAAAATAAAAATAAAAATAAAAAAAAAGAGATGGGTCTGGGGGCTTCCTGCCATCAACCTGTCAAGTTAGGGTTTTACCAACGTCCCTTCTCCCAAATGCTTATGAATCCATCATCATAAGCCAAGCACTGACAGCTTCAGGAGTAAGGCTTTGGTTGAGTTTGACAGAACAAAACCCACTTGAAATACTGGGAGAAAAAACTTGCCATGGGAGGAACCCTCTGGTGAAAGCTTTTGTAAAGAGAAGAAAACTTTTACAATGTGCATTGTCTCATCCTAATCAACATATTTATGTTTCTGAATAATAGATTTTTGTGGATGGGACTTTCTTAAAGCAAGGCCCTGATTTATGTTTTAAGAAGGCAAAGAATCATTCTCAGTCATGTCCCCATGAGGGAAGGGTGGCCATTTACCTGTTTCTGAGTCTGCACTGTTATCTGCTGCTTCTTTCCCCTCTCTGGACCTCAGTTTCTCTTTTTATATATCAAGGGGACTGGGCTAGATTTTGTAGGGGCCGCCCAGCTCTCTCTGTCTCTGCAACCCCAACCACCATGTGGCCCATGCAAGCCTCACTGGGAAGCAGCCTGTCTCTTGCCTGACAGCCACCTGCTGCTTCTTTACATTTTCCCTTGGAAACAGACAGGGGGGAAGTCCTGCAGCACTCCAAAAGATGGCAGGAAAAGCAAACAACCCTGCTGTGGAATGCAGAAAGTTCCCCTTCTGCAAACCTCCTTTCCTTATTAGGAACTATAATCCTGCAAAGATAGGTCTTAATCTCTGCAACTCTGGGCACAGTCAGAGAGAACCTCATTGCCTCTGGCCTCTGGCACTCTTCCTTCCTGGCAGCCCATCCATCTGAAATACTCTCCTCACCCTACCTGGCTCCTTGCCTGTTCAAGTTCCCCCAGCATTCTCCCTATTAAAGAGCTCGTCTCTAGAATAAAACATGGAATACACACACAGTATGTTGACAAAGAGGGTGTTCGAATTTTCAGTAATAGTGTTGCTGGGTGGTGGGGTTTTGCAGGATTTTTAAAAACCTTTTTGGGGAACTTTTTCTACTTGCTAGAATTTGCATAAGGGATCACTTTTTTTTTTTTTGAAATGGGGTCTTGTTCTGTTTCCCAGGTTGGAATGCAGTAACCTCAATGCAATCTCTGGCTCTGGGCTGAAGCAATCCTTCCACCTCAGTCTCCTGAGTAGCTGGAACCACAGGTGCACACCAAGATGCTTGGCTAATTTTTTGTATTTTGGTAGAGATGTGGTTTCACCATGTTGCCCAGGCTAGTCTCAAATTTCTGAGCTTAAGTGATCCTCCCACCTCGGCCTCCCAAAGTGCTAGAATTACAGGTGTGAGCCACTGTGCCCAGCCTTGTCTGTTTATTTAGAAAATAGTCATCATTTGTTTTAATTTTTTTGAGACAGGGTTTCGCTCTGTGACCCAAGCTGGAATACAGTGGCATGATCATGGCTCACTGCAGACTCAACTTCCCCAGGCTCAGGTGACCCTCCCACCTCAGCCACTCGAGTAGCAGGACCACAGGCACACACCACGATGCCTAGGTACCTTATGTATTTTTTTGCAGAAATGGGGTTTTGCCATGTTGCCAAAGCTGGTCTCGAACTCCTGGGCTCAAGCTATCCGCTCACCTTGGCCTCCCAAAGTGCTGGGATTATAGGCATGAGCCAGTGCGCCCAGCTAAAAAATAGTCATTGTTTGTTAAAAACTAATCAGTCAACAAATAATGTTAGCATTAAAACACCTCTTTATCTCCCTGAAAAACAGATTGATCTGTTTTTCACAAAACTGTAATCAGTTTGGGCAAGTTCTTAGATGCTTCACTTTTTCTTCACTGGATATATCAAGTGTAGACAGACTCTTTATATTGATTTTTAATGGTCAAATATTAGTCTTTGTGCTGATGAAACACAATGGTCGTGACTGCAGGCATTCTAATTTCTTAACTCTCAGCTCCTTGCAGCAGAACATCCCCCAGGGAATCTGATGTGGAGGCCTGTTTGGCTCTCGGGGTAGAAGGTTAGGAGCACAGACGATGCAGAAATGCCTCTTGGACTACACTTCGTTCGTGTGTGTGTGTGTGTGTGTGTGTGTGTGTGTGTGTGTGTGTGGTTTTTGTTTGGTTGGTTTTTTTTTAGAAGTGGGGGGGTCTTTCTATCTCAGCCAGGATGGTCTTGAACTCCTGACCTCAAGTAATCCTCTCACCATGGCCTCCTGAGTAGCTGGGACCACAGGTGTGCACCACTGTACCTGGCTTCTGTGTTGTGTTTCAAGCAGCAGACAGATGCCCCAGCTGTACCAGTAGCCAGCAAGGGGACCACACATATGCTGACAAAACTACTGACTGCTAGGAAGGGGTTAGTCTTTTATCCATGTTAGCCATCTGATACTCTGGTAGGAGAGCTGAGATGGCCGAGTAGGTCCACAGGAAGAGCTGTGGATCATTTTGTGCGCTGGCTGAGTAAGCAGCGACCTGGGGTTCAGTTGTGTTAGTAAAAGTTGAAGGTGGTGGCTGGGCTTGGGGAGGGAGCAGGGATCCTAGGGGTTGCCTATGGGTTGGAATCAGAGCGCATTTCCAGGCTCAGCAGCAGAGAGGTTGGGACAGCCCTGGGTGAGGAAGGCAGAAGCTTCTGGATCTGGCTGAGGAGCCCTGCAGCCACCCTGGTCTGAGGAGGTCAGTGATGCCCCAGCACTGCGACCCCTCCTCAGCTGATTGGGCAGCTGTCCCCAGAAGAGCTCACCTGCCTCCCTGCCATACACACACCTCTCCTCCCTCCTGGCATCTCCTGACCACATGGCAGTGTGGGGAGGGACAGCTGCCAGCTGTCTGCACCATGATGGGTGTTCGACAAACAGCAAGCATGAATGGGAAGGCTGTGCTGCTGGGCCCAGTCAGGAAGAGGCAGGAAGAGGAAGCAGAGCAGCCACTGCTGGTTCACTCTGGCTTGAAGGAGGATGAGAGAGAAGGGACTGTGGAGTAGGGTGAGGGAAGGGCATGGAGAAGAGCTGTTGTGGCCTCCCCCTAAGCAGTCAGGGAGAATCAAGTCCAGGAAGTAGGGGAGGGAGACAGCAGAGGGAGGAGGGCTCTTAAACGGAGGCGGGCTTAGGATTTCTTCCATATGGAAGTGTGGCCTCCAGCTCCCCAGTACCCTTGCTTCCTGCCAGAAACCTCATGACTATTGCTAACTTCCGAAGGTCTCCAGGTACTCACACGATCTACTGTTTCCCTTCAAGATCTGGGATGAGAGTGTGGGGGCTCCACAACCCTACCTGCTCCTTCCCTATAGGGCCAGGAACTGCCCTGATCACTGGGCTGGGTGGGAGAGAGTAAAGTCACATTGCCCTATGGGGACACGGTCTGTTGCCTTCCCTTCCAACTCCCTGGCCTCTTCATGTCTCACTGGGCCCATAAAGGAGAACAGGAGGGGTTCTCTGGTACAAAGGTGGAAGTCACCCTGACAGGGACTGCCAGACAGATGACCAGCCTCCAAAGACAGGGAGAGGGTGGGGCAGAAGATGCTATGAGGACCACCAGAGAGCCTCTTCCGGGTACCTCCAGCAGCGGCTCCAGAGTTCTGCATAGTAGGGGCTTAAAGGAAGCCATCTCCTTGGCTCCAATATTTGTTTTCAGCACCACTCTCTGCTGAGAGCCCTGGCTTGGGAGGGGAACTCCCAGACTTCCATCCACGCTAAGAGAGCCAGCCTGGAAAAGCCCCAGAGGACAATGGCTCACAGTGAGGTTTCAGGAGCCAAAACGTGGCACAGGATTGGCCCAGGCTGAGTCTGTGCCACCTGGCCTGGGTCCCCGCCACACACACCCCTACTCCCTCCTGATACCCTCTGCCCAAGCACCCGTAGCATCAAAACTATCTTCTCCCTATTTCAAAAACCCTGCCCTAGTTCTTGATCTTTGCTTTCAGAGTAATCCGGTAAACAAGGTAGCATAGTGCCCAAATTACTATGTTCCTGCACCTAAAAAAACCCCTCATTTGACAATAAAGTGCCCTTATGACCCAGTGATTCTAGTTCTAGATCATATATCCATCAGAAATGTACAAATATGTTCACTGAAACACATGAACCAGAATGCTTCCAATGGCCAGACTGGAACCCACTCAAAAGTCTATCAAAGTGGAACAGTAAATTCACTGGATTATAGTCACACAATGGCATACTACATAACACTGAGAATAAACAGTCTGCAATGACACAGAGTACTATGAATGAATCTCACAAACAATGTCAGGCAAAAGAAGCCAGACACTTCTTGGTGGTATGATTTCATTGACATTAGCCATGAGGGCAATGGTGACCTCTGGGAGTTGGTAATAGGAAGGGGGTGCCAGAGGGCTGCAGGGGCCTGGCAGTGCTTGGTTTCTTTACCTGGGTAGAGGTTACACAGGTGAAAACTTACTGAGCAGACTGGTCACTGCTCTGTCACTGAGCAGTTGAGAGACCAGTTGTCCTGGTTCGCCTGGGTGTGTTCCCATGTTAGCACCGAAAGTCCCGTATCCTGGCACACTGGGACTGCTGGTCTCCTGGCCCAACTGTGGGAAGTGGGCAGCCACATGGGCTTCCTTGGCCCCTGTCACCTCAACCCCATATGAAGATGGAATCCCTACCATGACCCACTCCTGGGTTTGTTCTGAGGATCAAATAAGGTCCTATGTGAAAATCTGTAGCTGCAGAGGATCCTTATGCCACAGAAGTGGGAAAACCCACTGAAGAACAAACAGTAAGGCAAGTCTCCTTGACGGCTGGAGGGGGACCCTGGGACCAAGCCAGGCCACAGGGCAGCTGGGGCTGAACAGAGTGAGCTGACCAAGGACTGCTTCTCAAGGGTCCGGTTCCCCCTCCCCCCCCCCCCCCCCCCCCCCCCCCGAGATCAGTGTCAGCACTGCTCAGGCCTGGGGTGGCCCCGACAGCAGCAGGCTGGCCCTGCCCCTTCCCTGCTGTTCTTTCCTTATCCAGGGAGCCAGGAGTCAGGAGCTGCTGTCTTCACTTGTCAGCCCCGCTTCGGGAGGGGAGACAGGCAAGGAAATGCACACCTGGCCTGGGGTTTTTCTACTGATCTGGGGGAGGCTGTGGCAGGGTTGTGGGGAGTGGGCTAATCCCAGGTAGGAAAGAGGTTAATTGGGCTACAATGCCTGTGGTGCAGGTTCCTCTGAGGGGACTGTCCTAATAAGCCACAGTGAGTAAAGTTCCTAAGCACGTGAAAAAGTCACATTGCACAAAAGTCACCCCAGTTTTGCTAAAGCTTTTGTACTACTGGCTTCTAAACCTGGTTGTGCATCAGAATGGCCTAGAGCCTTCTCTCACACTTGGGTCTGAAGGCCTCAGGGGTCTAAGAAAGTATTCCTGGAGGTCTTCCTTATTTTCTATGAAAATGTTAAAATTTTTCCTTTTGCTTTGACAATAAAATCATTAGTTTAATGAAGGCATACACATCTGCATCTTTGGGGACACCATCCCATAACTGCATGTGGCTGCACAAGTTCAGGGGCTGCCATACAAGTTCTGAGGCTAATGACTGCACTGTGGAGCTTCGGAGACTAAAGTAGCCAGACCCCACTGAGAGAGTGTTCTCAAGCCTTGTTACTCAGAGTGTAGTCCTCGAACCAGCACAGTCACAACCTAGAGCCTGTTAATATGCAGCATTTCAGGTCACCCAGACCCGAACAAAAACCCTGCAATGTAAGGAGCCACCTAAGTGAGTCAGGCATGTTCACATTTGTGAAACACCTGCCTAGATGGCTGGCCTTCCCTCTCCTTCTGCAGTATTGTTCATAGAAAGGGCTTCGTATTTCCCACCTGATTTTTCAATTCTAATCACTGTTACTTTCTTTTGCCTGTTTGTCCCATTGAAGGCTCTATCAATAGTGCTTATTAATTCATCCATACACTGGACTCAGAGGTGAGGCTGGTAGTTGGGGTCCCCATGCCATGAAGATGGAGTGCTACGCCCTGAAGACAACGAGGACGGCAAGAGATATGCCCCTGGCCTCCTGCCATCCTTCTTTGTGGACCCACACAAGTGAGGTTTTATTGCTTGGTGCCAGCCACATTTCCCACCCTCCTGACCAAAGGCCCCAGCCTGGCCAGCTGTGGGGACAGCGAGTGCCCAGAATGGGGCTCTCAGTGTGTGTAGCTACATGATGCTGCAGAATATGCAGGCTACTGACTCCTTGGGAGCCCAGGAGCAGGGTGGGCTGCCAGGGATGGGAGGGGAGCCTGCAACCGCCTGACTTTGGGGCAGACTCCCCATCATGACAATGGCAGTGCAGCCTGGGGACCCTCCTGTGAGACCCTCGGCCCCCACACCCAAGTGACCCGGCACTCACAGGATGTAGCAGATGACCCCGATGCTCCACATGTCTGTGGCGTAGCCGATGGGCTCATAGTTGATCACTTCAGGAGCCACAAACTCCGGAGTGCCAAAGAGGACCTTCAGAGACCCCGCGTTCTCTGCAATCAGGATGGAGAGGGATAAATTACTAGCACATCACGGAGCCAGCTTGAGGCCAGCAGCTGCCTAAATCTGTGTGTTGGCCCCAACCTTGGAGGGTCCAGACACAGGCTTTGCCTTCAAGTGCTTGCTCCTTGGTAACGGCACGGAGACATCTGACCTCCTTGTTAAACAGGTGCATCAACACACCAGTGAAACCAACAAACCACACACTCACCTCATATGTCTTACACAGAGTGGGCAGGGGTAGAAGAGGCCGTTAAAGCACCTGCCCCTGAATGGTCTTTTTGTGAGTCTGTCTCTCTCATGAGTTAGTTCCCCTAGGCAGGGACTGTGACTTATGCTTAATAATAATCTCTGACATTCACTATGTCCTGTATACCCTGCCAGCAGCTTTACAAGGGTTCTCCCCAACCCTAAGGGGTAGGCACAGTGCCGGTGCTACCGAGGACGTGCGTGAGGCCCAGGGAAGTGCAATGATTTCCCCACTCGGTTAACAAGTGGTGGTCAGGACTGAAGCCCAGGTAGTCCGACTCGTGAGCGTGCTCACCACCACCACTCCACCCTCCTGCCTCTCCTCCTCCTCACATGGCTTCATGGGTGTCCTCTGGAGCTGCTGGGAGGGCAGGTGGGAGAGGCTTCAACCCCAGGGTGGTGCCTCTTGGCCATAAAGGACCAGAGATGCCTGTGAATACATGCGAAAGGCAGGTACCTGTGGGCTACATCTTGTCTTGTTTAACTTCGCAGAGCTCACAGCAAATGTTCTAAAACAAAGCATTTAACAGCCCTCAGATGAAAGCTCTGCTCCAGTCAATACCTGCCCCTCGGCCCTTCCTGCTATGTGTTAGCCACTTCCCAGTTCTCTGGCCCTTGGCAGACACGGTTGTTCCCACAATATCCCTCACCAGGGGAACCTGGACATTGTGTTCCTTGGGCTCTGACACTGCTGACTCCTGAGGCCAGCGGCCTCACTTTTCGTTTAATTTATTGGTGCTCAGTGGGTTCAAAGACAGACCCTGTATGGCAGCCGCTGCCCTTACCCCATCCTGTTAGCAGGAGTGAGCAGAGCAGGCACATGTGCCCAGCGTCAGGGCGTTTCTCACCTGACTGTGCTGACCACCAGACCAGTCATGGTCTTTCAGAACCTTGCCCCCTCGCCCTTTCCTCTCTATGACCAACACATCCTCAGCCACCACTGAGTGTCCTGGGAGGCAGTTATTGGGTGGCATTCATTTGGCCCCTCTTTTCTACTCCCTGCAGGGTGGTGAAATAAACCCAGCTCGCCCTAGCCCTAGGCTCCTTGCTAGCAGGGCAGTGGCTGAGAAGGGAGGATGAAGCTGTTTCCTCAATCACTGGGGGATCAAATGGCTGCAGAGGCAGACTGGCACCTACCAAAGTGCTTTTAGGGCTGGCCTTGAGACCCTGACCATCTCCCCTGTGACTTCTCTCCTGGTTAGCATAAGAGTTGCAGAGGTGCTGCAGAGCACCCTGAGCAAGGTCTGGAGTCCTTGTTCCAACCCCAGCACATCCCCTGGCTCACAGTGGGACCTCCTGGGCAAAGTTACTGTGAACCTTGGTTTCCTAATCTACAAGTTGGGGCTCATAAAATCTACCCTGCCCGCCTCATGGTGAGAATTATAGGGATGATTTTTTATGTGAAAGTGCTCTAGAAACTGCATAGTATGATGCAGATATGCAGAGCCATCATCACCAAAATGACTTTTGCTGCTAATGGCACCAGAGTAAAAAACAAAAGGGGATAATCATCATCACATACACAGCTAACGCCTAAGCAGTCTTACTATGTGCAAGGCACTCTTCCCATCCCTTTACCTCTATTAACACATTTGATCCTCCTAACAAATCTGTGAGTTAGGTTCTACTATCATCCCACTTTTCTGATGGGGAATTTGAGGCTTACTGTCACATCCAGTATATGCTAGGGCCAGGATTCGAACCTGAGACATCTTCATGGTCTCGGATTTAACCCCAATACTGCACATTTCCTCTTACATCCAGTGTGTGGAACACAAACAGCCACTGCAATACACGGTGGTGTCTGTGGGAGAGGCAGGTAAGGCTTACCCAGCCTCCTGGCCAGACCAAAGTCAATGAGCTTGATCCTGGTGCCCGTCTTGTTGACACACATGATGTTCTCGGGCTTGAGGTCCAGGTGCACGATGCCCTGCTTGTGGATGTACTCCACCCCCTCCGAGATCTGCCGCATGTACTTGATGCACTCGCGCTCCGTCAGCTCAAAGTCCTCATCGATGATGCGCTCAAACAGCTCACCCCCTGACACACTGTGGGAACAGGAACACGGGGCGGTCAGGCCACAAGCTCATGGAGGCCAGGCTGGCAAGGAGTCTGGCCAGGGTAGGCTGGGGGTGGGAGAAACTGGTAGGAAAGCCCAGGGAATGGGGGTAATGGGCACTTCCTGAATCCCTGCCCTCCATCAGGGGAGAAGGGTCAGGGCCTCCTGGTTTTCCATTGTGAAATCCTCCCCTGGACCCTCTAAGCTTCTGGTGATTCAGGGAAGCATCTATGCCAGGCAGTTTCAGAGGTGGGTGTGAACAGACACGATCTTCTTAGCAAAAAGGGTGACCTCTGAACAATCTCTTTCCCTCAAATGACCACAAATGCCTAAGGGAACATTCTTGTACCCTAGCCATGTCTTTCAGTCACAGGCAACTAAAGTTCAAAATACTCACAGTTCCCACAAGCATTTGTTTTGCATAGCCAGGAACAGAAAAATATCTTCAATCTTCAATAATGAGCCTCAGCAAATTTTCTAAAATTAGTTGGCTGTAACCCATTATGCCTACAGCTGTGATAGATTTGCTTACTCTGGCTAGGCCTATAGTATTGGTTTACTCCCTGCAGTCATAATTAACTGGTCTCCCCTGGACCCCTTGCTTGCCCCAGCTGTGTAAGCCTTTCTGCCTTGGATAGGTTTTGGATCCTGGCTGTGTCTAGCCAACTTTGCTTCTGCAGTTGCAGGCATGCATCCTCTGCTAGGGACTACCCCAGGGCCTCAGCCGTCAGCATATTGCCCTGCAGTGCAAATGCATGGCCCCCTCACCTGAGTCGCACGAGTCCTCTCTGTTCCCCTGTCTCAGCCCTCTGACCCACCTTTATTGGTCTCTGCTTAGCAAGTTTAAATCATCTCCCTGGTAATTTATGTAGCACCTAGATATCAGTAAGCCTGCTTTTCTTTTTCAAATTTTTTTTTTTTTTTTTGGCAGAGACAAGGTTCTTATTGTGTTGCCCAGGCTGGTCTGGAACTCCTGGCCTCTAGTGATTATCCCACCTCAGCCCCCAAAGTGCTGGGATTACAGGCATAAGCCATCATGCCTGGCCTATAAGCTTCCTACCTTCCAAAGTACTGGGATTTACAGGCATAAGCTATCATGCCTGGCCTATAACCAACCAACCTATCTTCCTTCCTTCCCTCCCCTTCCCCTTCCCCTTCCCGTTTTCCTTTCCCTTCCTTTTCCTTTGCTTTCTCTTTTGGGACAGGGTCTTGGTCTGTCACCCAGGCGTGAGTGCAGTTGTGTGATCATAGCTTAACATAACTTGGCACTCCTAGGCTCAAGCGATCCTCTGGCCACAGACTCCCAAGTAGCTAAGACTACAGATATGTGCCACTGCACCTGGCTAATTTTTTAATGTTTTGTAGAGACAGGGTCTCTCTCTGTCACACAGGCATAAGCTCATGTTTCTACAGTGGCCTGTGGGTTCACCAGTTGAACAAGGCCAGGTGGGCTCTAAGCCTGTCCTCTTGCAAGGGTATTTCCTCTCCTACAGAGTCCTCATGAAGAGGAAAGGAGCTGAGTTTGAATCCTGCTACTGCCTTTTATGAGCTGTGTGACATTGGACAAGTTTCTTAGCCTTTCTGAGCCCCAGTTTCCTTATCTATCCCTGCCTCATAGAGTTTTTAGGAATGCAGAAGACTTTGTAAAATATGCCTAACACCCAGTAGGTGCTGAACACCTATTACTTGTTGTTTGATAAGGTGTGGTAGGCTAGGTGGATCTTCTCACTGACCCCTGCAGGAGAGAGACAGGGATGCACTGTAGGGCCCAGCATACCACAGCCTCTGCCTCGTGACACACACACTCACTTCTGGAAGGGCTGAGTACTGTGCCAGTGACAGCTGGAGGGACACTTTAAAACCCATCTGAGAAGAAGGTCCCCACAGGGCCAACAGGTGGCGCTCTTGTCCTTATGCCCTCCAGTTCTATTGCTCTCTACCAAGGCTCCAAGTCAAACTCTAACGTACATTCTTTGGTCTCAGACGGTTCTTAACATCTCAGTGCTTCATTTTCCTCATCTGTAAGATGCAGATTAAAAACAGCCCCACCTCACAGGTTGCTCCAAAGACTAAATGAGTCATCGCAGATAAAGTGCTTGGAAGTATCTGGCACACAGTCAATGCTCAATATTAATGATGAATTTTCTATGTAAAGAATCACTTGAGGCTCTTATTAAAAATACAAATTCTCAAGCTCTTCCTCTGGATATTTTGATTTAGAAAGTATTGGGAGAAAGCTGAGGATCTTTATTTGTAATAATTACTCCAGGTCATCCTTATGATCAGCCAAGTTTGAGAAATACTGGCTTACTCAACTACCATTCCCGGGAAGCCAGCTGAAATTCACACCCTCTGAAAAAGTCACACCCCATCTCCCCATACGGAATGATCTTTTCCTCGCTGGGTGTCCATGGCCTTAACGTCCACAGCCTTGTCTCTGCACTTTCTGTATCAAGTTGGCTTTGCCTTGAAGTTCTGAACATGTCTGCAGACGGGTGGGCTTATCTCTAGACTCTTATTTGCCTCCGAGTAATTTGGCACAGACAAGGTGCTCCAAAATGTTTACATTTAAATTTTAAATATTCTGAAAAAGCAAGCAAGCACGGTTTTTAATGCCCTTGGGAATGTCTGAGGCAATGAGTGGTGGGAATCTGAGCCATGGAGATAATTCCTGCCGCATTTCTGGAGGAAACCTATTCAATATAAATTCAAATAGGTTCAATCCTATTCAGACAAATTTGATATATTTTGAAAACTGTTCCTATGGTTCAACTTTCTAAGATGGAAGGAGTTAAACAGGCAGGATTAATGGTTCTGTGGGTTTCTTTTCAAAATGCTCAGTGCTATGGGTGGAAAATACTGATTTGAAAGACAGAACCTGCCACCCATAGACATAGGAAAATGCCAAGGGCCAAGATTAGGCTTAACAAATTAATGGTGAGTGAGTGAATGACTAAATGACTAAATAAATACGTGATCCCTATCTTAAGGAATCAAATTTATCCCCCAGACCCCAGACCTTGGCTAGCCCTCATAGGAAGCCAGAGAAATGGTGCTATCAGTGGACTTGAGACCCTCTGCTCCTTGCCCCATGGAAACCAGCTGGAATGTTCTTTGATAAATTTTGCTAATAGTAGCACAAACATGAGATGAGCCATGAATGACACAGCTTAAACGTCACATTGTCTTCAATGCTCAGGGTCCCACTTCCACCTGGAAATGTCCCAAGCACTTCCAAAAGGACAAGCCCAGCTAGGCCAGGGGGCTGAAGGAACCGCTGTCAGACCAATTGCTATATGGTGGGGGCTTGCCCAGTAATCAGAAGTCAGAAAGGCTGAAGACACATTCATTACTATTTCCCACTAGATCTGAGGCAACTGAACCTAAGGCTGGGACCCTGGAATACATTTCCGTTTTTAAATCTTCTGGCATCTGGGCATGAAAGACCTGCTCCTGTCCACGGGGGAGGCATGGGGTGGAGGGATGAAAGCCAGGCCAGCTGAAGCCTTCTTAAGTTTTCTCTTTGCTTTTTCCATCCAGCTTGCCAACTCCCAATTCCAAGCTAAGTATGGTATTCTGCCCACTAATGCTGCTTCCCAGCCTTCCCCAGGCCCTGCTGACTCCTGCCCTCCCTGCACCCTCTGAAGAACTTGCTCAAGGTTTAACTTCTAAAGATGAGACATTTCTTCACACACATCCTCACATGCCCACACTGCCTGGACTAAGCAACCTATTCTAGAATAAATGGAAAAGAGGCATCCCACAGGGCTACTGTAAGGGTATAAAGAATGAGGCCACAGATGTGGTCTATGTATTTCCTGAAATGGGGAGGAATGTCTGAATTTTGGGCCGAATGTAGACTATAAAATATGAATGGAGATTCTTCACTGTGTCTTTTATGGTTCCACGAAATTGTAGAATTTTATAACCAAAAGTAGCATCTTGAGATTGACTGTTCTCATCCAAGTACCTCGTTGTGCTGGTAGGATTTGACAATTGCAAAATCATGACTCAATAGCAGCAGAAATCGAAGCCAGGCTTCCTGAATACTAGGGAGGATTTGTTCCACAACACCTTGTTGGAAGTTAAATGCTCAAAAAGTACTTTTAAGTGGAAAAAACCAGGATACAAAAAAGTCAATGTATCATACTACCAACAATACCTGCCCATTATAGAGCACGGTGCCTTATGTGCATTATCGCATTGAATCCCACAGCATTCATGAGGCGGACATCATAGCTACATTTATGGATAATAAAACTAAGGATTGGTACAATAGAATAACTTAGTCAAGGTCAAATAAGTTAGAAGCAGAGCTGGGATTGGAAGTAAGGTTCATCGACTCGAGTTCACACTCATAGCCACTACTGCCTTTCCTAAGGAACACACACTGAAAGGAAATGCTTGTATGCCAAAATGTTAATGGCATCAGTAGAGAGAAAAGACTAATATTCTACTCATACTTAAAGCTTGGGGATGTCTTTCTGGCCTCAACTTTCCCAGGAAAGAATTCCAAGTTGCTGATAGAGCCCTTACTGAAGGACAGAGACCCTCGAAGTTCAGGATGAGCAATTCAAGGATGCTGAAAGCAATTTTACAATATCTCCAAAGATTTCAAATGTGCGTACCCTTTAATCCAGCTCTCCTTCACTTCTGGGAACTTATCCTATAGATATTCACTGGCATGAGTGAAAAGATGTGTGTACAAGGTTATAAACGATGCTTGTTTGTAAAAGTAAAAGGCTGGAAACCACTCAACCTCTGATCAAAAGAAGGCTGCTTAAATAAATTGTGATTTTCTATACAACAAAATCCCACAGAACTGTGAGAATGAGGAAGCTCACTAGGTATTGATATGGGACTAACGCCCATAGCAGTTTGCTGAAAAAGCAAAGCAGGCTAAGTGCGGTGGCTCATGCCTATAATCCCGGCACTTTGGGAGGCTGAGGCGGATGGATTGCATGAGCTCAGGAGTTCAAGACCAGCCTGGGCAACATGGTGAAACCTCATCTGTAAAGAAATACAAAAATTAGCTGGGCGAGGTAGTGTGAGCCTGTAGTGAGGTGGGAGGATTGCTCGAACTGGGAGGCGGAGATTGCAGTGAATGGCACCAGTGCACTCCAGCTGTTCTCTCCCACTTCCATTTCTCCAGGGACGTGTGTGTGTGCGCGTGTGTGTGTGTAAACTTATATTTTCATAAAGCAACTTTAGAGGGATACAGATAAAAGCCAATAAAACTGCCTGTTTGTGGTGGTGGTAGCGTTTTGGAAAGAGCAGACAGGAATAATGGTAGAAATTAGACTTTTCACTGTGTATTTCCTAATACTTTTTGAGGTGATTGTATCATATATTCTAAAAATTCAGATAAAAAAGGAAACTGTTAAGAAAGCAGATGATGTAGGGGACGCCTAGCTTACTGATGCCACTGTACATGCTGACTGTGTGTGTGTGTGTGTGTGTGTGTGTGTGTGTGTGTGTGTGTGT
>NW_022437111.1:0-90054 GCF_009761245.1 Sapajus apella | reverse complement strand
TGTGTGTGTGTGTGTGTGTGTGTGTGTGTGTGTGTGTGTGTGTGTAAACATATGCACCAGCAGCTCAGAGGTGAGGGAGGTGGAGGATTTGGGTGCTGGAGAAACAGTGGATTCTGGGAAAGCCTTGGCCGGAGGTCATCTGATGCATCCCCTGGTTTTGTAGAACCCCACAGAGAAAGCACCACTCTTTGGAGAGTGAGAAGTCAAAAGGGGTACAAACAACAGTAGACCAGGGGCATGCAGAGACACAGGAGGGGACTGAGGACCAGAGTTAGGGTTAGGAGGCTTCCATCCTGGATTTCAAGCCCCCAGCCAGGGACCTTCTTATCTTTCACAGGGAAGTCAGGAAGCTGCCCTGTCCCTCCCCTTTGATTCTGAACCACCTGCAGGTGAGAATGCCCCTGAATGAAACCAAGGAGCCTAGGGATAGCTTTGGTCCTTTCACAGGGAGATGAGGGCGTGAAAAGTGCCAGGGTCCTCAAAGATCTACTGGTTTGTCATGGAAATAAGCACAGGGCTGAAGCTGGGCTGGGGCTCAGGGCTAGCACTCTGCATAGACCTTCCAGTTCTGTTTGGTCAGGCTGGGCTGTGTGGCTGGTGACTATCTTGCACATCACACTCCTGTCTGCAGTGCTTTCCATCTCAGGGCAGAGGTGGCTAGGGGAGAGCAGTAGGGAAGACACACTGGGGGCTCCCTGAGGTGCTCAGACCGCTGGCAGTGGGCCACTCACATCTCCAGAACCATGACGATGTTGGCCTTTTCTTCGAAGGCATCCACACACTGGACCAGCTTGGGGTGGTGGAGGCAGTTCATGATGCCGATCTCCTGCCGGATATTCTCTTTCTCTTTTGCTGAATACGCTTTGAAGAATTTCCCTGCCCAGACTTTTCGAGTTTTCTTTTCTACAAGTCGAAAGACCTGTCCAAATTTCCCACTGTAAATGAAAGGGGGAGGAGAGAAAAGCCACATTTAGCCAAGCTTTCTGCTAACTTGGGGTTGGCAAATTCTGGCCCGTAGGACAGATCTGGCCCACCTCCTTTTATAAGTAAGGTGTTATTGGAGCACGGCCCTGGTTGGCTGTTTGCATGTTGTCTATGGCAGCTTTTGTGCTACAGTGGCAGAGCTGAGTAGTTGTGACAAAGGCATATCACCATAAAATCTAAGATATTGGCCTTTATGAAAGGCCCAACCTCCTGCTCTAGAGCAATGAGGCACATTTGTTTTTTCTTACCTTTAAACATTTTTTTTTTTTTTTTTTTAGATATGGGGTCTTGCTATGTTGCCCAGGCTGGTCTTCAACTCCTGGCCTCAAGTAATCCTTCCACCTTGGCCTCCCAAAGTGCTAAGACTACAAGCGTGAGCCACCACACCTGGCCTTTGAAGCACATTTCTCATGTTGACAAACCTACTGTCAATCTTGGCTAATGGCATCTCTTCCCCTCCCTGCTGTGGGACCCATGAAGATGGGTGGAGACAGCCCTTCCCAAGTGCAGAGAATTACTGAGCAGTTGCCTTCTTTCCTTCCACTCCCTAGCACCAATCCCCTGGTGATGGCCCAGGCAGAGTCCTGCTTCCCACTGCTGGGAGAGGGGAGAGTGGGGCTCCTCCATGACTCCTTTATGGCACTGTTACGGTTTGCATCATTCCTTCATTTCCCAGAAACTGCTGGAAAATACAAGTGGAGTCCCACTTCTTTTTCTCCCACCTCTTCCATTCCTCCAGGGACAGAGTTAGGGGGAGGTGAACAGCTTGGCTCGGGGTTGGGGTCTGAGCCCACTCTATCCTCCACACCCGAGGGAGAAGCCAGAGTAAGCCATGTGGCCAAGTTCATGAAGGGAGCTTGAGTGCTGTGCATTTTAATGGAACACTCAAGCAGGCACCGCGGAAGAGCAAGCACTCACCAGGCTCCACTGGCTTCTGTGGATCAAATGGAAGGGATACCAAAGATAATCTAATGCAGTCCTCTAATTTTATTTTATTTTTATTTATTTTTGTTGAGACGGAGTTTTGCTCTTGTTGCTCAGGCTGGAGTGCAATGGCACGATCTTGACTCACTGCAACTTCTACCTCCCAGGTTTAAGTGATTGTCCTGACTCAGCCTCCCGAGTAGTTGGGATTACAGGCTAATCCACGGCTGGCTAATCTTTGTATTATTAATAGAGATGGAGTTTCACAGTGTTGGCCAGGCTGGTCTCAAACTTCTGACCTCAGGTGATCTGCCTGCCTTGGCCTCCCAAAGTGCTGGGATTACAGGCGTGAGCCACCGTGCCAGCCTCATTTTATTTTGTTTTTTAAAATTATTTTATTTAATAATTTTAAGTTCCAGGGTACATGTGCAGGATGTGTATGTTTGGTACATAGGTAAACGTGTGCTATGGTGGTTTGCTGCACCTAACAGCCCATCTCCTAGGTATTAAGCTCAACACGCATTAGCTCTTTTCCCTAAAGTTCTGCACCCACCCCAGCTCCCTCCCCCAACAGGCCCCAGTGAGTGTTGTTCCCCTCCCTGTGTCTGATTTTAGTCCTGTGCTGTGAACAGAGGCACAGAAAAGGAAGGACTTCCCCACAGCTTTTGTAGAGTTGGGACAGTGCAGGACTGCCTGGGCAATTCTGCAGAGAGTCCTGGGTGAGTGATGCATTCGTGGGACAGGCCTCCAGATTCTGCAGGACTCTCGGTCTGGGGAAGAGGCAGAGCCCAGGAAGCAACAGGAAGATGAAGCACTGAATCTAAGTGTGGGAACTGCACCACCCTCACCCTGGGAGCCCGGAGGCAACTTCCCACTCCACTTACGATCCTAATCTCTCTTCAATGTCATAGAAGTCAGATACTTTTTGTTCGGTATTGACTGTCACTGTCCGGTAATCAACCTCAGGCTCCTTCTCATCTGTGGGGCACAGATCAGGGTCAGTGTGAGCGTCAGATGCCCCCACTCAGCCCCCTCCACCCCGAGAGCCCGACCTGAGGACAGGGGGCTGCACTCACCATCGTCTGACACTTCCACTTCATCCTTCGGCTCTGGGGGGACACAAGGAAGGACAGAGAGGACACAGGTGATTAGTACTGAAGGCCCACTGAGAGCAAAATGTGCTGGGGGCCTTGCCAGGCCTCAGCCTCCCCAGGCAGAAGACTACCAGGCCCAGAGCTCTGGGCATCCCTTAGGGCTGGTCAGTCCATGCAGCAAACAGGGCCTGGTGCAGACTGGCAGGTGCCAGCCTCCTCTCTCCACTCAGCTCCACCTCTCCAGCAGGTCTCCCCTCTGGCCCATCCTCTCTGGCCTCATGGTCCCAGCTGTACCCTTCTCCATATCTCATCCAACCCCTCCTGGCTTTCAGAACCTGCACACAACTGTAACAGTCTCTTTCTGCCCTGGTTCAAAAATCAGCAACTTATAATTGCTTCTAGTGTCGAATCCATGTAGCCATTCTTTGAACGTCACTGACGGCATCCCAGCAGTGGACCAAGTATCTTGCCAGTTATTGTGGGCATTCAAAACATAGTACACAGAAGGCACACTCTCTCTTGTAGCTTATAATTTAGTTCAAGAGACAAAAACATATATACATGAAGTATCAATTTACAAAGTGTACCACAATCACACACACCATGGTTCAAACTGAATACACAACAGAGGAGGGTGACACCAAATGGGGCAATTGTAAATGAGAGCAATTATTCCTGGAAGAAATAGCCTTTGAGTTGTGTCTTAGAGGAAATGATGAAATACAACGAGGGGGTGAGTGACGTCACACAAATGAAACCAACAAGTATTTGTGAGGCAGGGTGGGGAGGGACACAGTCATGCCAGCTGCTCCCATGGCTGTGTCAGGAGTGAACGGGGCCTGGGGAACAGTTGGGGATCCCAGGAACAGGCAGGTGTCCAGCAGAGCACACCCACTTCAGAGCTCTGGGCCTTCCTTTACCTTGATATGGGTTTGTGTGTCGACAATTGTGCCACCCTGGCTTCCTGACCTCGGCTGAGCGCCTTTCCCTTCCTAGGCCTTGGTTTCCCCATCTGTAAGAGGAAGATTTGCACCTAATGTCTCTGGCCCTGGCTAGCTCTGGGTGCCACGCGTCATCGTGTGCTGTGTCTTAGACAGTGGCTCCTCGGCCAACGTCTGGGCTGCGTCCCTGCTGACAGCTGGACAATGAACGGGAGGTTTCCTGAGGAAGCGGAACAAATATGGGAGAGAAAGCATAGAGAGAGGAAAAGGATTTTTAAAGTGTGAGAGAGAGAGAGTGTGTGTGTGTATGATAGTGTGTGAGAGTGTGGGTCGGCGTGTGAGTGTGGGCATATGAGTGTGTGAGTTAGTGTGCATGCACCAGTGTGAGAGTGTAAATGTGAGTATGTGAGATAGCGTAGGAGTGTGAGCATGAGCATGGGTGTACAAGTGTGTGTGAAAATAGTATGAAATTGTGGGAGCATTTGCATGTGTGGGACAGTGTGTGATCTAGTGTGGGAATGTGTAAGAGTGTGGGCTCATGAATGTGAAGGCATGAGGATATGTGAGTGTCAATGTGTGAGATAGTGTGGGACAGTGTGTGTATGAGTGCATGGGTGTGTGTGTGTGGGATAGTGTAGGAGTGTTGAGTGTGAAAGTGTGTGTGGGATAGTGTGGGAGTGTGTGGGAGCCTGCAAGTGTGTAGGAATATGTGAGTGTGAGTGTGGAATGATGTGTGTGTAAAACTGTGGCAGTGTGACTGTGTGTGTGTGCGATGGTACGTGTGTGTGTGGGACTATGGTAGTGTGACTATGTGGGGTCGCGTGGGGGGACTATGGTAGTGTGACTATGTGGGGTGGCGTGGGGGGACTATGGTGGTGTGTGTGAGTGTGGGATGATGTGTGTGGGACTATGGTAGTGTGACTGTGTGGGGTGGCGTGGGGGGACTATGGTGGTGTGACTCTGTGTGGGGTGGCGTGGGGGGACTATGGTAGTGTGTGTGAGTGTGGGATGTGTGTGTGGGACTATGGTAGTGTGACTGTGTGGGGTGGCGTGGGGGGACTATGGTAGTGTGTGTGAGTGTGGGATGTGTGTGTGGGACTATGGTAGTGTGACTGTGGGGTGGCGTGGGGGGGGACTATGGTAGTGTGTGTGAGTGTGGGATGGTGTGGGGGGACTATGGTAGTGTGACTGTGAGTGTGAGAGTATATGGGATGGTGTGTGGGGGGACTATGGTAGTGTGACTGTGTGTAGGATGTGTGTGTGGGACTATGGTAGTGTGACTGTGAGTGTGAGAGTATATGGGATGGTGTGTGGGGGGACTATGGTAGTGTGACTGTGTGGGGTGGCGTGGGGGGACTATAGTGGTGTGTGTGAGTGTGGGATGATGTGTGTGGGACTATGGTAGTGTGACTGTGAGTGTGAGAGTATATGGGATGGTGTGTGAGGGGACTATGGTAGTGTGACTGTGTGGGGGGGATGGTGTGTGTGTGGGGACTATGGTAGTGTGACTGTGTGTGAATTTGTGAGATGGTGTATGTTTGGGACTATAGTGTATGAATGAGTGTGTGTGGGATGATGTGTGTTGGAACTGTGGTAGTGTGACTGTGAGAGTGTGTGTAAGAGTGAATAAGACTCGGGGGGGAAAGTGTGGTTTGCTGAAGGCCCTGAAGGCAAGGCTGAAGCGAGGAGGGAAGCCGAAGCATGGGGTCAGGGGTGTGGGTCAGATGCTGCCCGGGGCGGGGTGAGTGAGCAGCTGAGCCCTGGAGTGCCCTGCAAGCTCTGTGCCAGTGACAGCTGCATGTAGGGTGGGAAGAAGGTGCAGTGGGCACCGTGGACAGACAGCCTCTCTACCATGCTGAGGGCAGAACAGACAGCAAGAAGCTGGACAAATAATGGGAGGAAAGGTGACATGCTTCCAAAAGGGAGATCTGCCTCTGGCTGAAAAAGACCTTTGTAAGAGTTCGTGAGCACGTGACCAGGAGCAGGAGACACTGTGATTTGTTTAGAGTTCTTAATATGCTGCTGACAAAGCTTAGTATTAAAAAAAAAAAATAAAAAAAACAACTAAAACTAAACATGAGTGGGATTGTGAAGTCTATTTTATCACAGAAAGGAAATTGCCATGGGAAAATAAAAAAGGATGAGATAGACAGGGACTTCCAGATGGAGTCTAGCTGAAGTATCAGAGGTGGGTTTCACAGTTACTGTCAGGATGTGGGCCTTACTGATCAATATTCCTAAATTCACATGTTGGAGGTTAAGAATGGCATTGTCCAATTCACAGGTGGAAAGGATGACCGAGAGCAATGCGATAGAAGCCAGGAACGGAGTCAGCATTCAGGAAAATCTGATCACTCTACTTTTTAGGCTGGTGAACCCTAAAGTATACAGTTAAAACCCAAGACAGAGAGAGCAGTTCCTCAATCTACTGCTCGGGCCATCAGACGCTGTCACAGGGCAGAGTGTGCACCAGCCCCAAACAGGGGCTAGTGCTGAGTAGCTGTGCAGAGCACCCTGGGCACCTGCCCCGGAGCTATGGCTGTCGCAGTCAGAAAGCCACCATGGAGCTGGAGGCGGCATGCAAGGCCACTGAAGGGAAGGGCTATATATTAAGACAATCAGAAAAGGTGAGGCCTCTGTGATTGGGAAAGAAGTCTAAGGTGGACACGATTTTAAAGAAAATCACACAATCACCAAGGGTGAGATGAGGGTTTCGGACTTTGCATCAGCTCATATCTAGTGCACCTTGGGGGATCCATTTAGTGTTCTACCTCACGTAGGAGGAAGGCTGGAGGGATATGGAACTCACACGTGAGAGGTAGCATTAGAATGATAAGTAGGTTCAACAGACATTTAGGTTAGTTCAGTGATGATATTTTAAACAGGCTTTTGAGAAAAGCAGAAAGATTGGAGTCAACGAGTGACGGAACACGGTGGATGCTGGTTACTGGACCAGGTCTTTGACACGGAATCATCCTATTTACAGTCAGGTGTCCCCTGTCTTGACCTGTGGTGTTGCTGTCTGATACAGTGGTTCACCTGTTGAGGCATCCTTTATTTCTTGTTCCTGTGCCACATTTTCCCAGCATGGCATGGAGACCAGTGTATTCTGAGGAGCAAAGTGAGAAGGAAAAGGAGAGGGCAGCTTTCCTGGCCTGGTGTCAGTCTTGCGAATGGCCCAGCAGCAGGGGGCTCTCCCCACATGCCTTGAAGGGGGCATCCAGTCCTAGAGCTGGCCCCTGCCTGTCATTGTGAGCCCAGGTAGACAGCCGCAGAGCTAGCCTCTGGCCTCACTTAGGAGCCCACACCCACCCCTCACCTTCCTCTCTCACCCTGGAGGTCTGCAGCAGGTCTGGTCTGCTTCTCCTGCTAACGCTCTGGGGGAAGGACCAAGATCATTCTCAAGGAATTCTAGCCCCTCTTTCTAGTGCACTGTGTTCCTTTATGCTGCAGGAAACTCTGATCAAGACTCCAGGCTAAGCTGGGAGCAGTGGCAAGTGCCTGTAGCCCCAGCTATTCGGGAGGTGGAGGCGGGAGGATTGCTTGAGCCCAGGAGTTCAAATCCAACCTATGCAACAGAGTGAAACCCTATCTCTTAAAAAAAGACAGAAAGTATCCAGGCTGCTACATCCCCTTCTGCCTTTCCCTTCTTGTCTTGCCTCTCTTCTATTTGAGGGGCAAAATGACTACAAGGGGAGGAGTGAGAGAGTAGAGGAAAGACCACAGCTCAATTAGCAGAGCTCTTGGTGCATAAAGGGTTATTGAGAAAAGTGAACTGGTTTCCATCTTTCCACTAGGGAAGGAGCTAAAATTGCAGAAGAGTCTTCAGCTGAACTTTAAAAAAAAATCTATTCAGAATGAGCAATGAGATCCAAGAGCTAAGTGGAAGGCTATTTGGAAGATGGTTCTGAGATATTTCTGCAAACAGATGAGAGTCTTGCTACCCTGGAGCAGTGTTTGGGAGAAGACCAGTTTGAGTGCTCAGGACCCTCACATGGCACAAGTCCAGTCAATCCCCTGGACAGAGAATTGTCCCTTCCCACAGCCAAGGACTGTTGCACACCCAGTGAGCACTAGAGGGCACCCCAGTCCCGGAGACAGCCTCTGAGGCCAGGGCATAGATGCAGCCTGGGATGGGAGCAGTACACAGGCTTTATATCTCTAACTGTCCTGGGGGTTGCAAGGATGCCCCAGTTCTGTAAGAAGCCTCAGTCACAGCATCTGTTTTGCTAACAATATACAGACTAGAAGAAATTAGGGTTAGGAGCAGGGATGGAGTAGATTTGAGTGACAGCAGGATTCAAGGGGGAGTATAGTTCAAGACCTGGCTGGACTGGGAAGGGGCGGACTGTGTTAAGGAGCTGGCTCTGTGCACTTGGGTTTGGGAGTGCACTGTCAGTTCAGGGAGCCTAGTCGTAGGGGTGGCTCTGGCATAGAGAAGCTGCTGGAGCTCCATGGGGAGCCCACGCTTTGTCTCCTACTGTACACCCAGTGCCCAATGGCAGTGCCTGGAACACAGGAGGGGCACAGAACACAGGGTGAATGAATGTGGGGTGAGGGCTAGGGTGCAAACAGGGATGCAGATGAGGCACGAGAATGAAGTAGAAGAGCAAAAGGCAGGAGTGGCGGTGACTGTGGTGTTAGTGGTGAAGGTCAGAGCCAACATTAGCTGGGCTTTGTGGAGAGTGGGTTAATCCGAAGTGCCTTCTTCATATGATCCCACCCCTCCTGCTCCACAGAAATGACCTGCAATGACCTCCCACTCGATGCCACCTCTTTGCCACCCCCCCCACAGGCGTGCACACACACGCCACTTCCCTAGGGGCCATTTCCCTCTTCAGCAGAGGGATGGCCAAAAAGCTTTATAACTAATAAGCATCCGAGCAGACCGCAGAGGACTTTTGTCTGGAATCCCCCCAACCAGAGACCTCTGCCCTGAGGTCTAACGCTTGCCAACTGTTCTGCCCTCTTCGTCCTCCCCCTTGGTAATCCAGCCAGCCTGGGATGGGAGCAGCTTCCTGTCTGGAAGCCCTGGGTGGACTGGACCCCTCCTCTGGATTTCAAGTGATTTCCACATTGCCCTTTATCTGAAAGGGGGGCAGCCGGGGAGGGGGAGTCTGATGGCCCAGAGAGGGTTCAGGGGACTGATGGCCAGGAACAAGGGAAGGCCACTTGCCCCAGGCAGAGACCGGCAGACTCTCCCCACAGCCCTGGGAGCAGCTGTCCTGGACCCCTGGGGGCCACATCTTGCAGCTCTTGTGGACTCTGTTCCTGCTGCCTGGGGTTAGTCAGGAATTCTCCAGTCTCTCCTCCTTTACACCAGAGCACAGACCTGGACGATTTCCTTTCCAGCCAATGAGCATCTTCACACCGCAATCTTATTCCTTTTCCTGTTACTTCCCCAAGTAACATCCTAACAACACAGAATAGAATTTGATTGCCCCCCTCACACCCTCACTCTATGCAGCCCCCACTCTGCTCATTTCAAAGGATGCTGTGTGCATGTGTGTGGGTGTGTAAGAAGACAGTGATGGCAGCTTTGTGACTCAGTGTCCCCTGACAGACATTTGGAAGTGGCTAGTGGGTGGGATCCCTGCGAAAGCTGTCCCAGGAATGGGCACCATGCCTCTATGACTTGCATCATTGCTCTCAAGGAGACCTGCTCTATGCGTATTGACAGGGTTCAGCGGGTAAAGGCTGCCCCACACACAGCTGCTCACATACAATTGTGAGCAGTTGGTATGTTTTCCAATGGTACCCTAACTTTCTTTCTGGAGCCCTTGTTTAATTGAAAGTAAAGTTTTAATACCTGTTTTGTACCTAATTTTCTTTTTTTTTTTTTTTCAAAACTAAAGAGGGTCATCAAATCAGATGACAGTTCCCACACTCACGATGCCTCTAGCTATCTGGTGATGCCAGGCTTGCTCCCTTTCTATCTCCTTTGATACTTTATTCTTCTACCATCTGCCTCACGACTTTACATTCTGCTGTCTCCGAGAGCTCTCTTCCCTCGATGTCCCTCCACCTTCTCCTTACCCTCAAGCTTTTCTTATCCTAAATTCTTTCATTCTTTTTTTCGTTTTTAGAGAGGGAGTCTTACTGTGTCACCCAGGCAGGAATTCAATGGTACGATCTTGGCTCACTGCAATCTCTGCCTCCTGGGTTCAAGTGATCCTCCTGCCTCAATGTCCTGAGTTGCTGGGACCACAGGCACATGCCACCATTCCTGGCTAATTTTTTGTGCTTTAGTAGAGATGGGGTTTTGCCGTGTTTCCCAGGCTGGTCTTGAACGCCTGAGCTCAGGCAATCCACCCACCTCAGCCTCCCAATCCATCCACCCTGGCCTCTTATCCTAAATTCACAATGTCCTTTTCCTGTTCTTCACATAAAACTCCATGCTTCTGGCCTCTCTTTTTTCCATTTATTCCTTAACCAGGGCAACCATATTTCTACTCAATGGAAATTCTATGAACTTTGATCACAAAGATCATCACCAACAAAAGGACGAAATCCGAAGACACTCTGAGTCCTCATCTCCTTCATCTTTATTTAGCATTGGATGCAGTTCATGAAGCCCTCTTTGTAACTTCCCCCTCCCCTGTTTCTTTGAGACTCCAGCTTCCTCTTGGTTCTCTCCCCTCTCCTGGTACTGTCAGCTCCTTCCTTATGGTATTGGTATTGACTTTCTCTACCACTACTTTCTCTACACTCTCTGCAACCTTATCAATGCCCATGATTTCAATTATCAATTAAATAGTGAAGACTTCTAAGTCTGCAGCACTAGCTTAAACCTTTCTCCTGGGCTCTAGACCCAGCAGTCTGAGGATGCCTTCCCTTGGCTGTCCCTCAGATGCCTCAACTCAGCAGGGCTGAAACCGCAGCTCCCTCTCTTCCCAGACTCCCTGTTACATAACCTCCAAGTCACTCAAGTAAGGAACTTGGAAGGCAGTCTGACCTCTTCCCTCAGTCTAACCAAAGGAGCACAGGTTTCAGGCCAGACAGCTCTGAGTTCAAGCATCAGTTCACCAATTACAAGCTCTATGACTTCGGGGAACTAGTGTCTCCCTCTAAATCTCATTTCCCCTATCTGTACAATGGGGATAATAACAGTATCTGCTTCATTGGGTTATTGGGATTGGATGAAATGATGCCTATAAAGTGACTGACAAATCATAACCTTAGAGTAAGTGCTCAATACATGTTAGCCATGGTGAATTATAACGATAAACCATTAGCTGGCTCTTGAATTTGTGCTCTTACCCTAGCCAGGAACTGTAAGTCATCTTAGAATCTTCCAGTTCTCTCCCTCAACTCTCTATGAAAAAAGTCATCAAGTATGGTCAATTCTACCTCCTGAGGCTTGAAGTTAGTGCCCTTTCCATCCCTCTCCCTGATTGTCATCACAGAGGCCCATCTGGTATGGCTGACTGCAGTCTCATCTCCTCTGACCCACCTGCTACTCCAATGCTTCTCAAACGTTTGTGTGCATGCAAATCCCCTAAGGAGTTGATCATTTCAATCAAGGTCCAGAAGGGCCCGTGGGAGTCTGCATTGGCAAGAAGCTCCCAGGATGCCAAGGCTGCTGTTTCACAACTGCACTGTGAGTAGCAAAGCTCTGCTCTTTCCCTAGTTCTCTAAAAACCAGATCCAAACTTCTCGATCCCCTGCCTGAGAATCTTTGATGAACTTCACAACTTAACCTAAAATGCCCTTTTAGTCTTACTTCCTCCTGTTCAATTTCACACAATATATGCCTTGGCTACACACAAGCATCTCAAAATGCCACACACTGCCATTGCTTTGTACCTTTGTTCATGCTGTTTCCTCTTGTAGAGTGTGCCTTTCCTTATCTTCTCTGCCTTGTAGAATCCTATCCCTTTTTCCAAGACTCAGATTTAAGTGTCACCTTCTCTAGGAAGCCTTCGGTGGTCTCCATGGAAAAATTCTCCATGCACTCTGCTATGTCCCTTGGTTCTTTGTTTACCCAGCTATAATAGCATGCATCCTTTCTCATAGTTAGCCATACAAACATCTGTTCCCCTAGATTTTAAGCTCCATGACTTATCTTTGTGTCCCAAGAATCTGACAGTGAGTAGACACTCAAAATATGGATATGAGGAGGACAGAGGAGGTGGAGGGTAGAAGAAGAACTTGAGGCCTACTGGAGCTCCTATGCTCCTAACACACCATCACCCCCTGGTGGCAGCATGCCAAAATTGCTGGTTCAATGTTTTTTGAAATGTCCTAAGTATTAATACTTCTTTTGAAGAATGGCTCAACATCACTGTCTTGGAAACCAAGACCCCAAAAGACCCTGCCAGTCATCATTAATGTTTTCTTAGTTCCTCTTCACCCCTCTCAGTACACAAGGTCAGTCATGCACATTAATTTCAAGCTACTGATGAACTGTAGGCAGCCTACCTTCAGGTTTCTCTCCTACTCTTGTGAGTTCGGACTCCTGGCTTGGCTCACTGGTTCCATATACATTGATTGCACGTACACGGAATTTATACTCGTGGTCAGGCAGTAGGTCCTGGACGTTGAAAGAGGTGCTGCGGCATGTGGCTAGTTCCTTCCATGTCTTGTTGGCTGAGTCCCAGATCTCGATGCTGTAGGACTGTACAGCACTGCCCCCATCATATGAGGAGCCATACCAGGACAGGGTCAGCGAGGAGCTCCGAATGTCAGAGGCACAAGGTGTGCCAGCTGGGGGGTCTGGCTTATCTGGGAATAAAGAAGCACAACATCATCCACACTTTCCAGAATTGCAGGGAAAGGAAGCTTTTGAATTACCACTGTCACGGGGGAAATGCAACCTAGAAAACCCACTCTGAAGTCCCTGGTCCTGCGTCCCTTTCCCACATCTGCACATTACAGTTAGAGCTGTGCACAAACCCACCTGTACAGAAAGCCCCATGTATAACTATTTGCTCCAAAAAAGCACCTCCCCCTTTTTTGGCTAATTTTCCAGTCTACATGCAAGTCACGATTTCCTGTACTTTGCCCAAGTCATAAACATATTTCTCAGAGTAAACAGATCTAGGAAGCTGCCGAGAAGGCGTGGGCTATTTTTCATCAAAAACATGTTTTGAGAGAGAGAGTTCAGCCTGAGAGAGAGAGAGAGAGAGAGAGAGAGAGAGAGAGAGAGAGAGAGAGTGTGTGTGTGTGTGTGTGTGTGTGTGTGTGTGTGTGTGTGTGTCTGTGCCTGTCCTTCAGGCCCTTGGTCAATGACCTGTGACATAACTAGGGGTCTGCTTCAACTTTCTCTGGGTCTTGAGAAATGCCTGCCTCACTATAAGCACAGTGTTTGTGCTCTGAAATCAGACAGATTCAGGTTTGAACACAGATCTGTCTCCACACAGTAGCTGTTAATTGCCCTGTGCCTCAGTTTCCTCATATGTAAAATGTGAATAACAGCACTTACCTCACAGATGGTTGTGAGAAATTCTTAGAATCTGAGTGGCTGGCTTGACTAGTCATTACTTTCAAGATTATTGTAGGAGTTTATTTCTAACTTTAATATACTTAAAAATTACTCCTACCCTACCTCTTTTATTCTCCGAGGACTGTTGGGATATAAATAATTTCAAAAGCAAACCACAATACCATCCCTGACTAATGGACAGAAAATGAGCTGAGGACACAAATAAGAAGTGGCCCTTTTGGCTGGCTGCCTTCCCATTCAGATGACCTGGCCTCAGAACTAGTAGTCCTGCCAACTTCAAGTCAAATCATGGTAGCCAATAGTTTAATGAGGCTCTTGAGTTTTGCTGATTTTATTAGTTGCTTATCTGAGCAAAACTCTCCTATTTTTCAGATTTAGTTTTTGCAGATGGTTGGTTAGTTACAGATATCTGTGTTCATTAACCCTTCATCTCCCTCAATGCTGTTTGAGTTCATGAAGCCCCACAAAGTCGCAATTGAAACCATACTTTTAAGCTAGGTCAACTCCAGCAAATTTGAAAGCAGTTTGTTTGCCTGACTGTCTCATTTAGAAAATGATGCTAATATGCACCTACCGCTTAGGGTTTTTGCAAGCATCAAGTAAGCAAACATAGATAAAATACTTGACCGCTACTCTCCCACCCCCAGCAAGGCAGGAAGGCCAAAGGGAATTCCTGCAAATGACCCTATGTATATGGAGAAGAAAAATCTGCATGTGCATATGAGTATATATATATTCATATTCATTCTTGTCCCCTCTCCCAGCCCTGCTGATCCACATTCCAGCCCAGAATGCACTGCCCAGAAACTGTCTATCCCCAGTAACCAAAGCCCTGGGAATGATTCTGGGATTGTGACAGCGCCACTTTCCAGTGCTGGCAGTCATGCCAGAGGCTTCCTGCGACAGAACCACTTTCGCTGGCTGTTTATGTTCTCTTAGAAAAACCGTTTGTTCTGAGATATATTGGCCTTTTTTGAAACATTTCTGGTTTTGGCGAAGATGTTTATTATTCTAAATTCTCTTAGAGACAAGTGGTTCAAGTTCTCTCAAGACCGAGCTAAGGAAGTAAAAAAGCCTAAAGAGGGACGGAAGACAGACCCACTACTCCCCCCAGAGAAAGCTGCCTGGAAACCATGTGATTGGCCACATCTGAAGTCGTGTGGGCTTATAAATGAATGCACTCTGCCAACTGATCTTCTTTCTGCTTTGGTCAAGAAAAGAAAACTAAGAAATGGGTGTTGCAGAAGAGGTGCCATTTGAACCCCACCCTGTTATAGATGCCTCTTGGCTGAGAATGAGAACCTATACGTGACGTATATGATATGTAAGACTTGTCGCACAAGAGAAGATGCAAAATTTAGGGAGAGGGACTTTAATTCCAAGTGAAAATCCAACACTTTTAAGGAATTTGCTACCAAATTAAGGAGTTCAGAAAAGACCCAAGTCAGAAGTCCTATGAGACTGGAGGCCTCCCACACCTCCACCTGCCTTTAGAGCCATGGGCTGTACCTGATACTTTCTGTTCTTTCTAAGCTACAGAGCCCCATGCAGCAGCTGAGCTAGCGAGGGATGAAAACCCTCATAAAAGAACAGATGTCCTTGGAACAGGGCGCTCCTGTGAGCCTTTCCTCCATGGCAACATGCTCAGAGTGGTGGGGAGACCCTGGGCATCCCTAGGCAAAGGAGATTCCACATTTCCTCTGAATTCTCCCAGGGCTCCCTGGAGGCTTGACTAACAGAATAGGAAACTCAGCTGAGTCTAAGAGAAGGGTCTCCAATGGCGCCAGCTTCAGGATTTTCTCCTCGGCAAATGTTCTAATTCCCAGGAAAACGGAGGATCCCGTCCTACAGCTTCCTACTGGAGTAACTGCCCTCGAGGTCTCATTGTGCTTGCTTCTTGGAAGGTGACCAGTGGCTGTGCCTAGTTCCACCTGGATGTCCCTGCCCTGGGACTTCAGCAACTGCTGGAAGGGCCCCCAAATGTCATCTACCTGGATAATCCTAGTCCTTGGGAAATGGATCCTCAGCAGCTAAGGCATTTTGCTTACCAAGAAAACCCAGTAGTCAGTGGCAAAGCCAAAAGGAGATTCCAAGAAGCCACTGGGCCCTCGCTCCAGGGCTCGGGACTTTCCAGGCTATCAGGCAGAATGAGCTCAACAAGGCATCTTGCTTAAGCCTGAGCTGAGCATTCAGATGGGAAATCATGCAAGCTCTAAACTCAGTATTTGGGGATTATTGGGTATTTGGGGTTCTCCCTACTTGTTTCGCTCCTTTAAAGATATGAAAAGAGACCTGCTTTTCTCATGTTGGGTGAGTGACCTTAAGGAATCCATCTGGGTGTGCTGCTCACTGCCCTCTCCCTTATTCCCCACAGGCCAATACCAGGGGCACATGTGTCAGAAGAGGCTCTGAGCATCGCAAATTCCTGGGCTGCCTTTTAAAATATAATAAGTCTCCAAAATAGCCAAATATCACTCACTTAAGCTAACAGAGGGAAAAGCTAGTTTTTATTATCATTTGAAAAATAGGAGTCAGAGATGATCTGAAAAGAAAGTGGTCCTTTAAAGAATATACAATAAGAGAAGTTTGCTGCTAACAAGTAGGAGTTGTATTAAACTGGCCTTACTTGGCTGATCTGTAAATGCATGCTTCTAGAGCGCACAAAAACTGTCTGGAGCAGGCTAAGTGATTCCCGTTTTATCTCATGTATGTTTTACATCTGCTTAATAAACCCTGATCAGAGAATACAGAGATGTCCCTGAAGATGCACAGGTAAATCTGAGCCTCATCTAGGTTTACTTTGAACTAATATTCTAAGTGCACGAGCTCTGAATGAATGTGGCTTTGCTGTATCCATCAATGTGAGTCCTGTTTTATTGAGCAATTCTATTCTTAGCTCTTTGAGGGGGAGGCAGACAGAAAGCCTCAGTCCTCCTCCATTCCATTCCCCTCCCAGGACGGCATTTAACATGTTGCTCCTGCCAGCTGGCGGACAGCCACGCCAATGGCCCTGTCAGCGCTGGCCGCAGAGAATAAGAAACTAAACCATAAAAGGCCAGAACTGCAGCCCACTTAGTGGTGATCGGGGGAGGGGAGTGCGTGGCACTGTGCAGGAGCTGGGCATACTGGGGGCTGGGGGAGGGATGGCTGAGTACAGAAAAGCAGTTCAAAGAATCTGACCCCAAAGTTGCTTAAGGAGGAACAGATGAGAGAGAACATCAAAGAAAAGTGGAAACTGATACTTGCTGATAGGACGGGAGAACAGGGCCAAATCAGGGCTTCAGAACAGATCTAAATGTACCAGCAAACTGGATTGCTAACACCAAGCCCCCACAGGTTCCTGACTCCTTGGGAGGAAGTTATTCAAATAAGCCCCTGGAGTCGCCATAAAGAGACAGAGTGAGAAAAGGGTTGTTCTTCTCCTTTAGAGATGAAAAAAACTCATTCCCTGACTCCTTTGTAGACCAGTCTTCCCCAATCTGAAACTTCTAATTGAAAGAAATGAATGAATGAGGGCCAGAGGAAGACAAGAGGAAAAGGGGATATGTGGGACAGGATGACAGACCCTGAGAAATGGCCAAAATGGAGCACGGGGTGAAGAAACAAGGCCAGGGAGAGGAACAGAGCAAGTGAGAAGGCAAAGAGAAATATGGACAATTGAGGATGGATGCTGGAGCTCAGTCCTCTGTGAATTCCCTCTCCCAGGTCTCCTGTGTCTAGGGACAATCTTCCAGCGGGCTTTGCAGTACTATCTGTCTGGGGCGTTGAGCCAGGGCCTAGAACCCATGGTCTGTTCTGGTAGCTGGAGGGGGCACAGCTCACTGACCACCTCCTTTGTCTTCCCAGCTCTGTTTTACTTTGTCCTTTGTCCTCATGTCTTCCCTATTCACCTGGTTGGACAAGGGCTTCTTCTTCCCCAAATGCTTAGGGGCTGGAGAGAAGTGCTACAGGGCTTTCTAAGGCTTAGCATGAGAAAAATGGAAGGACAGACATCAACAACTCCCTGGCATGTGGACAGCGCCCCAGAAGGCTTGCATGTCCTCCTCAAGATGAATTCTGCTGCCAGAGTGTCCCTTTACCTTTTGGAACATTCTGTACCTACTTCTCACTCCCATGAGTGGCACTGGAGGACAAGTGCTTGAAAGTTTAGAGCTAGTTCTCACTTAGGCCCTGATGCACGATGTCACTTTGCTCATATTAGTCCTCAGTTTCCCCTACATAAGGCTGGAAACATCAGTCCTGTCCATCCTAGTCCTAAGCTGAGGATACAAGATGAAGATAGGGAAGAAAAACTGCTTGAGAACTAAGTCAGGGAATCATAGAATGTCAGAGAACAAAGTCAAGGAATCATAGACTACTAGAGAATTACAGCTGAGGAAACACAGAATGTCAGAGAATAGAGCGGAGGAATCAGAATGTCAGAGAATATAGTCAATGAATCAGAATGTCAGAGAACAGAGTTGGGAATCATAGAATGTCAGAGCTACAGGAGACCTTAAGAGTTACTGTCTCCAACTTCTAACTTCATGTCTAGATACCTCCATAAGAAAGATTCCAGGGGAAGGCTTCTAACCACCATAGCCACACGAACCCTGTTACCAACAGATCCTTTTGTTCTGTGTGCCCACGTGTGTGTGCGCCAGGAGCAAACAGGAAAGGCTAGTATGCAGGAAGTCAAGGTCGGGACCAGCACACACAGCTGAGTTTTGTGCACTGCAGAAAAGGGGCCTAGTGAGGGCATCTGGCTAATCTGTGCTCCCCAAGGCCAGGTCATGAGCTCTGAGGTGAGGCTGGAAGTGCTGTGCCCTTTTCACTCTACTCAGCAAGGCCCCTTTTTCTAGTTTCCACAAATGTACCCTATGAGCTTGAAAGCCAAGAACAAATGGAAAACCTGCTTGGGTCTGGTGCACATATCAATAAACACCAGGTCAAAGGCTTCCACATGCACAACATATGAAGGCCCACAAATGCATGAGACAGAGTCTAGTCTCTATCTGTCTGCTCCTCTGCCTGCTCATTCTGCCGTCCTGAGCACCTGCCACACGGGGAACAACTGGAGCAGAATATGACAACAGTGGGAAACTGGTTAGAAAGCTCTTTTGATGCCCCAGGAGAGCGTTGACCAGGGCGCAAAGACAGTGGTTAGGAAGGAGAGAAAAAGTGAACTTGAGAATCAGTCGGGAGACAGACCCAACTCAATCCTGGGATGAAGGAGGTGATAAGGAAAAGTGAGTGCAGTCAGGATTGGGAGGTCATGGTGACCTCAGAAAGGCAGTCCCGGCAGACTAATGGGGTGTGGGAGTGAGGCCACAGGAAGCTGGAGGGTGCTGGGGGGTGAAGAAGCAGGAATGCAGTAGAGGTTCACACTGTCAGAGAGAGAAGGTAGGGTGGCTGGAGCGAGAGAGAACACTGCAGGAGTTTTACATGCCTGTGCATCTGGCTAAGATGGTGACACTCATGGGCTGCTGGGAGGAGCCAGGAGGGAGGAACAGGTTGGAGAGAGAAGTGGGGATGGTGGAGCTCCCCAGGGTCTGGGGTCCAGAGCACAGAATAAGGAAGGAATCTTTGGCAGGACCAAGGTGGGCCATCCGCAGAGCCAGAAGGATGGAGTCAGGATGGGGACAGACACAGACACCTGTGGTGTAGGGGCCAAGAAGTTGACCACGTTTATGCATCATGTCTCGTATTTCTCAAAGAAGCTAGATGTCAAGGCCTGAGGGCAGGGAACTCCAGGAACAGCTATCACAGAGAGGTGCTGATAGAGACAGGGAAAAGGATTTCTGCCCAGCTGTGGCCCCTTCATTGAGCCTGGAGGCCAGCAGGGTCTAGCAGGGAGTCTGTGGGTTGCTGTGATCTTCCTTCTGTGGTACCTTGAAAATCAGGCACAGGAGTGGCAAGAGAGAACAGGTGATGAGGTCCTGAGGCCCATGCTTCTTGCCTGGGGGCTCGCTGCCTTCCCCTTGCCCCATGCTGCATGCCACCTGGCCAGCAGACTCACCCACGACAGTGAGGTTGACCTGGGCCTGCCTGCTGCCCAGCTTGTTCTCCACCAGCAGTGTGTAGCAGCCACAGTGCTCCTGGCGCGCGGCCAGGATGGTGAGCTTGCTGCCGTTCTCGCTGTTCTCCACCTTCATGTGCTCGCTCTCCTGGATCTAGGGGCAGAAGACAGAGCAGGGGCTGAAGCCTTAGGCCATTGGGCCAGGAAAGGAAGGGGGCTCCTCCCCTTTCCCTACTCCCTAAAGATGCAGCCGGACAAGCTGTGGGGGGCTCGGTCTGGTCTGGACTCTGCACTTCCCTGAGGCCCCTTCTCTCCTTCATCCAGAACTCAGCTTCCCTAAGGGTGCCAGGTCCGGGATGGGCAAGGAGAGTGTGGAGCAGGGGTAGGATGGATGAACTAGCTGGGCACTCACTGTTCTCAGGAGTACCTGGTCTCCCTCTACCTCTCTGGAATGGGATGATAGGAGAACACATCTCAGCAAAGCCATTCACAAGGCCCACTCCTGTGGGTTCTAACCTCTTCTGTGCTGCCCAATGGCATGGCTGCTAGTCACATGTGGCTATTTAAATTTTAATTAGTTAAGTGGAAACAACCCAGATGTCCATCAACTGATGAACAAATAAACAAAATGCGTTATATCCTGACAATGGAATATTTATTATTGATTCATTGAAAGGAATGAAGTACTGATTCATGCTACAACATAAATGAGTCCTGAAAAGGGTATGCTAAGTGGAAAAAAAAAAACACTACACAGAGAAGATGACATACTGCATGATTCCATTTATATGAAATGTCCAGAAGAGGCAAATCCATAAATACTGTTAGTGGTTGTTAGGGCCTGGGGGAAGGGGAGGAACGTCTGCTAATGGGTCTGGGGTTTCTTTTGGGGATGATGAAAGTATTCTAGAATTAGATAATGGTGATGCTTGCAAAACCTTGTGAATCTACTGAAACCTACTGAATTGTACACTTTAAAAATGTAAATTTTATGGTATATGAATTATATCTTAACAAAGCTGCTAAACACTTTTTAATTAATTACAATTAAATATTCAGTTCCTTAGTTGCAGTGGCCACATTTCAAGTGCTCAACAGCCACATATAGATGGCTGGTGGCTGCCATATTGGATAGCACAAAGCTAACACATCATTGCAGAAAGTTCTGAAGGACAGAGCTGGGACTTGGCTAAACGTCTCTGAAAAGTGATGAGATTCCATCTTATTTCAGACAACAGTAGTCCAGGCATAGCTCAGGACAAACATGCCCTGGGATGCTAAAGGCGAGCTTCTCTTTTCCATCTTTTGAGACCAACCCTGCTTTCCTCCCTGTTAGTACTACGTGCTCATCTCTGAGCTGCTGCTCATCTCTGGGCTTAGGAGAATTTGACTGGTTTTATAACAGAGCAACAGAGGGCTCAGAATAAATATTTTTTTTTTTTTTTTTGAGACGGAGCCTCACTCTGTAGCCCAGGCTGGAGTACAGTGGCACAATCTCTGCTCACTGCAACTTCCGCCTCCTGGGTCCCAGTTCAAGCCATTCTCCTATCTCAGTCTCCCAGGCAGCTGGGATTATAGGCATGAGCCACCATGCCCAGCTAATTTTCGTATTTTTTAGTAGAGATGGGGTTTCACCATGTTGGCCAGTCTGGTCTTGAACTCCCAACCTCATGATCTGCCCACCTTGGCCTCCCAAAGTGCTGGGATTACAGGCGTCAGCCACTGCGCCTGGCTCAGAATAAATCTTCACAACTTCCCGCTCCTGGGCCAGCCCACTGTTACAGGGTCTCTGCTGATCATGCATATGGGCACACACTATCACTGTGGGATTGGTGGAGCTGCTAGGCTCCCCAAGTCCTTTCAAAGCTGGTTGTCTGGAAATTCCAACATTTTTCTGTAGGAATCATTATGATAAACTGTAGCTAGATTTCTGGCTCAGTAAGACACAGTTCTATTTATCATACAATTCTTCTATCCAAATACTCACATTTGCTTTTATTCCTTCAGCATGTGGCAAGTTTAAGCAGTTATCACAGACAGGAATCAATGGGCTGGCACAAAATCACAGCAAGCCCATGGAGTCTAAGAGGTCATCTTGGGTTACTGGCTTGACTTTCCTGACTCTGAGTAGGATTCTAGACTGTGCTATCAAATCAGATGGGAGCCGTAGATGGTTTCTACTTCTTCCTTCACATTTTTCTGTATTACACAAATTGTCTACAAAGGCAGGGATTATTGGTAGGTTCAGAAACAAAGATTAGCAAGAACTCAGGTTTGGTGAGTGAGTGACAGGTAGGGGAGTGGCCTCTCTCATTTCTAAAGCTACGAAGAGTGAGGCCAGTTCAGCACGGCATTTCTCATCTCTTTTGGCCCAAAGGCTGTACAGGTTGTTCTCAGCACCGCCAATGGCCACCCCATCCTGTCACTGACCTGCTTTCGGAACTTCATCCAGGTACAGGTGATGGGCTGGGTGCCGGCCACTTTTCCAAACAGCTCCACTGACTCTCCTGCACGGACCTTCTGGTCCTCAGGAAACTGGATGATCTGAGGGGGCATTGCTGAGGGAGGACAGGGAGAAAATGAGTGAGGCAGAAGGATCTCAGGCAATCTTATCTCATTTGACGCTGCCGTCCACAGTGGTCTGCTGGCTCTTCTCTTGGCTTCTGGAAATTTCAGGGTAAGACTGAGGGCAGTGATCCCTGCTGCAGGACATCCAAGTTCTTGCACCTGCTAGCTTTGTTCACCTTTTCATTCTGATTCCCTCAGAAGTGACCCACACAATTTATTGGTTGTACTGGAATTTGTGTCTTACCCTAATTTTTCAAATTGAGCTCCTAACTCACTTATGAATTAAGCAGCGTCTTGCCTTCTAACCTCTAGTCAAATGCTGGCTGGCAGGCTTGATTCAAGTCCTCAAGTGTCATCCAGTGGAAAACAGACAAGGGCTCCATATAACAAGCATACACAGAGCTGGGCACAAAAGTAGCTCTGAGGGAGTCATGTACACAAGGGCAGAGAGGAGGAGGGATGGCAGGACAGAATTCACAGCAGGGGTAGGCAGGAGAGCAGCTAGTCCTGTGTGATGCTGTCAACATGGGAAGCAGAAGGAAAGGCAAAGCCGTGGAAGAGGACAAGGGGCCAGGCTGTGCAGAGGCTCGTGGTGAGCAAACTCAGCCTGAAAAATGCAGAGCTGGAACTGAGGGTGGGGTACAATGGGGTATCTCCTGGGATCACATACCCAGATGTCAGTCTAAGAGGGTAAAGGCAAAACCCCCATGGCAGATGACTTCTTTGCCCCCAGATAGTGCCATGGCCAATTACCTGCCTTCGGAGGCGTCTTGGGGGCAGGTTTCTTTTTCACAGTTGCATCACCTGAAACAAAGAAGTCCACAAGTTATTTCCTGTAGTTTTGTTTTTTCACAAAGCTCCTGATCCTAGGAAGATGTAATCTTGTCCTCTGGCCCCTCATCTAGGGAGGGCTCTTATTTGAACATGTCTTTTCAGGCTGTGCAGGGTGGCTCACACCTATAATCTCAGCACTTTGGGAAGCCAAGGTGGGTGGATCACTTGAGATCAGGAGTCTGAGACCAGCCTGGCCAGAGTGGTGAAACCCCATCTCTACTAAAAATACAAAAACATTAGCGGGACTGGTGGTGGGCATCTGTAATCCCAGCTACCCAGTAAGCTGAGGCAGAAGAATCGCTTGAACCTGGGAGGTGGAGGCTGCACTGAGCAGAGATCACGTCACTGCACTCCAGCCTGGGCGACAGAGTGAGACTGTCTCAAGAAAAAAAAAAAAAAAAAGGAAAGTAAATGAATATGTCTTTTGAGAGATCACCTTTCCCTTTCACACAGACAACCTCATAGACAAAAAAGAATGTCAATTCTCAGGGACCTATGAAAGGGTCCCTGAAGCCTCCAATGAGATTAAAAACTCAAAAATGCTTCTGCTCCCACATCCCTATATGAAGATAATGTCACACTTATTAACCACTGTCTCATCCTAACTTTCAGGAAACTCAGAAAGGAAATTATGTCATGTCAGATAAACCAACTAAAATTAGCCTTTGGTGTGGATCCAAGGGTCGCAAGCTTCCTTTTGGTCACAGACTGTGGACTGGTGGCTTTCATTTTTGTAAATGTTTGTTGGGTGGATGAATGGATGAATGAATGAATGGTCTCCTCCCTTCTTATCCCTACTTCCTCCAAATAACTCAAATAAGAAAAATGACTCAAACAGAAAAGTTGTACAGTGCAAACCTATTCACTTGGCTAAATCACAATATGGTGCATGTGCAAAAGCATCCTGAACTATTTTCATGGCTTGTTTTTCATATTTCTTTCAGGTCTTTGCTCAAAAGCCATCTAACCTATTTGTCCAAATGAAATGAAAACCTACAGGCACACAAATACCTGTATGCGAATATTTGCAGTGGCCTTATTCAAATCGCCAAAAACCAGAAGGTATCCAAATGGATGAACTGTGGTACATTGATGCTACCAATAAAAAGGAATGAACTACCGATACACAGAACACAGATGAATCTCAATGATTTATCTTTCTCTTCTGCTCAGAGGTGCCAAACTCAAAAGGTCACATACTGTATGATTCCATTTATACGACATTCTAGAAAAGGCAGAACTACAGGAATGGAGAACAGATTAATGAATGGTTGCCAGAGGTGGGGTGGGGGAGGGGTGGCCTGAAAAGGGGCACAGGGAAATGTTTTGTGGTGACAGAACCAGATTTTGACTGTGCTGGGAGTCACATGATTATATTAATTTATCAAGAGTCACAGAATTGTGCACTCAAGAGGGCGAAGTTCACTCCAACGAAATTATGCCTTACTATAAAAAGGGAGGAAAAGCCACTTCACCAGTGAGATCTTCCCTAACTACTCCATACAAACAGCAGACCTGCCCCCAGCACCCCTCATCCTTCTCATCTTGCTTTATGGTCCCCATATCCCATGGCACTTGTCACCATATGAAAAACTATATCTTCACATATGTATTTACTGTCTGCCCTTCTCCTCCCCCTAAACTGTAAGCTTTTTGAGGGCAGGGACTTTTTTGGTTCACTGCTGTATACCAATGTGGCTAACACACAGTAGGTACTCAATAATGATTTGCTGAATGAATGAGTGGGCTAATATTAACAACTATTCATCCAGATAGATCCACCTCTGCAGATTAAGGGGAAGCAGTGTTACTGGCCTGGATATGGGTTGCTCTGTGACTGCAGGCAAGTTAGGGAAGTTAGTAATTTGTAGATTACCAGTTGTGCATTTCCACGATGGGAGGCATGCTGCTACCCACTGAATGCCCCGGGAAGATTGCGTGAGGCAGTGATTCTTGACAGGAGCACGCTGAGATCACAGAGCTGCTGGCTGCCAGCTGTGTGGTTAAGCCCAGGGTGAGAGCTTCTACCAAGTTCACCCAGGCTCACTGTCATCATTGATTCATCCGTCCATCTCCAAAACGTTACTCAGGGCCTACTGTGTGCTGGGCAAATGCCAATCAGTACACATGACTAACCTGGGTACTGAGGAGGAAACCAAACAATATAAGAAATCAGGCCTGAGGAGGATCCAAGATGGCCGAATAGGAAGAGCTCTGGATTGCAGTTCCCAGGAAAAAAACAGACGGTGAGTGATCACCGTGTTTCCAAATGAATTTATGCTGCCCACAGACCTGGAGATTCCCAGGAGGAAAAGTGCCATGAGTCTCCAGCATGGCTGTTTCAGCCAGCGTAGCAGGTCTCGCACAAAAATGCACACAAATGCAGGCACCGTTTCAACTGGCGACTGGAATGCCTGGGAGACAGAGTCGCCCGTCCAACTGAAAAAAAGAGGGCTGAAACAGGGAGCCAGGTGATCTGACTCGGCTGCTGCCACCCCCAGAAAGAGCAGCAATCTGAAATGCTCGGGATTGAGAGTTTCATGGCAAGCACAGCTGGACCCAGGATGATCCAGCTCTGTGTGGAGAAGAGTGTCTGCCATTACCAAGGTAGTCCACCACTACCAAGGCAGTCCGCCATGACCAAGGCAGTCCATCACTACCAAGATAGTCCACCATTACAGAGGCAGTCTGCCATAATAGAGACAGTCCGCCATTACTGAGGGAGACCACCATTACCAAGGCAGTTCTAACTATACCCCTATAAACAAAACTGCAAGGAAGTTCACACAGCAGCTGGGCAGAGCCCACAGCAGCTAAGCAACACCTCTGCTGGCAGACTGTGACTAGGCTACCTCCTCGCTGGGCAGGTCATCTCTGAAAAAAGACAGCAGAATGACAGGAACTTATAAATAATCCACCTTCCCGGACAGAGCACCTGGGAGAAAAAGGCAGTTATGAGTTCCTCTGCAGCAGACTTAAACATACCTACCCAGAAGCTATTAACAGAACAATGGAGACAGACTGTCTCCTCAAGCAGCTCCCCGTCCCCCTTATAACCAAAGAGACACCTCATAAAGGAGAGCTCAGGCTGACAACTGGTGGGTATCCTTCTGGGACAAAGATAACAGATGAAGAAACTGGCAGCAACCCTTACTATTCTGCAGCCACTGCAGGTGATCCCCAGGCAAGCAGGGTCTGGAGTGGACCTCCAGCAGTCCTACAGCAGCAAGGCCTGACTGTTAGAAGGAAAACTAAGAAACAGAAAGAAATAATTTCATCAGCAACAAAAAGGTCCACTCAGAGACGCCATCTGAAAGTCACCAACCACAAAGACCACAGGTAGATAAATCCACAAACATAGGAAGAAACCAGTGCAAAAAGGATGAAAATACCCAAAACCAGAACACTTCTCCTCCTCCAAGGGATCACAACTCCTCACCAGCAAGGGAACAAGGCTGGATGGAGAATGAGTCTGATGAATTGACAGAAACAGGCTTCAGAAGGTGGGTAATAACAAACTTCTCTGAGCTAAAAGATCATGTTCTAACCCAATGCAAAGAAACTAAGAACCCTGAAAAAAGGTTTGATGAAATGCTAATGAGAATAAACAGCTTAGAGAGAAATATAAATGAATTGATGGAGCTGAAAAACACAACATGAGAACTTCATGAAGCATACACAAGTTTCAATAGCCAAACTGACCAAGCAGAAGAAAGAATAACAGAGACTGAAGATCAACTCAATGAAATAAAATGAGAAGGCAAGATTAGAGAAAAAAGAGTAAAAAGAAATGAACAAAGCCTCCAAGAAATATGGGATTATGTTAAAAGACCTATTCTATGTTTGATAGGTGTACCTGAATGTAACGGAGAATGAATCCAAGCTGGAAAACACTCTTCAGGATATTATCCAGGAGAAATTCCCCAACCTAGCAAGGCAGGCCAACATTCAAGTCCAGGAAATACAGAGAACACCACAAAGATATTCCTCAAGAAGAGCAATCCCAAGATACATAATTGTCAGATTCACCAGGGTTGAAATGAAGGAAAAAATGCTAAGAGCAGCCACAGAGAAAGGTTGGGCTACCCACAAAGGGAAGCCCATCAGATTCAAAGTGGATCTCTCAGCAGAAACCCTGCAAGCCAGAAGAGAGTGGGGGCCAATATTCAACATCCATAAAGAAAAGAAATTTCAACCTAGAATTTCATATCCAGCCAAACTAAGCTTCATAAGTGAAGGAGAAATAAAATATGAACAAACAATTGCTCAGAGATTTCATCACAACCAGGCTTGCTTTACAAAAGCTCCTGAAAGAAGCACTAAACACAGAAAGGAACAATAAGTACCATCCACTCCAAAAACGTACCAAATTGTAAAGAGTATTGACACAATGAAGAAACTGCGCCAACTAATGGGCAAAACAACCAGCTAGCATCAAAATGGCAGGATCAAATTCATGGAAGGATAAATGGAAGGATACCCACCATATAACAATATTAACCTTAAACGTAAATGGTCTAAATGTCCCAATCAAAAGACACAGACTGGCAAATTGGATAAAAAGTCAAAACCCAATTGGTGTCTGTATCCAGGAAACCCATCTCACATGCAACATAGGCTCAAAATAAAGGGATGGAGGAAGATCTACTAAGCAAATAGCAAAAAAAAAAAAAAAAAGCAGGAATTGCAATCCTAGTCTCTGATAAAATGGACTTTAAACCAACAAGATCAAAAGAGACAAAGAAGGGCAATACATAAGCGTAAAAGGATCAATGCAACAAGAAGAGCTAACAATCCTAAATATATTTGCACCCAATACAGGATCACCCAGATACATAAAGCAAGTTCTTAATGACCTACAAAGAGACTTAGACTCCCACACAATAATAGCGGGAGACTTTAACACTCCACTGTCAATACTAGACAGATCAACAAGACAGAAAATTAACAAGCATATCCAGGATTTGAACTCAGACCTGGACCAAGACATTTACAGAACTCTCTACCCCAAATCCACAGAATATATGTTCTTCTCAGCACCTCATCACACCCGCTCTAAAACTGACCACATAATTGGAAGTAAATTCCTCAGCAAATGCAAAAGAATGGAAATCATAACAAACAGGCTCTCAGACCACAGTGCAATCAAGTTAGAACTCAGAACTGAGAAACTAACTCAGAACTGCACAACATCATAGAAACTGAGCAACGGGCCCTTGAATGTTGACTGGATAAACAATGAAATGAAGGCAGAAATAAAGATGTTCTTCGAAACCAATGAGAATGAAGACAACATACCAGAATCTCTGGGACACATTTAAAGCAATGTCTAAAGGAAAATTTATAGCAATAAATGCCCACATGAGAAGCAAGGAAAGATCTAAAATCAACACCCTATCATCAAAATTGAAAGAGCTAGAGGAGCAAGATAAAAAAAAACTCAAAAACTTGCAGAAGACAAGAAATAACTAAGATCAGAGCAGAACTGAAGGAGACAGAGACACAAAAAAACCCTTCAAAAAATCAATAAACCCAGGAGCTGGTTTTTTTTGAAGAGATCGACAAAATAGATCACTAGCCAGAATAATAAAGAAGAAAAGAGAGAATAATCAAATAGATGCAATAAAAAACGATAAAGGGGATATCACCACAGATTCCACAGAAATACAAATCACCATCAGAGATTACTACAAAGAACTCTATGAACATAAACAAGTAACCCTGGAAGAAATGGATAAATTCCTGGACACTTACATCCTCCCAAGCCTAAACCAGGAAGAAGTCGAAACCCTGAATAGACCAATAACAAGGGCTGAAGTTGAGGCAGCGATAGCTTACCGACCAAAAAAAACCCAGGTCCAGATGCGTTCACAGCCGAATTCTACCAGACATACAAAGAGGAGCTGGTACCACTCCTTCTGAAACTATTCCAAACAATCCAAAAAGAGGGAATCCTACCCAAATCATTTTATGAGACCAACATCATCCTGATACCAAAACCCAGCAGAGACTCAACAAGAAAAGAAAACTTCAGGCCAATAACCATGATGAACATAGATGCAAAAATCTTCAATAAAATACTGGCAAACCGATTGCAACAGCACATCAAAAGCTTATCCGTCACGATCACGTAGGCTTCATCCCGGGGATGCAAGGCTGGTTCAACATACACAAGTCTATAAACATAATTCACCACATAAACGGAACCAAAGACAAAAACCACATGATTATCTTGATGCAGAGAAGGCCATTGACAAAATTCAACAGACCTTTATGCTAAAAACTCTCAATAAACTTGGTATTGACGGAATGTATCTCAAAATAATAAAGGCTATTTACGACAAACCCACAGCCAAAATCATACTGAATGGGCAAAAACTGGAAGCATTCCCTTTGAAATCTGGCACTAGACAAGGATGCCTTCTCTCATGACTCCTATTCACTATAGTATTGGAAGTTCTGGCCAGAGCAATCAGACAAGAAAAAGAAATAAAGGGTATTCAATCAGGAAAGGAGGAAGTCAAATTGTCTATTTGCAAATGACATGATTGTATATTTAGAAGACCCTATCGTCTCAGCCCCAAATCTCCTTAAACTGCTAAGCAACTTCAGCAGTCTCAGGATACAAAATCAATGTGCAAAAATCAGAAACATTCCTATACACCAATAACAGATTTAAAGAGAGCCAAATGAAGAACGAACTGACATTCACAACTGCCACAAAGAGAATAAAATATCTAGGAACACAACTAACAAGGAACATAAAGGACCTCTTCAAGGAGAACTACAAACCACTGCTCAACAAATAAGAGAGGACATAAACAGATGAAGAAATATTCCATGCTCATGGTTAGGAAGAATCAATACTGTGAAAATGGCCATACTGACCAAAGTAATTTACAGATTCAATGCTATCCCCATCAAGCTATACGACCTTTTTCACCAAACTGGAAAAAACCACCTTAAACTTGATATGAAACCAAAGAAAGCCCACATAGCCAAGTCAATTCTAAGCAAAAAGAAAAAAAAAAAAACAAAGCTGGAGGTATCACGCTACCTGACTTCAAACTGTATGACAAGGCTACGGTAATCAAAACAGCATGGTACTGGTACCAAAACAGAAATATAGACCAATGGAACAGAACAGAGGCCTCGGAGGCAATGCCACACATTGACAACCATCTGATCTTTGACAAACCTGACAAAAACAAGCAATGGGGAAAGGATTTCCTGTTCAATAAATGGTGTTGGGAAAACTGGCTAGCCATGTGCAGAAAGCAGAAACTGGACCCCTTCCTGACACCCTACACTAAAATTAACTCCAGATGGATTAAAGATTTAAACATGAGACCTAACACCATAAAAACCTTAGAAGAAAACCTAGGAAAAACCATTCAGGACACAGGCATAGGCAAGGACTTCATGACTAAAACCCCAAAAGCACTGGCAACAAAACCAAAATAGACTAATGGGATCTAATTAAACTCCAGAGCTTCTGCACAGCAAAAGAAACAGTCATTAGAGTGAACCAGCAACCAACAGAATGGTAAAAAATTTTTGCAATCTACCCATCTTACAAAGGACTTCTATCCAAAATCTGCAAAGAACTTAACAGATTTACAAGAAAAAAAAACAAACAAAGCCATTCAAAAGTGGGCAAAGGATATGAACAGACACTTTTGAAAAGAAAACATATATGGGGCCAACAAACATATGAAAAAATGCTCATCATCACTGGTCATCAGAGAAATGCAAATCAAAACTACATTGAGATACCATCTCATGCCAGTTAGAATGATGATCATTAAAAAATCTGGAGACAACAGATGCTGGAGAGGATGTGGAGAAATATGAACCCTTTTACACTGTTGGTAGGAGCGTAAATTAGTTCGACCATTGTGGAAGACAGTGTGGTGATTCCTCAAGGACCTAGACATAGAAATTCCATTTGACCCAGCAATCCCATTACTGGGTATATATCCAAAGGATTATAAATCATTCTGTTATAAGGACACATGCACACATATGTTTACTGCAGCACTGTTTACAATAGCAAAGACTTGGAACCAACCCAAATGCCCATCAATGATAGACTGAACAGGGAAAATGTGGCACATATACACCACAGAAGACTATAGAGCCACAAAAAACGATGAGTTTGTGTCCTTTGTAGGGACATGGATGAAACTGGAAACCATCATTCTCAGCAAACTGACACAAGAACAGAAAATCAAACACCGCATGTTCTCACTCATAGACGGGCGTTAAACAATGAGTACACCTGGACACAAGGAGGGCAGCATCTCACACTGAGGTCTGTGTGGGAGGACTAGGGGAGGAACAGTGGGGGGCAGGGGGTTGGGGAGGGATAACATGGGGAGAAATTCCAGATATAGGTGATGGGGACGGAGGCAGCAAACCACATTGCCATGTGTGTACCTCTGCAACAATCCTGCATGTTCTTTACATGTACCCCAGAATCTAAAATGCAGTAAAATATATAAAAGAAAGAAATCAGGCCTCAGGGTCTTAAATGTCAATATATGTGGTTCACAGGAAAGAGGAAAGGCTTTTTTTTTTCTTTTGCCATAAAGGACATTTATAGGATAACTGGCAACATCTGAATAAGGTCAATAAATTAGATGACAGTATTGGATTAGTGTTAATTTCCCGTTTTGATCATCAAACTGTGGCTTTAAAAGAGATTGTTCTTATTTTTAGGAAATACACACTGAAGTATTTAGGTGTAGAGAGTATCCTGTGTGCAATTTACTTTCAAACTGTTCATAAAGCATAGTGTATACATATATATGTGTGTGCATACGTGTGTGGGGAGGTAGAAGGAAGAGAGAAATGGAAAAAGAGGAGGTGGGGAGAGAAAGAATATACGATAAAGCAAGGCCAGGCACGGTGGCTCCTGCCTGTAATTCCAGCACTTTGGGAGGCTGAGGTGGGCGGATCACCTGAAGTCAGGAGTTTGAGACCAGCCTGGCCAATATGGTGAATCTTCATCTCTACTAAAAATACAAAACTAGCCAGGTGTGGTGGTGCATGCCTGTAATCCCAGCTACTTGGGAGGCTGAGGCAGAAGAATCGCTTGAACCCAGGAGGCAGAGGCTGCAATGAACTGAGATCGTGCCACTGCACTCCAGCCTGGGTGATAAGAGTGAGATCCTGTTTCAAAAAGCAAAAAACAAAAACAAAAACAAAACAAACAACAAACATGGTAAAATGTTAACCTTTAAGGAATCTGAATGAAGGATATATACAAGAATTTTTAATGCTATTTTTACCATTTTTTCTGTGAGTCTGAAATTATTTCAAGATAAAAGTTAAATAGAAAGTTATAAAAAAAGATTGTTATTCAGTCAAAATGATGTGGTTGTTTGAATGGAAAAAGAACACTGCAGGTGGAGGAGATGGTTAGAAGGCTGAGAGTTGGGACATAAGATGGACCTGAAGGCTAGGGAGGGTCTGAACTGGGGAAAGGGGAAAACCCACAGGTCGGGAACAGACAGTGAGTGGCTCAGAGGTGAGAATCAGGATGGTGTCTGGCAGAGGCTGGCAGAGCACCGGGCTGATATTGGACAGCAGTGGTATGAGGGTAGTGGGCACTCTAAATTAAAGAAAAGTAAGGTGAGGCATAGTGGCTCAGCCTGTAATCCCAGCACTTTGGGAGGCAGAGGTGGCAAGAACACTTGAGACTAGGAGTTCGAGACTAACCTGGGCCACATAGCAACACCTTGTCTCCATAAAAAATAAAATTAGTCAGGCATGGTGGTGCATGCCTGTAGTCCCAGTTACTTGGGACGGTGAGATGGGAGGATTGCTTGAGCCCAAGAGTTCGAGGCTACAGTAGCTATGATTGTGTCACTGTACTCTAGCATGGGAGTGAGACCTTGTCCAGAAGAAAAGAAAAAAAATTTAAAATTTGGTTTCTTGGTTGCAGTAGTCACATTTCAAGTGTCCAAGAGCCATATGTGGTTAGTAGATATCACATTGTGTCGACATAGGACATATCTGTCATCACAGAGTTCTGTTAGACAGTGCTGGCCTCAAATGCTAAGCTCAAGAGCTAAGCCTTTGTTTTGAATGAACAGCGAGTCCTCACACAAACATCAATCAGGCTGGGCTAGGGGTCCCCAATAGGTCTTTCCATCTCTTGGGGGACAGATCCAATTAGGAGGCTATTGTCATACCTTGGAAGGCACTGATCAAGATCCATGCAGAAAAGAAGAAACAGATGAGGGGCAGAGAACTTTGGGGGCTAAACAAGAGGGAGGTACACAGATTACTTTGAGATTTCTTGCTCAGATACATGTGGAAAGTCATACTGAAGGAATATAGGATTAGGAGTACAAGATGAATATTTCAGCTTGAATCTGTTTGTAGGTGACAAGCCCAGGATCAGAATTCCAGAGGGAGGTTAGTGGAGACAGAAAGTGAAAGATTCCAGGATTAAAGATGCATTCAGAATGGAAACTGTGAAGATGGGTCAGTTATTTGGGAAAAGAGAATGCAATTACAGAGGAGAGGAGGCCAGGATTGGATCCCAGGTGTGTCCACAGTAAAGAAGTTGAGACATGGGAGAGGGCTGTGGAAGGACCCTGAGAGCAGGAGGAGTGTGGCCGCAGCAAGGGTAAAGTGAGACAGATGCTGGGAAGAGCTCCAGGTGTGCCCAGCATGGAGTGAGTGGTGATGCTGGAGAGGCCAGGTTCCATGGGACAACATGGTCCAAAGTCACCCCAGAGGAGATTCTTGAGCAAACGGTGGAGACTGAAATAGTCAAGGATGCTGGAGGTAAAAGGACAAAGAAAAACAGGGAAACAGAAGAGGGAATATGAAGCTCAGGTCTCTTCCGGGGTGAGAGAAAAGAGAAGACAACAAGGTGAAAGGCTGAGGCTAAGGCCCAGTGGAGAGGGAGAGCCCAAAGATGCTAGAGGGAAGAGCATGGGGAGCCAAATCCTTTGGTAGGAGAGACCAGATGGGATATGGGATGCCTGTGACTGGTAAGCCACTAAGGCCCTGCCCCTCTTTGTCCAGAACTGTTGGGAAGAAAGAGGCCCTCCAGGGAAGAGGAGAGGGCTTCTACCAGAGCACGGATCTCATCTCTGGAGAGAGGAGGCCATCTGTTCAGAGGAGCTACATGGAGGACTGCTGTCATGGGCTGAGTTGTATCTCTCCAAATTCACATGTTGAAGCCCTAACACTTGGTACCTCAGACTGTGACTGTATTTAGAGATAGGGCCTTAAAGGAGGTAATTAAGTTAAAACAAGTCCATCAGGGAGGCCATAGTCCAATTTGACTGGTGTCCTTTTAAGAAGAGACTGGGAAGAAAAGAGTGTGAGTATCAATTTCTGTGGTTAAGCCACCCAGTCTGCCGCACTTTGTTAAGTCAGCTCTAGAAGACTAACATGGCTGCGGATGGGCATCATCAGTGGGGTGAGCACCAGTGGGGCAGGTACTGGGGGGGGGTGGGCACCAGAGGGTGTGGGAAGGAGGTTGACAGTCCCTGGGCTGATGAGCTAGGAGTACAGCATGAGATCAGGGGACTCCAAAGTCCTGCCCTGTACTTGGTGGCTCTGGGTAAACCCATGTGGCTGGAAGTGAAGCCCTAACTAATCTTTCAGTGTCACTGTTAAATAGGATTGAAGGCCAAATTTTTAAGTTTATTCGATAAATTTGGAGCTACTGTTGCTTGAATTGGTTAGCCTTGAAGCTGGCTTGGTTCCTATCAGTAAAACCAATTTTAAGTGTTAACAATGTTTTATATTCTATCTGTGCATATTTTATATGACCATCTGCTGAAATTCACTAAATGTGTGCTGGGCTTACAGGGGAAAGCACCTAATTCTAAAACCCGGTTTCTCAGAGGGAACTTTTCACTTGGTTCTTATCCCAATCAAACACAGCAGGGAGTATCATGTTTTTGTTTTACGAAAAAGGAGATGGCATCTCATAAAAGTCAGGTGACTTGCTGGGTTCATAAAACCAGATGTTCTGGAGCTGGAAATGGGACCTAAGCCTCCTGCCACCCAGGATATAGAGTAAATAAAATTTGTTATGAAGAGTTAAGCTACATTGTAAAGAAGGTATAGCCTATAGTAAATGTTCTTTGTTTTTTTGACACAAGGTCTTGCTGTGTCGCCCAGGATGAGTGTGGTGGCATGCTCACAGCTCACTGTAGCCTTGACCTGCTGGGCTAAAGTGATCCTCCCATCTCAGTACCCTGGGTAGCTGGAACTACAGGTGTGAGCTGCCACAGCCAGTTAATTTTTTTTTTGTAGAGACTCACTATGTTGTTCAGCCTGGTCTCAAACTCCTGAGCTCAAGTGTGCTCCCACCTTGGCCTCCCAAAGTGCTGGGATTACAGGCATGAGCCACTGTGCTCAGCCTCAGTGCATGGTCTAACATCAAACACTCCCCTCATACCCCCCCGAACAAACAGATCCCCAGAGGACTTCTCTGTCTTTTGGGGCATGTTTGGCCCCTTTAGCTATGTGGCACACCACCCTGTTAGTCAGTTCAGCCTTACACTAATCTGAGAGCTCTCATGTGGCACCTATGTTTCTCCTTCCCAGTGCAGGTCCTCAGAAGAGGGGACATTCAGTACTCCTTGCCTCACTAACTAGTTTCTTCTCCTCTGGAGTCACTCTTATTATTATTCCTGTCAGCCCTTTGTCTCTCATCCCCTTCTCTGACATTCCAAACTTTCTGTACCAGCCGTTGTCAGAGAGGAACATCCTAGAAGGAAAATAAAACCCAACACCCTTGCAAACCCCATGATGGCTGCTGGCCACAGGACAGGTGGAGAGGGCAGAGCATGCCCTCTGAGGAGGGGCTGCTCAGGCTGCCCCTCTGAGGAGGGGCTCAGCCACCTCCTTCAGGCAGTCAGCCTGGCACAGCACTGCCCCAGGGTACATTGCCCTTTGAGCTCCTTTTTCCATCCCCTATTCTCCTACCTGCATTTCCCCTGAAGCCAGAACTCTCTCCTGAGCCCATACCAATACATCCAACTATGTGACCATCATCACCCGGGGAGATGCCAAACACATACTGCCATCCAACATGTCCAAAACCAAACCCAAGACCTTTCCCCAAACCTGCTCCTTGTCCCCGTTTCTCCCAAGGCCCCGTCCCTGCTCATATCCACTGACTAATGCCTGTTGACTCCATCAACGAAGTACCTCCCCAGTCTGCCAATTTCTACCCTCCCACCACCACCACTGTAGTCCCAAATGCATCGCCTCTGATCCCCTGGCCCCCATCACATATGTCACTCTGTGGCCAAGGTGAACTTTCTCAAATGCAAATATGATGTCACTTCACTGCCTGAACCTCTTCAGTGGCTACCCACTGCCTCTCAGGATCAAATTCAACTCATCTTAGGAGGTCTTTGGGCTCTGTCCCTGGCTTTCATCTCCAGCTTTCTTGCTTGCTTTCCCAAGAGGAAACAACTTTCATCACACCCTCAATACCCAATATCAGTGGTTCTCAAAATTCAGCCTACATTATGATTGCCTGGAAAATGTAATGAAAACACAGATTCTTGGCTTCTAGGTACTGGTGCTGCTACTGCTGCTGGTCCCTGCATCTTCCTTTGGGAAGTGCTGCTTTGCAATCTATATGGAATGTCTTTCATTTCTGCAACACCAGGCTCTTGCCTTCACTCCTTTGCACATGCTGGCCCCTATTGGATGGGCTCTTGCACATTCTTTGGGCAGGTTCCAGCTCACACACCACTAATGTCCTGCTGGGTTCCTACCCCACTCAGGTAGTTCTATGAGAGCATTCATCAGGCACTGCTGTCTCAGAAACCTATCTTCAACATGCACACACCATGGCAAGCTTCTGGGGACAGGAGTAGGATCTACCTTCTGTATCCACAGTGCCCAGCACAGTACCTGGCACACACCTAATAAATAGCCATTAAAGGAATGACTGAAACCCCTAAGGATTTCTGTTAACGTGGGAATTCCCAAGGAACATTCTGACTCAGCCCTGGGTACTGATGCTGAGAATATAGCCCTGGGGCTTGAAATTTTATATAACTTTCTATGAAAAGTATCAATCTCTGCTGTTGCTTCCTGATCAAAACTGCCAGGTGCTGAGTCTGCCACTTGAGATACGAGATTAATATTAGAGGAAGTGAAATAGCCAATAAAAACATGATTCAAAGCACTGGCTCTGGAAGCCTCCTGGGAAACCTGGAACAAGGGTGGGGAGGCCAGGCTCATAATTGTCCAGGTAATCTGTTCCAGCCGACCCAAGCCCTAACCTAATCCAGGGAAAAAAAGGAGGTCAGTAACCCACAGAAGTTTCCAGCTGCTCAATCTGAAGGCACCTGAATGCCTCTCTCTCAAACATGGAAAATTAGCAGGACAGAGAGCAGAGCAAACATTTGCAAAATAGAGGCAGAGCCTGAAGGCGGGTCTCACAGAGTCAAAATGCCTGAGATAATGGAAAGCAAAGGAGAACTGGGAAGCTAGCCTTACCAGCCATGGGTACAGGGAGGTCCCTGGATGTCTGCCTCTCTGGGGACATTTCCCTTTTTAGGTAGGTAGTTAAAAATAGACATCAAATCCTTCACAATTCCCAAAATCAGCATGAACTTTCCACCAAAGGCTCCTGAAAAGGACTCAGGCTGGGTTAAGCATGGAGTAAGCACTCACCCCATGAGGCTGTATCAGAGCAGGGAGATTGGCGGGGGGTACCTGGGGATGCAGGGCTGAGTCCTACCACGTTGGCCTTGGGTGACTTGATCCACTCCCCCACTGCACACGCTGGCCCCTTCCAGTACATCCTTACAGATATGTGGAGGAATATTGGTCATTTTTCCAGAATTAACATCTCTAGGCAAATTTCTTGCTCATCTTCCTCAAAGCAAGGGCTTTCTCCCACAAGAAGATTCCAGAGAAACACTGCTCTGATTACTGCAAACATTCACTCCCAAACCCGCAGGACACAGAATGGCAGGATGATTGTGAAAGAGGCACGCTGGGCCAGTGGTGCCAGCATCGCTTTGTGGGTGTCCCTTCAGGTCCTCCCTCTGGCCATTTAACTGGCTCAAGGGAGGCACTGGGAGAGTTGGGAAAGGAGCTGGGAGGAGTAGCCAAGTGGGTGGAAGTCACAGGGTCAGACACACCTATGGGTAGGAGTGTGCCAGGTAGGCACTATTCCTCCTCCCAGACCCACCTTTGGTTGGGAGTAACTGGGAGTTGGAGCCAGCTTTCAGATACATTCATAGAAATAGCCCAGCCTCTCCCACAGGGCCCCACATCTTTCACTGTCAGGCAGGTCTTGATCCCAAATCCCAATCTCTCTTCCAGCCTTTTGAATCCCATCAGGATTGAACATTCCCCATGACCTGCAGAGGAATGTTTAAAAGAAAAGATCTGACCTTGGGGAAACCCTGCATGGAAACTGGACACAGTTTTTAATATCCAGAGATGCTTTCAAATTGACACACTTTCCATTTTAGAGGCAGATACATATGGGAGGTATAGGCAAAGATATCTGAGAGTCTTGTAATCTGGTAATCTGAATGTTCCAAAGTGACTAATGTCAGAGGTGAAGCTCAGGCCAAAGCCAGGCATGGACTACAAAGGGATGTTCCATCTGCATCATCCCTAATTACAGAACCACAGTGGGGGCAGGGACCCTTGGAGCATGGGAACTTATGAACTGGTTTGAAAAATCAAATATTTATTATAAACTTACTGAGGAACGGGCTACTGAAGTTTTGGAGATGGACAGGACCTGGTTTCTGTCTTCAAGGTGTAAAAGACCTGCTTGGATGCCCATTTATGTCTCTTCTGAAAGACCACCAGCTTATACAGACTGCTAGGAGGAATTCCAGAGTCTGTTATCAAACTGGCATCACCTCATGTGTGTTTCCTAAGGCCACTTCTTAAGCCCCATCAATGCTCCTTCACATAGGCAGCATGCTTGTCTCCCCTCACACAAAATTCCCAAGAATTCTGCTGGCCATTTGGGTCCCTCCAGCTGAGACTCCCCTAAATCTGTATGCTTAAGGCCTCTTTCCCTCAGGACACTTTTGCTGCTGTGTGACCTAAGCTATGCTTGCTGTGGCTTTGGACTCCTTCACACTTCAGATGATATGAAGGAGAGGTATTAATCTCACCTGAACTGTGTCACTCAAAAGCTTTCCATCCAAATAGGCTGATGCTGATGTCAGAGTTGGGAAAGGCCTGGGGACAGCTGGAGAAACTACCCATCTGACAGGCAAGGAAGCCCACATCCAGAGGAATGAGGGGCTTTGACCAAAGCCACATATTTAATTACTGGGAGAACCAAGACCTTCGTCTCCTGCTTTCTAGCTCAGTGGCTTTCCTGCTGTGTCTTGTGCCTGAGTGTTGCCCCAGAACCGATCATAGTAAGTTGGCACCTGGAGTCCAGCTGGAGTATTTCTGTCTCCCCATGTCCTACTCAGCTTAGGTGCAGGAGTGTGGGGTATTTCTCCCCTGGGCCTGTGAACTTCTTTCCTGTTCTGTCTCCAGAGGGAGAGGACCCACTCTGGGCTGGAGGAGTACACGAAGTGTTTCAGGAGTATTATTATTAAATATTCATCAAGAGGAGAAAAAGCCATAAAAAACATTATTGGAACAATTGACAATAGATGTAGACTGTGAATTGATCAATAACAGTATTGGTGCAATGTCAAATTTACCAATTTAAATAATTGCACTGTAGTCATGTTCTTACGACACACACAACAGGATAGTTAGAAGTCAAGGGTGGCCGGGCGTGGTGGCTCATGCCTGTAATCCCAGCACTTTGGGAGGCCGAGGCGGGCAGATCACGAGGTCCGGAGTTCAAGACCAGCCTGACCAACATGGTAAAACCCCATCTCTACTAAAAATACAAAAATTACCCGGGTGTGGTGGCATGCGCCTGTAATCCCAGCTACTCAGGAGGCTGAGGCAGGAGAATCACTTGAACCTGGGAGGCGGAGGTTGCAATGAGCCAAGACTGCGCCACTGTACTCCAGCCTGGGTGACAGAGCAAGACTCCATCTCAAAAAAACAAAACAAAAAAAAGTCAAGGGCACAATGTCTCCACTTCGGCCTAAAATGTTGGTACCTATCTATCTAAATAAACAAATAAATGAATATATATGGAGAGAATAAAACAGTGAAACAAAATGTAAACAATTGGTGACTCTAAATAAAGAGCATACAAGAGTTCCCTGTGTTATTGTTGGAACTTTTCTGTAAATTTGAAATTATATCAAAATAGGTATAAAAAATTCCCATCAAGAGACACACAGTGAACAAAAACACTGAGAGGTCTTAAAGTCCAGAGAGGCAAGCTGGCTGTGGCTCTCCTTCCCCCAGACCTCTGCCAGCCCTATCAGCCAGTCCCCGCCTCCTGCTGCCCCCGATGAGCCAGGGGATGCACTGCAGGTCAGGGTTGGCACCACAGTTCCACAACTTATTAGCTGTGAGACCCTGCACAGGGCAGCTTAGTTCTCTGAGGCTCTGTTTTGCTCATCCCTAAAATGGGAACCGCTATTTATAGCACAGTTGAGTAAGACTCAGCTGAAGTGACGTAGGGGCTCCTAAGGGGCTCCCACTGCACAGGCACTCTGTAGATTCTGATTTTGTTCAGCCTGCAGCTGTCCTGAGACAGATGCCCTTACAATCTTCACTCCAGCATCTGGGTGGCTCCTTCCTGTCTGCCTCCTCCCCATCTGATGCTACATAAACCACATTCTTCTTCTCCATAACCTGGCCCTGTTGTCCTCATCCCGAAATCTCCCCAAGCTATTCCCACTTCCCTCCTACACTTGAGAGTCGGTGTCCGGCAACCTAACTTGTACTTCTGCCCGCCTTCTCTCACCCTGTCCTTGCTTGGGTTAGGGCAGATGTCCTTGACTTTCCCTCATGGTCCTCAGTGCACAGCAGGGAGGGAGGGTGTGCAGAAGAGGGACCTGGTCACAATCTGTTTGATGAGAAAATCACTCAGCCTTCCCTAGGGAAAGATGGAGTTCCTTCTTACACTAGGTACTTCTCAGCCCTTGGACACAGATGAACACACACACACAGCCAGATCACTCACTTCTGCTTCTCAAGAGCCACAGTGTGGGCACCAGGCTTCTCCCTGGAACAGCTGGTTTCCAGCTTGAGTGTACATGGGATGACCTGGAGCTTGAACAAATACTGAGGCCTGGCACCCACCCCTGAGATTCTGATGTAATTGGTCTGGGGGTGGGGGAAGCCTGCACGGCAGTGGTTTAAAAGCTCCCCAGGTGAATATAACATGCAGCCAGGGGTGCGAGCTGCTGCTCCAGACTCAGACAGTAACAACTTGCATGGGATTTCCACAGCCCTCTGTTCTCAGGGCAGAGAGCCCAGCTCCTGCTCTGCTCATCATCTGGAGCTTGTTTTCTTCCTCCACAGTTCTGCTCTGACCCCATCTCACCTCCTCAAGGGCTCACTGGAGTGGGTGTGCTGGACCTGGAGTGGGTATGCAGGAGGCCACCCACCAATCAACACCTGTGCTGCAGCTTCTGAGTCCAGGAGTGGAGGACAGCCATGCCATAGCCCGAATTCACAGTCCCTGGTGCTCTTCCTACATTCTCTAGCTCTTCTGCTCACAATTTGCCATACCAAGGATAGCATGGGCACAAGGAATATTTTTGGGAGATAAAATTATTAACCCATTCTCACTAGGTTTTTCCTGATATTATTTATGCATTTCCAACAACTTATTAAATGTCCATTCTTGATATTCTCAGGCTATATACCTTGGTTAAATATCAATGAGAAATTAATTCCGATTTGGCTGCCTCAACATACTGAAGGCTGAGCTCCCCCAACAGCCTGGCTGGTGTATGTTCAAGGAACCCATGTTCACCGTTAGAAAGGTAAGAATAAAACATCATCACAAAACACTGCGTTGTAATGGAAAAAAAATTATAGTCTAAATGAATCAGGCTTAATTACTTTCCTCTATCAGTATGGGTAATTAGGAACTTATCCTTGTTTTTTGTTTTTTTTAATTTGTTTTAAGACATAGAATGTGCTGGCGATGTCCAAGCAACTCTGCACCCTCTGTTGAAATTCTAGGTTTCAAAGGATTGTTCTGCTGTCAACATTAGATTCAAAATCATAGGGTAAGTACCATTAGGACTTTGGAGGCACTTCTGCCTTTGTATCCCCCTTCCTCCAGCAAAAAAAAAAGTACATATATTTAATTATATATCATTTAATTATATATAAGTATTATATTTGAATTATGTATATCATACTTTATAACCACATTGGTATAAAGATGAATATATTCATATTATGAATTAAAACATTGTCTTCAGTCAGGCATGGTGGCTCATGCCTGTAATCCCAGCATCCTGGGAGGCCAAGGTGGGCGGATCACAATGTCAGGAGTTCGAGAGCAGCCTGGCCAATATGGTGAAACCCTGTCTCTACTAAAAATACAAAAATTAGTCCGGGGTGGTGGCACACGCCTGTAGTTCCAGCTCGGGAGGCTGAGGCAGGAGAATCGCTTGAACCCGGGAGGAGAATCGCTTGAACCCGGGAGGCGAAGGTTGCAGTGAGCCGAGATCGCACCACTGCACTCCAGCCTGAGCAACAGAACAAGACTCTTTCTCAAAAAAACAAAAAACAAAACACATTGTCTTAGACTTAGAAGTTCACTTTTTTTCTTCTAATTTTATAAGCTATTACAGCAGTTGGCAGGCCTGTAAAAGCACTGTGGACCCTAGGCATGGTGCCTAATGGATGTGTGGGCTCTGGGGAAGCTGAGATTCAAAAAGAGGGTGGTAGCTGTCTATGGTCACTGAGAGACTCCTTTCTCTCTCGGCTTTTTATACCACACTCCAATTTGATTTTAAGAAAAACTGGGAAGGGCCTTCCATGAGCAAGGTACAGCGTGTGTCATTCAAAAACGTAATCACTTGAACAGATCCTTTACAATGGAGGAGGGAGGACAAAACGCAGATGCATCTCCATGACATTGGAAAGGAGATAGTAGAGGAGCCAGGTGCTGACACTGCGGGAGCTGAAGTGAGGGAGCACTCAGGGATAAGGGACTTTTCAGAGGAGTTTGCCAGAAAGGTGTCCATCCCATGAACACAGGTGCCAGAGAAGGCATGAAGGAAGAAACCTGGGGGCTGTGTTGTGCACAGTGAAGAGCTCAGTTTGGCCTGAGAGTAAAATAGAAGGAAAGGAGCTGGGGGCAGAGCTGGGGGCAGCACTGGGAAAGACTGGCGGGGTCCAGGCCACACGTGGGATGTGTGCACATGTGAGCTAGGTGCGTCCTAGGCACTAGCATGTGGAGCTTCACTTGTGGATTTTGCAGGCTCTGGAGGTCACTGCATATGTCAACCAGGAATGATGAGATCAGAGCTACAATGCAGAAAAGAGCCCCTGGGAGGGCAGGGTTAACTGGGGAGAAGTTAGGAGGAGCTCTCCTTGAGTCTTAGCGGGAGGTGAAAGGCCGTGAGCAAGGTTGGGCTGGGGAGGTAGACAGGAGGACAAACGAGATTCGAGATGTGCAGCACCACCCAGGCTGGAGGCCGGCTGGGGAGAGGACTGGGAGGGGGTGACAAAGGCCACTGGTTCTGCTACAGGGAGTTCACTGGGCACTTTGGCTGTGGGCAGACACCAGACTTCCAGGAGCTCAGGCAAGAGTGAGTGACCAGGAAGTGGGGCTCTGAGGCTACCCTCAGTCCCCAGAGTGACTGCCCCTGCCTCTGCCTGGTGAAGCCGTGCAAGTACTCACTCTCTGTTCCTAGCACAGGAGGAAGAGAGCTCTTGGGCCTCCGGGATTTCATCTCCCGGGCCTTGGTGTTCTCACTGGCCGGAGCATCTGGAACAAAACAGGTAACAACAAGCATTAGTCAGCAGTGGCAGAGGAAATGAGCAGAGGGGGCCTCTCGGTCAAAATCCCACCTCAACCAAACCCCTCCCCCAACTCTGAGGGCCGTTTGTGCCTGCTGGGCAGAACAGTGCCTGCAGTCTGGGCAATCTCTTTCACCCTCCATGAGAGCACCAAAGAAGGACCGTGCACTACCCTGGGCCTGATGAATCCATCCAGTGGAGAGAGCACTGTCACCTTGGCAAGATGAGTGCACAGGCCGCCCTGGGCACTTGGGATGCTCCCCCTGGAATGCATTGCCAGCAGGGTGGGGGCAGAGTCAGCCCCTGCTCATCTCCCCTGGCTTTCTCCTCCACCAGCCCTTTTCTCCCTCACACTAGACATCCCAGGTCTCCAAAAGGCTCTCTCTCCAACAGGGGTAGGAGGGGACAGGGTCCCTGCCCTTGGGCTCATGAACTAGAGGTGGCTCACAGCCTCTGATTTCTCTTTCTTCTGCAGACCAAACTTTGCAGTGACAAACTAAATGGAGGCCTTTGAGCAGGCAGCCAGCACGCCTCCCACCTCTGAGATGGGAGACAGGCCCCATTGTGGGGCTTCTGCTAGTCCTCCCCCGGCAGACCCAGTGAAGCTGGGCACAGCTGCCTGCTGGGCAGACACGAAGATGCTGGGTGGTGCCTCCCTCAGACTGTGCTCCACACTCCCACTGCCAGAGGAAACCCTCCCTCATGGGTACAAGCAGGGCAACATCACTCAGCTGGGCTAAGCTTGGTGGAAAGGCCCTCATCGGCCCCCAGGATGCTGTGGGGAAACCACCGGGAACTGGGATAAGGAGGAGCTGGCTGAGTGGCTATCACTGGGCCCCAGAACATTCACTGGCCTTCCTTTCCCCACAAGTGGCACTCTTTGGGGACAGTGCTGAGCAGGAATCTCCTGCAAGGAGCCCCCTCCCTGGCCGTCCTTTTCCTGCTCCTGAGGAGAGGAAGCTCAGTGGGAGTGGGAGGGGAGGTGGGACTTTCCAGTGTAGGCTCAGCCACATTCCTGAGGCTTGGCTGGGGAGGAACAGCCCTCTCAGGGTCTGCCCCAAGGACTGGCAGTCGGGGCTGATAGTGCCTAGACTGGGCTCCTGAGGCTCTGAGGGATGGGTGTAGGGAGCAGAACTGGGGCCTGGACTCTGAGCTGCCTCTGGATGCATTTCTCCTTCTGGGAGGGATTTAGGTCCCTCGCCTGCTCCAGAACATGGATCTGCCTGCATGAGTCCCTCTGCTCATCATCACCCCAACAGGCTTCCTTCCCAATCTAGTGCCTGCCTCCTCTCTGTTATGGGTAATCCAGGGAGGAGGGCCTGTGCTGGTGCCACAGGCTCAAGGCAGCTCAGAAGCAGACAGGCCTCCGGGACTGTGGGGCAATCCCCCACCAAAGACAGTGGAAAGCCCTGCTTGTGCCATTACGGGCCTTAAGTAGGACTTCTTAGCAGTACATGACGGGGTAGGGGGAATACAGCTGAAGAAACCCTTTTAAGTAGCACCTGACACCCAAACACTCCCTCACCTCCACTCCCCACTTTAAGACGGACTCCTGCCACCTCCCATACGGGCAAAAGAGCCCCAGATGACACATCAGGGGTCCCTGCTATCTGGATTGGACACTGTCAAGCTCCTCAGGAGGCTGCCCACAACCCAGCATGCCAGTTCCGTGGGGACACAGAGAAGCAGAAAGCCATGGGGCAGGGATGATTTCATTTTCTTACACTGGACATTTCCCCCAAGGATGGTGGTCATTCACAGCTACAGAAAAATCCTCCTTACATAGTTATTTGTCAGCCTTGGGACTCAGCTGTGTATTAGAAGCATCCTGTGCCAGGGTATCTCACCCCCCAGGTCCTGGTTTTATTGGGCTGGGTATGATATGACCCAGAGGCTCCACGGATGACTGATATGTGGCCAACTGAAAACTCCTAGTCTCTCTTCAAGCTGTGTGTGTGAGAGAGTGCACAGGGAGTAGCTCCAGAACTATTCCAAGAGGCAGAAAAACCTGGCAGTGCTTCCTCTTGACATTTGGGGATGAGGGTGCCATAAACCAGGGGCATGGAGTCAGTCTAAGCTTCCCTTGTCCTGGGCTCTCCCTTCTTTCCTTTCTTGAAGACCAGCATTTCTAACAGCCAGGGATGACAATATAAAGAAAGGTGAACCCAGTAATTGTTTTGTTTGGCCCTGCTTTTTTTTTTTTTTTTTTTTTTTTGAGATGGATTCTCACTCTGTTACCCAGGCTGGAGTGCGGTGGTGTGATCTCAGCTCACTGCAACCTCTGCCTCCCAGGTTCAAGTGATCCTCGTGCCTCAGCTTCCTGAGTAGCTTACAGGCATGAGCCAGCATGCCTGGCTAATTTTTCATACTTTTAGTAGAGAGGGGTTCTGCCATATTGGCCAGTCTGGTCTTGAACTCCTGACCTCAGGTGATTCACCGGCCACGGCCTCCCAAAGTGTTGGGATTACTGGCGTGAGCCACGGCTCCTGGCCCTTCTTAAGGAAAAGGAGTACCAGGCAGAGTGTGTATGGAGTTCCGTATTCCTCGGCTTCAGCACTCATTCTCCTGGTGAGTCTCGGAGCATAGAGGAGGGAGAAGAAGGAGGATCAAGTTTGCTTTTTTAACTGATGAGAAAACTGAGGCACAAGAAAGCAAAGGATAAGAGGACCAGTTTTCCTGAGCTCCTGAAAGAAGGGTACTCCTTCTGTCCTCATGGGGTTGTGTTGGGCTTTACTTTCAAGCATCGCCACAGTAGAGTCCAAGAGAGAATAGCTCTAGCTTTGGCTTTGTCATCAGCAATCTGGGGAACTTGACAAGCAATCTTGGGAATCTTGGAAACAGAGACACAGGGCAATTTAAATTATTTGTGCAAAGGGAATGATTTACTTTCTCTACTTCACGGTGTTCTGAAGCCCAAAGGAGAGAACACGCGCAATAGTGCTTTGGAAAGCAGAAAGTGATCATTTATTGGCTGGGCATGGTGGCTCACGCCTGTAATCCCAGCACTTTGGGAGGCCGAGGCAGGTGGATCACTTGGGCCCAGAAGTTCAAGACCAGCCTGGGCAACGTGGTGAACTCCGTCTCTACAAAAATTACAAAAATTAGCCGGACACTGTGGCATGTGCTTCTAGTCCCAGCTGCTTGGGACACTGAGGTGGGAGGATCACCTGAGTCCACAGAGCTCAAGTCTGCAGTGATGGTGTCACTGGATGAACGAGTGAGATCGCTCCAGCCTGAATGACAGAGTGAGACCCTGTCTCAAGAAAATGAAAAAAGCAAAAAGATCATTTACCTATGAATTCATTCTTCTTGATAGCCATATTCCCTTCTCTTTCTGAATCAGCTTTAAAATTTTCCACCTTCAGAAAGCCCTCCCTGCCCAGCCCCATCTGCCTCTGGCGCCGTCCTCAGCCCTAGGGTGCTGGGTTTTCACTGGACGTGTGAGTACACTACCCTGTAATAATATGCTGTGAATCTTGTTTTTAGAAGTTCCTGCAGCATTTTATCTTTCCATCTGGCCATGAGGAAAGGGGCTCAAGTTCCGCTTTCAAACCAGGCACACCCCAGATTTGGAGGCCCAGGGGGTGGCCACACTCCACCTAAAGTGCCAGCATGGTGGGGCTGTGCATGTGCCACGGGGCCCTGCCAGGAATGCGGAGCCAGCAGATCTCCGTGTGAACCGCAGCAAGGAGCGGGCTGGAAGGGCCGTGCACCTAATCAAGACCAGCTTTATGCTCACATGGCTGCCGAGCGGATAAAAATAATAGTAATATAAGTTTGAGAGCAGCTTGTATTTTCTGTTTGTTTTAATCATTTTCTGATGAAAGTAAACTCCGTTTCTAGATCTGGACCCCAAGGCTGAAGTCCTTTGCTGGTGACCCCAAAGAAGTGTGTGGGAGGAAGATGGAGGTGTGGGGAAGTGGGGGGCCTCTACATGGGAAGGAAAATGTGTCTTTATATGGACAATGCTTCACCCCTTCCACTCAAGCCTTCTGGGCAGCATTTTTTTTTTTTTTTTTTTGTCTTCCCCAAGAGGTTGGTTGCCTGAACTCTGACCCCAGGCAGGGAACGTGAGGTCTTGGGAAGCTTCTGGGAGGGGTCCAGCTTCTAGAGCTCCCTGACGGGGCAGGGCAGAGGGGCTGGGCTCCAGCCTCTCCCTGGGTTGGCTCACCCCTCCTTGCTGGCCTCTCTGTCTGCCTGAATGCAAGCAGCATGCTAGCATAGTAAAAAGAGAGATCAAGATGCCTGAGCTCCTTTCTGGCTCTGCTGCTTAGGAGCTGTGAGTCCTGGGCAAGTTCCTGAACTCTTCTGAGTCTGAACTTCCTCACGAGGAAAACAGAAATACCACCACCTCAATAGCAGAGTGAGGGAGGAGTGACCAAGTCATAAGGTGATGGCTGACATTTACTGGGTACTGACTCCATGTATGCACTGTGCTAAGTGCTTTGTATGCTCAGATCAGGTTGAATTATACCATTTGCCAGTATTGAAGTGTTTTTGACCTACAAAAACAACAATTTTATTTAGTTCCACATAACACCTGTCAGTTGTCTGTGATGATTTAAAGAATAAATGTGGGGGTGGGAGCAGACTTAGTAATATGGCAGGGCCAAGGCCAACAGAGGACAGGTAGGTCAAAATCAGCTCAGCAACAATCAGAAGTTCCCAGGGGCCAAGGTAACAACGGACCATAGTGGTTAGGAGCCGAGGCTTGGGTTTAACTTCCCACTCTGCTAGTTAGGGTGACCTCAAGCAGGTGACTCAGTCTCTGTATGCCTGAGATGAGGCTGTTGTTGCTGTCACTCCCCTGAAGCCCTCTGGCAAGGTTGCCAGTGACCTCCATGTTGCCAAACCCAATGGCCAATTCTCAGGTTCATCTTTATTTGGCAGTAGCACTCGACACATTCATCTTTGTTTCTTTTCTTTTTCCTTTTCTTGGAGAAGGAGTCTTGCTCTGTCACCCAGGCTGGAGTGCAATGGTGCAATCTCAGCTCACTGCTACCTCCGCCTCCTGAGTTCAAGCGATTCTCCTGCCTCAGCCTCCCAAGTAGCTGGGACTACAGGCAGGCCCCACAGCCTCCAGCCAACTTTTGTATTTTTTGTAGAGATAGGGTTTCAACATGTTTCCCAGGCTGGTATCAAACTCCTGGCTCAAGCAATTCACCTGCCTTAGCCTCTCAAAGTGTTAATATTATAGGCATGAGCCACCATGCCCGGCCTGATACGTTGATCATTCCTTCCTTTTTGAAGTTCTTATCATTTGGTTTCTGGGGCACCCCATCTTCTAGGTTCTTCCCATCTCACTGCAATACTTTCTTCTTAGTCTCCTTTGCAGGCACCTGTCCTTCCCCTCCTCTCCCTCTTCCTATCTCCACTTTCCTCAGGACCTCATTCAACCCCAGAGCAGTGAATGACCTCCATGTGTGGATGGCTTCCCATATCCTGTCTCCAACCCCCTTAACTCCAGATTCATCTAAACACCTGCCTATGTGATAGGACCACTTGAGAGGTCAAATGGGCATCTTAAACTTCACATGCACTAAACTCTTGATCGTGCCCCCATCCCCCACCATTGATCTTCACTCCCCCATGAAAACTAAGAGTCATCTTTGACTTCTCTCTACACACCCAGCTCATCGGCAACTCCTATCAGCTCTACAGTCAAAGAGGTTATGAATCTGATCACTTCCAGTTCCTATCGTGTCAACCCCCTCCCCATTCTCTCCCTCTGACTCATCCTGGGTCTAGTCCTCACCTGGACATGAGTGATCCTTCATAAATGTCCAGTGTTGGTCCCTCAAGCTTAGAATAAAATCTTATTTTTTTTGTAATAGCCAACACTGCCTGCATCTGGTCCACAGTTCTCCTCAATCTCACGTCCTACCATCCTGCACCCTTGCTCATGGCTCCACCACTCTGGCCTCCTGACTCATCCTGGAATGCCCCAAGCACAGTCTCCTCAGCTTACAGCTGTACCAGGCTGTCACCTCCTCCCTCTTCCTTCCCGGGCTTCCTTCGGTCTCTGTTCAAATGGTCCTTCCTCAGAGAGGACTCAGCGACCACCCTCCTCCAAAAATGGCATTCCCTCCCCCATTACCCTGCTTTGCTTTCTCCATAGCTTGTGACATTACCTGAGGATATGACACAGCTGTTCACCTGCCTTACTGCCTCTCTCCCACTAGAAAAGTCCCCAAAACTGGAATTTTTCCTACTTCATTTACTGTTTTAAAACCAGTTCCTACAGCAGTGCCTGGCACAGAGTAGGCACTCAGATATTTGTTGAATGACTGAGTGATGGCATGAGTACCCACTGGAGTGTCCCTACCTATCACAATCATGCATGACCCTCCATGGTCACAAAACCCTGGTCTCACTGGTACCAAAAGCTGGGTTCCCTGGCCAGGGTGGCTGGGGACAGGAGGCCTGAGTTGGGAATGACTGGATGAGCCAGTGAGGGGATAAGGCATTGTCTGACTCCTCTCATGGGATTCTGGCCTAAGAAGGACTTTGTTTCCTCACTGCTCATCTGGGTCAGAATGAGAGGAAAGGGACTATTCAGTCCCATGTGCTGAAGAACTTCCCTGCAGGAAAGGCTGTTACACAAGGAGGTCTGGATCACCCTGAGAGCGGGCCCCGCGTGGTAATTCACTGCACAGGGAGGCCATGTCAGGCTGTGGAAAGGGGCAGGTTTCTGGGCCAAACCACAGAGTTCTGCCAGGATATTTCATGTTGTAATTCACTGTGCAGGATGGAGCCCTGGATCTATGCCTACTGTCCATGGGCCTGGAAGGCAGCTGACCCTTGGTGAGCCTTAGTTTGCTCACTGGGAAAGACACCCTTCCCAACTGTTGCATAAACTGAAAATGCAAAGTGCACAAGAGTCTCTGGCCAGTGCAGGCACTGAAGCTCAGCTTGTTCTCCTCCTGGGCAAGTTTTCTGGCAAGTCCGTGTTTACTCTAGGTTTTCACTCCCTTCTATGTGGCACAAGTTAGCCCTTGCCTTCTGCTGAGTTCAGAAGGAAGGATGATATGACCATAATCAAGAATGTACATAAACACCCTTTTTCTTAGGAAAAAGACCCAAACACATGATTATAATGCTATGCTGCATTATAAAGGTTACATCCCTTATCTTTATGATAGGAGGGAATGAGTAGCGTGGGTAATGCAGACCAGCCAGTGAGCCCCATTTGCCTCATTTTTATGAGGTTTTCAAAGATATGTTGGCCTCAGATGTATGGTCTTGATGGCCACTCATCTGGCACAGAATAAGTAATAGTGACGTTCAGGGGCCAGGCCAGCACTGCTGAGTGGCTGGGGAAGCCAGTCATAAGTCAGCACCAGCTGTGGTCCCCACGCCTAGTGGAGGACCTTACTGCCCCATAACAGGGACAAAGGGCTGGTTCTATGCAGAGATCGGGTGGGCAGCTGCAGATGGAGATAGGCTGGAAAAGCCCGCACAATGGCTGGGCTTGAAAATTCAGTCATTGTTGCTCCTTAGGACAAGTAGTTCTTCAATGTATTCTGATTCATGACTCCTTTTGAGAATTTGACAAAAAACTGTGGACCTCTCTCTTCAGAAAGATGCTCCAACCCGCAAAACACATTTTGCTTGTCATTTCAAGGGATGCACAAACTCACTGGGGTCCCCAAGTCAAGTATGATGCCATGGGGAGTAGGGAGAGCTGAGAGGATGAGGGGACAGAATGAAGGCAGTAGACCTAGCCTAGCCAGTGGGCTGGAGCACCAGCTGATAGAAAGAAAGGCAGCCACAGTACTTTACTACTTTCCTAGAGAGGCTCTTGATGAAAAAATAAAGCTACCCCCTGCCTCCCGCCCCAGTGTATTAGAAAAAAAATAAAATAAAATAAAGCTAAATGTGGGCAATGCCTACCCAGCATACAGGACACTAACGTATCTGCAAATATAGCAACAGGGAAAGAAGAGCAGGGGGAAGAGTCCGCCCTTATCCTTTCTGTCAACAAAACCAAACCCAATGGACTGAGAGTCAGTCCTGTTATCTCAGCTGGGCTCCCTCATATCAGTTTTCCAGCTTTTCTTCTAAGACCCAGCTTCTAGTTTGCAGCCAGATGCCAAACTCTGAGTTTGAAGGAATTCGGGATAAATAATCATGGTCATCAAGATTAGTGGAGAGGGCAAGGAAATCTGCCAGCAGACTCTGGGCAAACAGAGCCCTTTAAATTGCAGAATGAATTCCCCAAACGCTAAAAAAAATTTTAAAAAGAGAATCCCCAAGTATATTCAGTAGGGGAAAAGGAAATTTCATCTTGAAAACAAATCTGGAAAAGGTGCTGACATTTTATAGATAAGGGAGAATGAATTGCTCTCCTGCTTTCAGCTAGCCATGTAAATAGGATCTAAAGGGGCTCCAAAAGCAGATAACCTCCTTTGCTGGCTCAGGAATCGGTGTGAATTCCAAATGAGCAGTGGGGTGTTAGAGATGGGCTTCAAGGATCAAGTTTCCAGAAACACTGTATTTTACAGTGCAGCACTTGTACAGAAAGAAGCAGGACTGTGATCTGGTGAGTGACAGCCTGGATGAGGAGAGACTCCCACACAGGAGTAATCAGCCACGATATCCGCTGTGCAGAACCTCAAAGCATGTGTCCCATGTCCCCTCTGAAATGACCATAAACTTGGACCCAACAAGTCTGCTTCCTTAATCTCAGAGCCCCTGTAGCACATATAAGCACAGATCTCCTAGGAGAAGTATACAATATTAGATGAGTTCAGCTTACCTTTCAGCTATTAACAATTAATTTATGTTGCCATTGTGTTTTTATAAAAAAGACCTTCTTTTTCACCTCTCTCCCATTCATCATGTTCCATAGAGCTCAGCTTTGTGATGAGGAAACCGACTGTAAAGTTGGGAATGAGGACACGGGCTCTACATGGTGTGGAATGGGAGTGAGACAGGCTAGGACTTCAGAACTCAAGTGATCACACCCAGGAGAGAGAAGAACAACTAAGCTGGGCTTCAAGATGCCTTATTTGGACACTAGTTTTTGATGTGTCTCTGATGGTTATTAACCAGGCATTTCAAGGGCAAGAAACTATTTCCCCCAAACTACCTTTTGAGACATTTCCAGGTTAGTGCCAAATACAAAGAACTGATACTAGGTTGTGAGTCCTGGGATGGGATTCTGGCCCTGGCTCTGCTCTAAACGGGCCAGGGAGCCCTCCTGAAAATGCATTTCCTCTCTGGATGCCCTCAGTTTCTCATCTGTAAAATGAGGGTACTTGCCTAAACTATCATACAGTTCATCCTACTTCTCAGGCTCCAATTCTACACTCCTCAGGGAGGAGACAAAAGAGTCACGAATGTGCTTCCTGCATTTTGTTAGGACAAAGCCCAGTTCCTCGCAGCCTGGCACTGCCTCTTCCTAACACAGAAACTCCACTGAGACCTGGCAGGCCTGCTCTCTCCCCAACGTGTAATATTATTATTATTATTATTACCATTTTGTTTTGGCAGAGGCTGCCCTGTCCTCTCTACCCAGAGACTCAGCCCCGACTTACCTCCTCAAGGAAGTCTCCCATATGGACCCCACTCTGCTCCCTCCTCCTCACGGCTGACCCTGCTGGGTCTGTCCTGCCAGCTCGGACACTTGTTTGTTGTGGCTTTTATAAAATACTCTGTAGTCATTTTCCTGTGGGTGTGTCTTTTCCCCTCCTCAGTGCCCCAGCTTCCCAGCTAAGAAGGTTCTGGGTGTGGGGGTCAGGACTGGGAAGGGGGACAGGATGGCCAGGGGAGAGGGTGAAGAAAGAGGCCATGTAGGTGACCAAGTAGAGCTGCCACTTTCCTTCCTGTCGCTTTTTTTCTTTTGGCAAAAGATAGGTTGACATCAAAATGAATGCCTTTGGGTAGAGAGGGCAGTGTTGGGGGCAGTTCTGTCTGACAGGCAAGGTAGGATAGGCAAGGGAAGGGCTGAGAAATGAGACCCTTATGTATGGGTGGTGGCAATGGGTGGGCACAACCTACCATCCACGGTGACTTGGCAGGAGCACTCAGCCTGGCCAGCGTCATTCTTGGCTACACACTTGTATAAGCCTCTGTCCTCAGGCAGTGCCTTCTCGATGGAGACGGAGCAGAGTGAGCCTGGGGAGGAAGAAGCATTGTTGAGTGAACCAGGTGTGGTCCTAGTACCTGCCCTGGCATCTGGAGCACAGCAGATGAGTGTTACTCACATGGGCAGCCTCTGGGAGCCCAGAAGCCAGAAACCCTGTGGGAATCAACCCCCTCTCCTCACCAAAGCAAGGGTACTTTCTGCTTATAACCCATGTCCAAAATAACTGATTACTAGATATGTTCTTTCCTGATACCTCCTCCCCCACTCCAAAGAGTCCTGTTGTGGGGACATAATAGAAAGCTGCAAAAGAAGGGAGAGAAATAGCCTCTGTGTTTGGAGACCATCCAATACAACAGAAGGAGATGCACACAGGCCCTCACTCTGGACGTCACCAAGAAAGAAGAGGAGTCTGGCACAGGGTTACAGACCTGTGTTAGGAACAGCGACAGGTAAGGGAGACCCGCTCTGCTTACAGCAGTGATGCTGTGACTGCATGCTGGAAAAGGCAGCTTTGAGCAAAGAAGTAGGTGGAGGAGGTTAGGAGCCCTTGTCCAGGAGAGACACAGGCCTGTTGGAAGATCTGTTGGGAGGCAGTGACTACAGCCAGGGCCCCAGGAGCTGACTTTTTAGGAAGGGTGTCTGAGCTGTAGAACCATGGCCAATGAGGGGCACTGGGCCTGCGGAGGGTCCTTCTGGGGCTGCTTCCCTTCAGAGTTGGGTCTTCTGGTTGCCCCACAGAGAAGTAGGGATGGCCTTCTTGGGGCTGCCTTCATCCCCAGACCTATCTCTGGCCTGGTTTGGGGAAGGAGGTGTCAGCTAGGCACACACAGGAATCTGGGGTCTAGTCCTGGCCCATCCCAGCTCTCTCATCCCAGGGCTGATTACTTCTCCTCTGGGGCCCCTCTTGGGGAGGTTCCCTCAGGGTGTGGAGAGAGGCCTGCTGGACCAGGCAGAAGGGCAGCAGTCCCTAGTTCTTGCTTCAGATGCACAGACAAACCAACAGCAGGGCATCCTGCTCAAAGCTCCCCTGTTGTCAGGGCTGCAGCCGTCACACAGGAGGACAGAGCCAGGGCCACGTGCAACCTGCCACCTGGAGCTTCCACCTCACCTCCCACAAGCTGCTGGCACTGGGAGGGAAGAGCTGGGTGAATTCTGGGTGGACACCAACTACTGTCCCTGTCCCCCATTACACAAATACACAGCCTTGACCAGCAAATACAAGATTAGAAAGAGGAAGGATAACATCAGTTCTGCCCAGAAAACCTCACTAAGGCTGGAAGAGGAAGTAAGGGTGTAATATTCCCCTTTACTCCCTGCCACCTGGGTAATGCTTTAAACAGAGAAACCTTTATCCTCTAAACTACCTGGGGCAAGAGGGCTGATCTGCACTGCACTCCCAACCTCCCATAACCTTATATAGACCCCAACCCTCGAGAAGGCTTCCCTCCGTTCTCTTCCCTTTGTGGTTGGGAGACAGAATTTACAGAAACCGTAATGGAGAGGATTTAGGCTGGATTTTTAGGAAGTTGGTCATAAGAGTAAGAATTCTGATGTGCAGGAATAAAGAATGAGCATAACCATGTCCTGGAGAGAGAACTTTCCATTCATCTGGGTGGGCAGGAGAACACCGAGATGATCTCTATCCCCAACTAGAGGGCTCAGAGGCTTAGCGGAGACCAATCCCATCTCGAAATTTTCCCTCAAGTCAGGGTGGGGCTAAGGCTTTGGGAACAGATATCCCACCCACAAGGCACATCCTGTTCAAATCCTTGATTTTCTTTCAGTTTCAGTCCCTCAGCTGCCTTGAGCCTTAAGTCAAAATGATACATGCTGCAAAGACAGTGCACAGAGAGTAGTGGGGCATGTGGACCCGGCCCCCACCCCTCTGCCAGGGCAAGGCACAGGGCAGGCAGCTTTTCCAACCTGCCCAGAGCCGGGACCCCTGGCCATGTGCATGGGCTTGGGGAGGCCCCCGTGGCAGGCTTGCAGGCTTGGCTACCCCAGCTGAAGAATCTGGTATTTCCTGTGGGACAGTTCATTCTTGACCTCCAGAAGAAAAACTGTTTCCCAGAGGTTTTTTTTGAGAAGCCTCATCCTGGTGGGGAGTTTTGAGAGGGAGATGAGGGGGATGGGAGAGGTCAGCAGTACTGCAGAGCTCTGCCTGGGAGAGCCCCTCAGGGCTGTGGCGGAGTAAGTGCTCCTGGGTCTGAAGCTCCCCCAGCTCTCCTTTTCTGAGTTGGGGGCAGAGGGGAGGAAGGGGATGTGGATGGAGGGAGGGAGCTTCCTGGAGGTTCTGCTACAGGGCTGCCTCAGTCAGCCTGACCCAGCCCACCTGGCAAGCCCAGACAGTACCACACATCTCCAGGTCACCCCCGCAGGCATGGTGCCCTCCTTGTTCCCCATAAGCCTCCAGGCCTCGGCAGACCTCTTCTGTGCTCCCAACTCTTAGCTCTTCCATGTCAAAGCCTGGATCACAGGGCCATTGCTGACTTGCTTGCCTCATCCCACACCAGCTCTCAGAGGGCAGTGACCCTGTCTATCACCAGTGTTTTTCCTGAGCCTGGAATGCAGTCACAGTAAAACATATTTGTCATTCTGAGACGGATGAAGGCATATTTCTGCAGCAGGTGATCTGGTAGGATTATGTAAGAAAAGGTCACAAACACTTAATCAAATATAACTTCCTGTTGAAAAAGATAATATATAGTTTCAGAAAAAAGAAAATTCATAGTTCTTCAAGTGGATTATGCACAAAACAAAAGGGGCTAGAATAATGTCACACTCATCATACATGCTGCATAAATCCACTTTTCTTAGGATAAACTTACACGGGTTTTTAAAAAGCCTTTGCAAATTTCTACCCTGAAGGCAATTAAAAATGAATTACCTATTCACAACAGCAACAAAAATGAATCCTCATTGTTAGACTGGGAAAAGTTTTGTCAGGGGGAGGAGCCTGGCCTGGAGACAGGAAAAAAGCATAATGATAAAGTCCTTCTCAGGCCACGACAGAGCTCCCCTCAGCTCCTGGGGCCATCCGCCTCCCACCCCTCAGCAGAGACAGGTGCAGGAAGGGCTGGGGAAAGACTTGGGGGCCTAGCTGCCCATGGCAGAGGGCAGGCCCAGCTGGTAGTAACGCTGAACCCCATCAGCCCTGCAGCTTTAGGGGTGAAGGAAGAGGAAGGAGACCTCCATGTGTCTGTGTCCTGCCAAGAATAAACTAGAGGTCACCTCCAGCCCATGACTGCCATACCACTTCTGCTCTCCTCAGCATGAAAGGGGGTTTACTAAATGGGGTGATGTAATCCCGTTTGGGGGGGTCTGTGGGCTACGAGCCCTATCTAAGCTACAGACATCGGAGAAGTCCCCTATAAACAGAGCTACCACTAGCAGTCGGCGCACGCAGATACACAGGTTGATGGGGAGGGGACAGTACAAGAATCTCATGGCCAAAGGTGAGTGACAACAGGAAGGCCTCCTAAAGGAAGTGAATCTTGTTTGTAGCAGAGCTGACAGGATGGGGATCAGTGCAGCGGAGCAAGAAGGGCTGCAAGCCAGGAAGCTGGGGGCAGGGCAGATGCCGAGCTGACGAGCTGCGAGCTGCGTGTGAAGGACGCAGGATGGTTGGCCAGCAAGTCACTCCCTCACCTTCCCCTATAAACCCCCTCCAACCACCAGCTTCTTTATTCCCACTGACACTACCACTGTGACCCCAGCCACTCAGACACCCACACTTAGTGGTCTTCTATTTCTTCATCTTCTTTACCTACCCCCGACCCTTATCCTGCCCTTCCCAGCCAGGCAACAGATGCTATTACTTCTGTCCTTGCTTCTCGAACTGGTCATTCCCTGTCTGTGGTCCTGGCTGCTATGCTAGTCTAGGCTTCGCTGTCTTCCTCCCTGACCTCTTCAGTGGGCTCTGTATTTCTCTTCTGCGCACAGACTCCACTAAAACCTCTAAACTGAGCTTCATGTACAGTGCTTGTCATTCCAAAATCTTGCATGATTTCCTTTTGCCTTAAGACTGGAGTTCCTTGGCAGGAGATAGGATGAAACTGGGGCCATGCTGTCCTCTCCAGCCCAGAACAAGCTGTTAGTAGGATGCCTCTGCTGCTGTGCTCCCCCCCCTGCCCCCGGAAGCCCATCCCCTCTGGCCTGCCTTCAGGGCTTAGATCAAAGTCCAGCACTCAGCTCCCTCTCTTCCCACTTGCAGCAGCTCCCCTCGACACACTCAAAGCACTTGTCAGCACTTGGCTCTAACAGTTTTACCACTGTAAGTGTGTCTTCTCTTTCCAGATCTATTGAGAGAAGAAGACCCACTCCATCTCTCAGATTGCTCTAATCCCTGCGGAGGGACCTGCTCCAGTGGTGACTGATAGACAAGGCCTTATAATAAGCTTTCCCCTTAACAATACACCACGCTCTTGAAGTCATGGTGAGTGAGGAGACAGAAGGTGGGGCTAATTTTTGAGACAACACACTCTCCTGTATGGAAGCAAGACAGGCTCATTTCAAGGTCTGCTTCCACCACTGCAGGGAAAATACCAAAAACCTGGCAAGGCTGGTGGCACCGTCTGTGTTTCAACCTTTGGACAATTGTTAACAAGATTGAGGAGTAAACAGTCATTAGTATCTTCTGTTGATAGACAAGTTCTCAGCTGCCACCAGTATTCTCATAGAATAACAGGAATTAACTAAGAGGTCATATAGCACAGCGGTCTAGGCAAGGCAACTCAGCCACCTGACTTCAAATCCTAGCTCTGTTACCCCCAGTATCTTCCATTTAGCAAGGTATGTAACTTCTCTGTTAGGTGGACAGTATAGTGGTCGTTGGGAGGATTAAATGGGTGAAAAGTTTAAGATGCCTAAGATAGTGTCTAGCATGTAGTGTTCAACAGATGTCAGCTATTCTTTAAACAAAAATTTAAAATATTTAGAAGCTGTCTTAACAGTGTGATCTGGAATGCCTTCCCACAGTTCCTGGTCACTCTCCTCTCTGTGTGCAGCCTTTCTTGGATCATTTCTTCTGCTGCTGCTCTGGATCTGAACTGCTCCCTCTGGGACGGTTTCCATGGGAAGGGAGGCTGGAGTGGCTAATGTCGCTAGGCTCTTTACCACTCAGGGGCCAGCAGGGAAAACATACTCCAGGCACTCAGGGCACAAGAAGACCGATGGCTCAGAAGGGTTTCTGAGACCAGGCCTGGGGTCTTCCTTGCATCGCTTAGTTGAGTGAATTGTTTGTAAGTAGCTGTTGATGGCTCTGGGTTTAAACCCCATGCAAGCCCAAGAGCAACTGCCCCAGCGGACTTAACCTCAGTTTTCCTGAGGCCAGAGCAGCCACAGACCTCCCATTGTGCAGGCCTGTGTGGCTGCACATGTCCTGAGGATGGTGGATGCCACCCTGCATCCTGCTCCAAGAGATCACCACAGGGCGACCTGGGAAATGCTCCCAGTCAAGGTTTCTGATCAGTTTTACCAAGAGCTTTCCAAGTGGGAGAGCCCCACATGGGTGGCAGGACAGGCTGTGGCATCCACTCCTCTGGACATCTCACCCCAGCGCAATAATCCCCATGCCTCAGGGGAGGGGGGCTGAGCCAGCAGAGGTGGGGGATGGAGGATTTGACTTCTGGAGGACCCTGCCAATCTGAGGACATCCACATGGAAAAGTTACTGCGTCAACACATTAGCAGAAACTAACACACTTTTCTCTCTGCCAGCCAATATCCCCTTCACTCCTTCAGCACTGAGATTCAACATGCTCAGCGGCTCCAGATGTGCTGTCCAAGATGTAGAGGGAAGACAGACCCTTACTGGGAGCTGAGAGGGATTCTGCCATCTTCAAATGCTCCATTCCCGCTTGTGAGGGGAAGGCAGGCAGCGTTAGAAGGTGAGGGAGGGAGTGGAGAGTGCTCCAGGGGACAGTGAGGGGAGCTGCCCATGGGGAGAGCACTCTGATGCCTCAGCTGACTTGGATATGACCAGACCTGTCCACTCCAGCCTCTTCTGTGGCTGCCCTCTTCCCCTCAAGGGTGAAATGTCACTTCCTGGGAGCTTCTTTGTACCCTGCCCTGGCTAGAGCCACCAGCATCAGCTCAGGCAGGACTCTATTCTGCCCTGGCAACCTATCCCTCCGCTGGCCGCCAGAGTGGGGTGTGGAGGTTGGCCGGCTTTGGAGCTCCCACCCAGACTTGGGATTTACAAAAGCACTTCAAACCAAATCAAGGATCCAGAGAAAATACTCCTGTGTCACCCTCATCTCTTCTTCAAGTATAAACTGACCCATCTGAAAACTCCAGACCCCAAAAGTCCACACAGATGGAAGGATTTGGGGCCCCCCTCCTCTCCCCCACCATCCAAGAATGTGAAATACCAGCAAACAAAAGTCTCATCCAAATTAGGAAGCGAGCAGCTCTGTCTGCCCATGTGTGTGTGCTGTAGGGGCTGTTTTAGGATTTTGGCTTTCCCCACAGATCCCTTCAAACCCACCATGCTATCAAGACTTAAGTTATTGTTGACCCCAACTCAGAGCTCCGTGCCACCTGATCACTGTACACCCTTCCCCAAACCCAAGATGCTGCTCTAAACAGCTCCTGACTCAGAGCTCCTCCTGGCTCCAGCCTCCCTGTCCCCCACCTCCAAGCCTGTGAACAGAGCCCTCTCCGTGCCGGACCTGGGAATCAATTCAGGCTCAGGTCTCCTCTGGGGAGCCACAGATGGGTGTGCCATGAGAGGTCTCTGCCAGACAGACACCAAGATGTGGGCATGTGCCACAAAGACCAGGATCCCAGCCCTTAGCCCCAGCCATGGTGTATGTACCCAGGGACCCTGAGTAGGGGACCTATTCTTGAGTGAGCAGGAGACAGGGGCCCGGCACTCCCACCCAGGGTACGGGCTGCTAACAGGGGCAGTGAGACCAAGGCTCCACGAGCTAGCAGTGGCCCTGGTACAGAGGCCCCTTCTTCCCCAACCCCCACACTCATTTACCTTCTTGGGAGAGGATGATGAACTTGGTGGTCTTGAGGGTCTTTCCATTCAGCGTCCAGGTGATGGTGGCTGGGGGGTCAGAAGACACCTGGCACTGGAGCAGCAGCTTCTCGCCCTCTGCCACACGAGCATCTTGCAGCTTCTTCTGGAAGGCTGGGGCTGTCCCCTGGCTCTCTGATCTTTTTTCATTATCTGTGGTCCCTATGTGCCCTCTCTTGCAGTTCACATCATTCTTAACATCTTTCTTGAGTTCTTCTTTGCTAGTGGATGTCAGAGTCTCATCAGGCTTGGCATTGCCCGTGGGCTTTGCGGTCTCAGAAGGCAAGGCATTGCCCATGGGCTTTGGGGTCTCGGCAGGCATGGCATTGCCTGTGGGCTTTGGGGTCTCAGCAGGCTTGGCATTGCCTGTGGGCTTCGGGGTCTCGGCAGGCTTGGCACTGCCCGTAGGCTTTGGGGTCTCAGCAGGCTTGGCACTGCCCATGGGTTTCAAGGGCCCTGAGGGCTGTGCATTGCTCAGGGGCTTGGAACTTTCCACTGCCTTGGCATTCAAGGTCTCAGCACTGCTGCCACCATTCTCTGCTGGTAATTTCTTCTTGCCACCCAGCACTGAGCGAAAATCCGGGGTGGCAGATTTTGGCGGTGGCACCTTCTCAGGCACAGGGGCCTTGGGAGTCCCCTTCTTGGCCAGGACGGAGCGGAAATCGACCTGCTGGGGACTGTGCACCTTCCTCTCTTCCTCGGACACAGTCTTTGGCTTCACTTGCCGCTGCAGGTTGGCACGGAAATCCATCTGCTCGGCTGGGATCTCCTTCAGGTCGTCTTCTGATAGGGTCTTGGTACTCACCTTCTTCCCCAGGAGGTCTCGGAAGTCCAGCTGCTCCACCTCCTGCTGGCGGATCGCCTCCTCAGTGTGCTGCCTCGTCTCCACACGCCTCTTCAGCACCCCTCGCACGTCCTCGCCGTCTTCCTCCTCTGGCCAACCCTGCCCTCTTGCTGGCCAGCCAGGCCTCAGGGTCCCATAGTGGTCACCACCACCACTATCAGCACCAACTCCTCCACCACAGAGGCCCTCACAGCTGGCAGGCTCCCTCCCCCTGCAGCCAGTGAAGGGAAAAAGGAAAGTAGCAGGAAGAAAAGGGGCTGGGTAAGAAAGGAACGTCAGGGGAGAGCAAATCCCTGAGGCTGGGAGGGTAGAGGGGAACGGGAGGGGAGGGGTGGCCGCAGCCAGGCTGTGTTTATAGAAGGGAACATTGGTGAGAGGCGCTCGCTTGCTTAGTTGGTTTATTGCATCGGTAATGACTTCAGTAGCCTTATAAGGGTGTGTACAAAAAAAAAATCACCCCCTCCTTCCCCTGTTCTCCCTCCCTCATTCCCTTTCCAATCTCTCCCTTCTGGCTTTGGCAGCCTCATCTGCAGGACACAAACAATCTAGGGCTGCTGGGCTAGGGCTGTGAGGGCCAGGAGGAAGGTGGGGTTGGGGGCACAGCCAGGTGGGGCAGCTCCTGGGGGCACTCACCTCGGGAGAGCTTTGGCAGGACTGTTCTGTAGCATTAGTGACACCTGGCAACTGCATTCGCCAACCCGGTTCCTAAGGAATTCCAAAGACCAATAAAGATCAAGAGGTACTCTGGGCAAAGGCCCTGTTCAGTGTGGACTTGATCACAGGCTGCTGGCCACCGGGGAAGATGGAAGTCGCCAGCTTGGCTGCGACATTCACCCCAGACTTAGATTTAGGGCAGGACCCTCTCACTCTGTGGTCACCCTTTATTTTCTCGGTTCTTATTTAAAAAGAAGAAGAAGAAAAAAGAATCTTTGGACAACCGATAAGGCAGGCATCCAGAAGTAGGAACACTTTTCTGTAAGTATATAATATAATCAACCAACCAACCAACCAATAAAGGAGAAGGAGAAAGGCTAATCCTACTGGGGACTGTGATGGAGCAGCTAGGTCTAGACAGACAGGCTCTGGTTGTAGCCCTGCCCAGTGACCTTGACTGACTCCATGCTCTCTTAACACAGAGGTAGTTCCTTTCCCTCTCCTGCACAGGAATGGAAGCACCCTCAACACCCACTCATTAATAATGCTCTCAGATCAGAACTTTCTGTGTTAAAAACCTAACAAGTGTTTTCCCACATGAGTGGCCCTTTCTCTTCTTCCTTCAGTTTGGGAGGGCTCTGGATTCTTCATGTCCATAAACCCGCTCAGTCTCCTGCTGGTGCACAGAAGCTCAGGCCCCCTGTCTGGCTGCAGCACAGTGGATTTGCAGCAGATCGTCCCTCCAACCCCATAAGGCTGCCACCTGCTGGCATTTCTGAGCTCTGACCAGCCAAGAAGATTCTGCTCAGGCAAGGGGAAGGGGTGGGGGCAGGTCTGAGAGCCAGAGGCAACTTGTGATGGTTATAACACCTGCATTTCACACAGCGCCCTCCAGCTTCCATGACGCCCACCCCCAGTTCTTTCTTGATATCCACAGCATGTCAGAGAGGTATAGAGTACTGCCATGCCCAATTTTAAAGATAAGGAAAGGGGCCCTGGGGTGGGACCCTCAGGGTCTCTGACAACAGAGCTCCCACTCATGCCCCTGGAAGTGCTGTCTCACTAGCACTCAGACCCAGCAGCAGATGTGCTAAGCTCTGTGACAGATTCTTTACATGAGCCATCTCATTTAATCTTAGGACAGCTCTGTGACATTAGAGTTCGCACTGTTTTTGTAAGGTAAAAAAAAAATGAGGCTTATAAAGGTGAAGTAGGCCAGGCGCAGTGGCTCACGCCTGTAATCCCAACACTTTGGGAGGCTGAAGTGGGAGGACTGCTTGAGCTCACGAGTTTGACACCAGTCTGGGAAACACAGGAAAACCCCATCTCTATTTAAAAATAATAATACTAAAGGTCAAGTTTAAATAATTTGCCTAAACTCACAGAGCTTGCTAGTGGGGGGAGGAGTTGGGACCTGTGACCCTATGACCTTTGCACCCCACCCTACTGTGCTTATCAGTACAAATCTGGTCTGGGATATTCGTGTGTCCACACACATATGTATATATCAACCATTCACATGATGCACACATACACTGGTCTAGCTGGTGGGCACCTGTACCTGCAGGTCCATGTTTGGGAATATGTGTACATATGAGTTATACCTGTGTGGACAGGCATCTGAGCATGCATTCTTGTACATTATGCTGGCATGTGTGGGTCTCCTGCTCACTCTTCCTGGCCTCCCTCCAGTGGATGGACACTGGCAGCCCATGGCTTGGCATAGGATTCTCAGGGGCTCTGGGGTGCTGCCCACTGTTGGGTGCTGGCATTCATTTAAAGCAAGGAGAAGTCAATTGTTGCTATTGTCCAGGTCTCCTCTCACCCGCTGGGCTCCCCTCCTTTGTCCTTTTCCCCAGCTCCCTCATGCCGTCCCAGGCTGTGCTGGTGCAGGTGCCTTCCTGGCTGCCTCAGCTCCTTCACTTCCCTCTCCTCCCCAGCCATGCCTCCCATAGTCTGTCCTCTCCCAGCCACGCTCCTCAACACTCAGGCTCTCAGAGGGCACAGATTCAAGGCAGAGGGAATCTCATGTCTGGAGAATTTTGAGTTCAGGATGTTCCTTTGCTCAACAAACAGCAATTAGAAACCTCATGGGTGCCAGGCCTTGGGAAGACTAAGAGGTCCTCGGTGCATCCCAGGCTCTCAACACTCAAAAATGCTTATGGACTATGGGTGAGCTTGCAGAATAACCATGTGAGGTCACCCTGCTTCTGCCAGGCTGCTGGCCAGTGTCAGGCCACTCTTTTCCTACTTTTAAGTACAGCCTCGTAGTGCCTGGGTTGACATGGAGCAGGAAGATGAGAGCCCAAGGGCTGTGTTTGCCTGGCAGCCCTTTCAGCATCTCCTCAGTGGAGTTTCATCCTATCACCAGTAGAACACAGCCCAGATGCAAACATCAGGAGCAGACACTGCCCAGATGGCTGCTCTACCCCAGCTGGACTCCTCAGAGGTTTTGGCGGTAGCCAGCCCTGTTCCCCAAGCTGGAGTAAGCCATCTCTCCCCATTGTTAGGGCAGGTAGGGGCTTCTGTCACTTTCCATGACCTGTGCTCAAGGTGGGGATCGCAGACTCAGATAAGTCTCTGGAGGGCTCCTGCCCAATCCACTCCGGGCCTTACCCTGTGGCATCCATCAGTCTAAGGGGTCAGAAGAAGGTGGAGGACTTGGGATACCAAGGCTGACCTATTAAGTGGATCATCCGGTGGCAGGGGTGATCTAGTGGTAGCTGTTCCTAGAGCCACACACTTAAATCTCTGCTGGGCCTTTAAGGCAAACCATGGGTTCATCTGCCGCCTATAAAGTTCATAGTGGCCTTCTGCCTGGGACCCACATGTCAGATCACCTAAGCTGCTGGAACAGGGTCTTGGGGCTATCTTTGACATCTGCACACACCCAGTTACAAAATCAGGGCTGGGGCTGAAGATTAGGCCCCATCCCGGGAACTGTCACAGAGCATACGGGGCTATCATCCTATATGCTGAACCTTTCACAAACAGAGTCCTTTTGCCTCTGCTTACTAAGCCCTGAATAAGAGATCTGCTCTTTGGTTACGAAGCCTTGGATCCTGTCCTACCCTGAATCATTTACCTCTTGGATGGGTTTTATACGTAAAAATCGGTTTAAAGAACTAATTTCCTAGCAAGTATCAATTTTTTCAAGTATTACAGCTGGAATTTTGAGATTTTTGTCATTTCCCCTTTTGGTTCCCCTTACAACCCTAGCAGGGACAGGCAGGATCTGCCCACCGGACCCCCATCTTCCTCCCAGCCATCCAGTCGTTTCCCTCGAAAGGCACCCTGCCCTGGGTCTATGCTGCTGGAGGAGCGAGGTCTCTGGCAGGCCTGCCACATACTCTCAGGAAACTCTCCACTGATTTGCTGCTTCTCAGTTGGGGACAAAGCTAAGGCCAAGGCAGTGGCTTCCCAAAGGAAGGAAGAGGCTGGACTTTGGGGAAGAAAAAGAGGCAAAGGCTGCACAGGTGGAGGATCTAGTGTGGTTTCCCAGGTCCTTCTAGTTCCCCGTGCACTTGAGAGAAACTCCCCACACACAGCCATAAGGGATGGAAGAGCATCTGATTTAAGTCAAAAAATGAGGACTTGAACTTGGGCTCTGTTACTTGCCTTTGGGTGGCCACGAGCAAGTCCATGACCCTGAGACCTCAGTTTCCCCCATTATTAAATGATGATGAGGCTAGATAACTTCTGAAGCTCCTTCCAGCTGGGACAGTCTAAATTTTATGACTGTCCCCAGCTGGCCCCAGACAGTCTGCCTACTGACCTCCTGGTGCACGCCTCCTCTCTGGCCTGGCAAACTTCCCACAGCCTTTTGCTTGGCTCTGCCCCCACCCCACCCTTTCTTGCTTGGCCTACTCAACAGTTAAGCCTTATCACATTGGCCAAGACTCAGCCTTCCTTTCCCATCAAAATCACACAATCCACAGCTGGTTGTGGGATTCGTCTATAGGATGTCAGGCTTGAGTAACATAAGAATTATCTCAACGTGCTACTCCTTCTATACAGACAAGATCATCACCAGGTATTTTCGCACATCACCAGTTTTTTCTTTGTACTGACTTAAGGAGTAAGCATGCACCTTCCCTCCATTTTGGAGTAATAACCAGTTCAAGCATAAGGCAGAGGCAGTTGATGTGTTCTGAGCATACTGCTAATAATAGTAGGGTGACCAGCAGCTCAAAAGCATCCCATCAGCTGACCACAATAGGCATGTCATTCAGCTCAGCTGAGATTAGCCTTGCCCAAATCAGCAGAACTTTCTAGGAGACCCAAAGATTCCTAAGAAATAATAAAACTGCTTAAAAAAAAAACCAACTAGCTATTTTTAATTGTTATTAAGAATTTGGGTGGTTTGTTATGCAGCAAAAGATAACTGATACAAGCATAAAGCACATGGTCACAAAGGACCTAAGGGGATGGGGTATGTATCCGCTTTTACAGCAGCCTTGGCATTTAGCTCTAGAGCCTATTTGTAGCTCAGAGCTGTGAACATAAAGGGCTCAGTATGGGGAGATGGTAAAGTAAAGGAGAGAAAGCCCCTTGCAAAGTGGTCAGGCACCCAGGCCAGGACAGCTCTAACCATCCTCAGGGTGGGACACGACCTCCTATTTGTAGAATAGGTGAGGGGCAGACAAATGCTCTTCTTCGATGCTTACACCAACCCCAGGACCCACAGAAGGCATCCTGTCTCCATCAGTCCAGGGTTGGCATAGAATTTTAAGAGACAGCATTTTCAAGGTAAAAGAGCATTTCTGAAGCACATTCCTTTAATAAATAGCTACCAATTGTGGACTATGGGCTAGACACTGTTCTAGGCCTGGGAATGTAGCAGTGTGCTTCATGGAGCTGACCTTCCCGTGTGACCTGAAAAGGTGAGAAAAAACTAATACTTTCCCCATTGAAAAGTTAACTTGCTGTGGTGGTTTAAAAATGTCTGCAAATTCTTCTAAGAGGTGGAACTGAATTTACCTCCCCTTGAGAATGGGCTGTACTTAGTGACTCACTCTAACAAAGTCAGAAGTGATGGTGTGTGGCTTCCAAGAGTAGGTCTTAGAAGACACCGCAAGCTCCGAGCTGGGCTCCCTCTTGGATCACTAGCTCTGGGGAAGTCAGCGGCCATGCGGTAAAGACACTCGAGCAGCCCCACGGAGAGGTCCACAGGGCAAGGAGCTGAGTCCTCCCACTAACAGCCAGTGAGGAGCCGAGGGCCCCTCCAACAGCCAGTGAGGAGCTGAGTCCCCCCACCTCCAACCAATAACCAGTGAGGAGCCGAGCCCCCCCCCAACAGCCAGTGAGGAGCCAAGGGCCCCCGCCAACAGCCAGTGAGGAGCTGAGTCCCCCCACCTCCAGCCAGTAGCCAGTGAGGAGCCGAGCCCCCCCCCCCCCAACAGCCAGTGAGGAGCTGAGCCCTCCTGCCACAGTGATGGGAGTGAAACTTGGAAGCGGGTCCTCCAATGTCAGTCAAGCCTTCAGAGACAGAAGCCCCTGCTGATGGCTTGACTGCAACTTCAAAATCATCCAGCTAAGCTGCTTCCAAATTCCCAGCTGGGAGATGATAAATGTTTCAAGCTGCTAAGTTTCAGGGTAATTTGTTACACAGCAATGGGTAACACACACATTCCCTCTATCCCCCTGCTTTTCCAACTTTAATCCATTCCTCCTTCCTTCATACTCACCATAAGCCACATAACAGGGGAACAAGGATGTAACAAGACAGAGGATTCTGGGTAACTGAGCTCAAAAGGGAAGGTTCTCAATGGACACTTGCTATTCTGAAGTAGAAGAAGCAAAAGCTTGTGAGCAGCACCGAGCCTGCGCTTGCTTTACCTGGACGTCCAAGCCCCACATGGGTTTGTGCTGCTGCTAGCTTCTCAGACCCGGGTTAAGGGAGCTAGGAATTTGGAGGGAAGGGTTGAGGGAGGCTGGCAGGACATGGAGACTTACTTGAGCAGGATCTCATATCGGCCGGCATGCCAGGGCTGCACGTTCTTTAGAACCAGGGTGAACACATCCTCATTCTGAAGCACCTCGAAGTGGCCAGTATCTCTGGAGAGGGCTTTGCCATCTCGCAGCCAGTGCACGGTAGGAAAGGGGTCACCAGCTATGGCGCAGGAGATGAGGACACTCTGGCCCAGGGAGGCTGTCACCGAGCGAGGCTTACTGATGAACCAGGGCTGGGTGCCATCGTGAGGCTCTGGAAAGTGGCAAAGGGCAGAGCTAAACCGGGAGGCCCCTGAGCAGGCAGTGTTCACTCAGTTCTCCATGGTGGTGAAGGGTGGGAAAACAGCATGTCACCCAAGTAACAGCTTGTCCAGAAATCACTGCGATTGGACACACAAATGCAGCACATCCTTCTCATTGCAAATCCATCTTGTATACACTCTCGGAGGATAATATTAACATGATTGTATATCCAAAGTCAGGGGAGGTAGCCCAGAAGGCCCAGGGGCACCGAGCCAGGTGCCAATGATCCGCATACCATGTGTGTGATTAAGGGTTGCCACTCACTTCATGTGTGCCTAACTTGCCTCTCCTCTTATATATATTATCTAATGGCAAGGACCCTGTTAAGCCCATAACTTACCTCAAAAGCTATTGCTGCCAGATTGTTAAGTGTCTTACAGATTTCCCTCTTAGTACTCTATGCAGCCTGGCACCAGTAACCCAGAGAAGGCAGGGACTTAAGAAAGCTGGGAAGGGCAGCCCCACTCCACCAGAGCTTGCAATGTTGGACAGGGAGATGGCCTCTGAGGCTGGGTGGGACTGAGAGACCAGAGGGTCCCCAGCACAGTGGGAACAGAGTAGGCTCATGTGATTTCCTTGCCTCCAAATCACTTTTGGAGAGGCTGCAGCCGCACCTCCTTCCCATTCGCACCGAGCAGGTCAGCCTCACCTTGTACCGTGAGCACGGCCTCAGTGCGGACCTCTCCAGCGCTGTTCCAGGCCTCGCAGGTGTATGTGCCCGTGTCCTCTGGGAACACTTCCTGGATACAAAGGCTGTGCTGAGTGCCTCTTTGTTCAAAGTGGAAGTCCTCTGACTCTTGGATCTCATTCCCGTTGTGTAGCCAGATGACTTCAGCAGGTGGATTCCCTGAACCAGGAGGAGGGGAAGGGGGACTGGTTAGGGGAATAGGTCCTATCCCTAATAGGAAGGACTGGTCCTTCCCTGGCCATGCAGCAACTCTGCACTTAATACAGTGATATTGTATGAAACACTCCAACAACTCTCTATGCTTCACCTTCGCCATCTGTAAAATAGGAATGCTAACACGATCTACCTCGTGTGTTTCTTGGGAGGACAAAATGAGTCAATCAAACCTCCCTTAGCAGCCCATTAGGACAGCAGATTAGAGCATCTGGCACAAAGGAAACACTCCATACATGTTCATCAGAATTATTTAACATAAGATTTGGGGAAAATACTAAGAACCCAGACACAAAAATATGATTTCAGAGATGAAACAGAAAGCTTTCATCATCAGGAAGAATAGTTTTTAAAATCAGAATTCAAGCTGCTTGATAATCCCAAGTGGTAACTGGACTCCTGCGTCAAAACTGAATGTGTTTTCTGCTCTGCACTGCTTCACATGGTGCACCCAGATCTAGGCAATGGTAACTCCCTTGCAAATTTTCAGCAGAAAGAGAACTCAGGTAGCATTTCATTTTGCTATCGCACAAATGTCATCCCAGGGTAAAGAGAGGCACCAGCTTGAGCACGATTTCCAAACGTGGCTCTTGGTGAATAGCATTTTCAGTTTTTACTAGTCTACTTTTCTGAGCAGTTTCTAGGGGGTTGTTGGAGCATAAAACCATGGGCGTCTGTGAAGCTTTCCTCTGATGTAAGAGCTGAGCCATTAGGCTCTACTTTAGAGGAGCACGGGCCCTGAAGGAGGCCACTGAGGCAGGCTGTATGATACCAGGCCCTGGAGAGGCTCAGGAGAGCGCATGGCATGTCTGCCATGGGTTAGACATCAAATACCTTGAGGGCAGGTGCAGAGCACTTCCAATCTCTTTCAACTCAAGGACTCAGTGTGTAGCACAGTGAGTGTGGACAGGGGAAGGGACCCAGCCCTCTGCCTAGGACCACCAAAGGATGGCCTGCAGGAGCAGGGAGTCCATCTGAGCGTACCTAAAAGGGCAAGTACACTGGTTCTCTGACAGTCCATCTTTTTTGCGTATGCAGCTCAAGGGGGACCAAAAAACCAGGAAAGCAACCTTCAGACTGTCAGAGGCACTGATCAGTGGCCAACTACCGCTTATGCACTCAATGGAAAACTCTGGCTCCTCAGCCAGAGTTTTCCATTGAGTGCCAGGATCTTCTCTGGGCTCCTCTCACTCACCTCTAGCAAGCACTGTGATATCTCAGACCAGGATACTAATCACTTGCTCTTGTTTCCCTGACTCTGTTTTAGAAGAACCTCTGCTTTATCCTCTCACCTTAAAATCTGAATAGAGCAACTGAGAACATCTTTCGAGATTTGAGAAGTTCTCATATAATTTGGTTTTGTCTTCAAAACCTTCCAGCTACACTGGCCACACTCTATTTTCCAATTAATCTCTCACTGCTCTAGCTATATGGCCATCACCTTTCTTTGGACCATTTAATCATGAATCCAGAAAATCCTATCCAGAGAAGGCAGAAAAGAGAGGACAAGAGTCTCCATTTCTTTGGGTCCATTGTCTGAAAGTCCCATCTGATTTTCTGGTGGATCAATGATCTGAGCAGGTCCTCGAGGAACAACACCCATCACAACTGAGACCAGTTTCATGTTAATCCCTGAGAAAGAGCTGCAGAGACAGACCTGACACTTGGACTGTCATAGTGACCTGGCTTCCATCCATGACTTTGAGATCAGAGAGGCCCTGCAGGAAGATGGGTGCAGTGGGCTTGCTGGGAGCCACGGGCAGAAGGTACTCACTCTTCCTGCTACTTTTCTTTTCTGTGTGGTAGAAAACAGAACATGGGGTGAACATTAATGCATTCATTCAACAAACACAGACTAAATGACCACTTGGTACATGACTGCGCTGATGCTCAGGTTCCCACCAGAAGCTGGCAGCTAACAGAGAAAGAATGTTTGGAGTTCCTGGAGATCATTAAGAACAAGATGCCTCCCATTTCTCAGCTTGGCAATGATGATGTTCTTGCCTGACAGCCAGGAGTCAACAAGGAGCTCTCATGAGTTTGTGAGTTTTTAAAATATTTATTTTTCAAATAAGTGATACACTCACATGGCACAAAATTCAAAAGGTACCAAAGAGTGTGAAAGTCTCCCTCCCACCCAATCCCCCAGCCACCAAGCATCTCTCCTCAGAGGCAACATATTTTCAGTTTCTTGTTCATCTTGCCACAGATGATCTACGTGTGTAACATATAGAAGCAAACAGGTATTTATTTTCTTCTTAGAAAAGTAAATGAAAACACATTACACAAAATGATTGGCATGTTTTTAACTTAACAATACATGTTGGTATCTCTCATAAGACAGAACTGAAGAGCTTCTTTATCATTTTCTATAATTATATGGTGCTCCATTCCCATCCTAGGAGGTTTTAAACACCTTAAGAAAGCCAAAGACACTACACTTATTAGAACAGCTAAAAATAAAAAGACATCACATCCCAAGAATTGGTCTTGACAAGGATGTGGAGCAACTTGCAACTCTCACACATGACAGGTGGCACAGAACCTTCTGGAAACAGTTTAGCAGTTTCTTAAAAAGTTAAACATATACTTCCTTTAGGATCTAGTCATCTACTCCTGGGTATGTTCCCGAGAGACACGCAAGCACATATCCATACAAAATCTTGTACAAAAACTTCCAGAGCAGCTTCATTCACAATAGCTGCAAACTAGAAATGACCCAAATGTCCATCAACTGGTGAGTAAGTAAACAAAGTGTGATGTATCCACACAATGGAATACTACTCAGCAACAAGAAAGGATGAACTACTGAGGGCACTGCAACAGGGACGAATCTCACAATAATTATGTTGAATGAAAGAGACCAAGCTGTAATCCCAGCTACTTGGGAGGCTGAGGTGGGAGGATCACTTAAGCCTGGGAGGTTGAGGCTGCAGTGTGCCATGATCACACCACTGCACTCCAGCCTGGGAGACAGAGCAAGGCTCTGTCTCTCTCTCTCTCACACACACACACACAGAAGAAACAAGACAAGGAGAGAGTACGTATTAGATGACTCCATTTCAATGAAATTCTAAAACATGCAAAGTCCAAGGACAGAAAGCAGGTCAGCAGTGGCGTGGGACAGGGGATGTGGGTGTTGGATCATAAAGGGGCATGAGGAAACATTTAGGGGGCAATGAGAAGTTCACTTTAAAAAATCATGGCAAAGGTTTCATGAGTGTGGACTTATGTGAAAACATCAAACTAAACACGTTAAGTATATGTAGTTTATTGTACATCGTAACACCTCAATAAAATCTGGGAGAAAAAAATCAATTTCTCTGAGAGAGGGAGGGCATCAGCAAGTTGAGGAGGAGGGTGGAAGGCTGGCCGCTCACTCCCATCCAGTTTCTTGTGAAGATGGGTGAGTAAACAGCCTTTCCTCATTCTTGGAACCCCCACCTCCCAGGAGCTGAAGGGGAGCGGGTGTGGAGGGGCTGGCCCTGCCGTCTGCGTCTCACAGGGGATGGCCCTGGTGCAGGACAAGCCATGGCTGCCCAGCCTCTGGTCTTTCCCTTGGTCCACTGACTTTCAGTAATGCCATTTTAGCTTTTTTTGTTTTTGTTTTTGGCAGTTGCAGCTGTTGAGAAGGAGAGGGTTAGGATATCACTAACTTAAACCCTCAGTTTCTAGGGAAAGGGCCACTGGCATTTTGAGTTATTAACATAGGATCACAAATACTAGACCTTCTTCAGGAAGTGGAGCCATGGAGAGATTTCCAGGGTATGTAATGTATCTGGGCAGGTCTCAACTCCAAAGTTGCCACTGAATTTTTTTAAATTTATTTTATTGCATTTTAGGTTTTGGGGTACATGTGAAGAACATGCAAGATTGTTGCATAGGTACACACATGGCAGTGTGATTTGCTGCCTTCCTCCCCATCACCTACATCTGGCATCTCTCCCCTTGCTATCTCTCCCCAGCTCCCCACCCCTCACCGTCCCTCCCCTATTTCCCCCCAACTGACCCCAGTGTGTAGTGCTCTCCTCCCTGTGTCCTGGTGTTCTCATTGTTCAACACCTGCCTATGAGTGAGAACATGCGGTGTTTGATCTTCCGCTCTTCTGTCAGTTTGCTGAGAATGATTGTTTCCAGGTTCATCCATGTCCCTACAAAGGACACAAACTCATCGTTTTTGATGGCTGCATAATATTCTGTGGGTATATGTGCCACATTTTCCCTGTCCAGTCTATCATCGGTGGGAATTTGGGTTGGTTCCAGGTCTGTGCTATTGTAAACAGTGCTGCAATGAACATTCGTGTGCACGTGTCCTTATAGTAGAACGATTTATAATCCTTTGGATATATACCCAGTAATGGGATTGCTGGGTCAAGGACTTCATGACCAAAACACCAAAAGCATTGACAACAAAAGTCAAAATAGACAAATGGGACCTAATCCAACTCCACAGCTTCTGCACAGCAAAAGAAACAGTCATTAGAGTGAATCGGCAACCAACAGAATGGGAAAAAATTTTTGCAGTTTACCCATCTGACAAAGGGCTGATATCCAGAATTTACAAAGAACTATAACAGATTTACAAGAAAAAAACTAACAAGCCCATTCAAAAGTGGGCAAAGGAAATGAACAGATACTTTACAAAAGAAGACATACATCAGGCCAACAAACATATGAAAAAATGCTCATCATCACTGGCCACTGAATTTTTATCCGTTGCCACTGAAAGTGAAATCAGGCCTACTGTGGAACTCTCCTAGCACAGCCTCTGGGAACCTGGATGGGGAGAGGCTGGGAAGGCCCAGGAGGCCGGAGGCAAACTTCCCCCAAAGCAGGTGCCGTTGAAGGGCATGGAGCCTGAGTGTGAGAGCAGGTAACCCTCCACGGTCCCCTTGGAAGATGGGGCTCTCAGGCCCCTGCTGCTCTCCAGTTCTCCAGACTCAGCATCGCAGCCTTTGACGGAGGGCAGCCACGGGCTTTGGCAGAAGGCGCAGGGACTGGGCTTGGGGGCACAGGATTGGAAATGCATAGATCTATCTCAATTCTCTCGCTAGGCTGCAGCAGTCAGGAAAGCTGGCTGCCTCGGGAGAGTTGAGGAATTTCCTGTCTTGCACAGACTGAGAAGGCTCAAGGACAAAATGTTTTTGTCTTTCCACAGCACTCCCTGTTCCTGCCGCTCTGTGATCTCAGCGAGTCTCCAGCCTCACAGAGCTTTGTGCAGATGGGCTCAAATTCCTAGGTGCTGTGGAATGTCACCAACTCCAGAGCACGTTTCTTCAAGCTGATGGCAGTCCCCTCTTCGACCCCACCTTCTCTGGGCTCTTCCCACAGCCCCTGTTTCCTGGTCTGGGGTTTGGCAAAGCCAAGTCACCCTGTGGGTCTCAGCCATCGGGGCTAAAAGCCTGTCTGCACTTCCCTCCCCTGGGAGCTCAGAAGTATGCATGAAGGGGTGGTGTGGGAGCGGCTCCCACCCGGCAGCTCACTGGTTCCACCTGCAGATGTGGAGGGGATCCCGGCCTCAGGCAAGTCTCTGCCTCGGTGTGAAGCCCAACTTCCTCATCAGTCTCCAAGGGGAGTCATGGTATCATCACAGGACTTTGGGTAGTTGTAAAGAGATCATAGGTAAAAATACTTTGTAAAACCATTCATTATCAATGAGAACATTTGTATGAGGCTGGCATGAGAGCTGACTCACACTTACCACCTGGGCTCAATTACTCGATGGGTTTATCGGCAGCAAAACAACCAATGGAGTCTGGGCCTCACCCAAGGTTGTGGAGTCCTATCTATATGACCTGAGGCAAATACTGTTAGGAATACAAATGCGTTGCTTAAAAATATCAGGGGATACATTACTGGGTATATACTCAAAGGATGATAAATCATTCTATTATAAAGATACATGCATACGTATGATCACTGCGGCACTGTTTACAACAGCAAAGACTTGGAACTGACCCAAATGCCCATCAATGATACACTGGATAAAGAAAACGTGGCACATGTACACCATGGAATACTATGCAGCCATAAAAAAGTTCGTGTCCTTTGCAGGGACATGGATAAAGCTGAAAACCATCATTGTCAGCAAACTGACACAAGAACAGAAAACCAAACACCACATGTTCTCATTCATAAGTGAGTGTTAAACAATGAGAACACATGGACACAGGGAGGGGAACATCACACACCAGGGCCCATTGGGGGTTGGGGAATTGGGGAGGGATAACATCAGGAAAAATACCTAATGTAGGTGACAGCGGATGGATGTAGCAAACCACCATGGCATGTGTATACCTATATAACAATCTTGCACAATCTGCCCATGTACCCTAGAACTTAAAGTACAATTTAAAAAAAAAACAAAAAACAAAAAAGACAGAAACAAAAGAAAAAAGTATACCATGGGATATATCTCAACATAAATTGAGGACAAGTTTTCATTGCACCCCCTCCAGGAGCGTGAGTGAGTGAACTTGCAGGGAACCGGCAGATCTGCAGACATTTAGCCCTGGTGACACTCATCGCCTCTGGCCCTGTGTTTTGTTCCCAAAGCCCTACAGCAAGAACAAAGGGAAGATGGAAAAGATAGAAATGATTGGGAGTAAATGTTCAGAACCAGACTGTTTCCAGCCTGCAAGGGGGAGACCCCAGTCCCAACCTACCACTCCACTGTACTGGGGTAGAGTCCAGGACAGAGACTTAACTAAGGTGAAGTAACTTGGCTAACGTCATGGAGCCAATGTGGGCAGACCCAGAGCTCGTGCCCAGGCCTTCTGACAACAAGGCCGGGATGTTCCGTGGGCGTCTCTTCAAAGGGAACCAGTCTCCTCCGATGGTGCCCATGGTGACTGCTCCAGGACAAACACACTGTCAGCTGACCCACATCCTGGATCCTTGACAACTCAGAAAAACTAAAGCAGAACAGACAAACCAGGTGAAAAGGGCAACGTGCGTGCGTGCGTGTGTGTGTGCGTGCGTGTTTGTGTATTTCAATTCATTCCAAAGCCAAATAAATTATTCTGCCTCATCTCTGGATTCTAGACTCTATTAGCTTATGCTCACTCTTCTGTGGACTTAGGTAAAATAAGAAGGGACAGATGGAAACTGGCGTTCTTAACTTGTGGCCCTGGCTGTGTGATCCAAAGCAACCTTCCCAAAGCCAGCCTCAGTGTTCTCTCCTCTAAACTCATGATAACACAATACTGAAAAATATGATGTCTGCATCATCAGTCTAAAGCATGGTAATATTGCAGGGTTTTAGATGATTAAAAAATAACATATGAAATAGCTAGAACAATATATGGCACACAAGGAATATAAAAATCAATGTTTTCTGATTTTCCCAACTCAACTGACTCCTTTGGTTGTGGAAATTCAGCCTGCTAATAACTACAATGAGAAAAGCCCTCAAACCAAAACTCTCACATAACAATGATTCCTTATGAAGCCCAGCACTCCAGGATCCCAAACAGCTCATGCAGTGTTATCCTCATCATCTCGGAAGGATTGGGCAGATTGTGCCTGTTTTACAGTGGAGGGACCTGAGACTCAGAGAAAGCAGCTTGCCGGTCTTCAGGTCCTGGGGCTGCAATGGTCCGTGAGGAGGGGGATGCTGCTGGCGGGGTCCTGGTCTGGGTGCTTTCCCTTGACTGTCCTGGGAGCAGAGGCAGGTATCCTCAATTCTGTAAGGAGCTTTCTGTCATCATTCGCATTCATGTCCGGACCTACCCATTACCCCGGGAGTCGCTCTTCCCTGCTTGTCGTTCAGCCTCCTTCTAGCAACATCCTGGGTTAAGGACCAGGGTCTGAGGCAAGAGGCCTTCAGTGACAAGACTGTCTCAAAGAGCCCAAGCCTTCTTCATTTGGGGAGGACACAATGGCCTTGGCACAGAAATAGCAAGGGATGGTTCGCCAGGACCCAGTGACAGACTTGCCCAGCTCAAATAAGGCCACTCTATACATATCCTGGGGTTCCCCACAGCCATGCTTCCTGCTGCTCTGCTGAGACTGAGACCAGAGAGGGCTTTCCTTCTGGAGTGCGGGAAGGGGTGAGTCTCCCTGCTTTCCTTGCCTAGGATTAAGGATCTAAAGTGCATTTCTGTTACTCTGTTACTTGGTGTTAACCAGTTTACTCACAGACTCGGTCATTAACTGCCACTGTCTCATTTTGACAGAATGGAAAAGGATTGATTGGGCCTCCTCCAATGGGAAAGACAAGCGTTACGGCTAAGAATAAGCAGACTGCTGACAAGTAAAAATGATGCCACATAGATGAAGCTGTTAACAGGACTTCAGAAAGAGCAAGAATGGGAGAATGGGAAGAACAGAGAGAGCGAGAGAAGAGATAGAGAGAGAGGGGATGTGGGGAAGGGGGGGCAAGGGAAGGAAAGGAAGGGGGAAAGAATGAGAGACGAAGCCAGATATACACGCACCCGCCCCCTTTTATGATTCTACTGACACATGGATTTTTTTCCGCCCTTGCCATTTTGGCTGTTTTTGACTCATTAGAAGATGTTTTTGAAGACAGTTCCTCATCATGAAATTAAACATGAAATGATTGCTCTGGTGAAGCAAAAGCATCTAACAAATGACCGATCAGCATCTCAGAGCAGCCAAGCAGAAAGCACATGGGCTGAAGCGGGTGGAGGCCTGGTGCGGCTGCTGATCAGCTGGGCTGCTGCGGTCGGGGACATAACATCCTGAGCATCGCTGTCTTCGTCTGTAAAGTGAGTTCTGAAGTGTCAAGTGGAGTTGTCATGAGAACTAAACAAAACAAGCCAGCTTTTCTAGCCAATTAGACTTTTCCTATCAAAACAATTCCTTCTTAAAAACGCAAATCGAGGCCGGGCACGGTGGCTCAAGCCTGTAATCCCAGCACTTTGGGAGGCCGAGGCGGGTGGATCACGAGGTCAAGAGATCGAGACCATCCTGGTCAACATGGTGAAACCCCATCTCTACTAAAAATACAAAAAAAAATTAGCTGGGCATGGTGGCGCGTGCCTGTAATCCCAGCTACTCAAGAGGCTGAGGCAGGAGAATTGCCTGAACCCAGGAGGCGGAGGTTGCGGTGAGGCGAGATCGCACCATTGCATTCCAGCCTGGGTAACATGAGTGAAACTCTGTCTCAAAAAACAAAAACAACAACAACAAAAAAACGCAAATCGAAAGTGGATTTATTTTTAAAAACCTAATATAAATTGATACCCAACATGGGGTTTCCATAAGCTCTTATTTAGAGGAAGAGTTAGACACCCACAAAACAGGAGCAGTTTGTTACCTCTTGCACTAATTCTTTTTCTAAAATAACCAGTAAAGCCTGTTCTTCAAACCCAGCACCAGGAGCAAGGCCTGATTCAGCTCCTCTGGGACCTGACACTAGGAACCCACTGCTGCCTTTGTCCTGGTGGCTGGCCGTGATCCTGGCATCTCCTTCTACACAAGAATAATTCTCCTGTCTTCCCTTCACGGCCCTTTCTTTTCTTTCTATGGTTTTAGCAGGAAAAACAACTAAATTCTGAATTTCTCCTTGTAAGTGTTTTTTCCTACCTGCCAACATTTGTTGGTCAACTTGCTACTTTCTGAAGCACCATGCTCATGGATCCAAATTTGCATTCAACGCACATTTGCCTTAATCTTGGATCTACCAAATATTCTCCTTAGGCTTTGAACATGAGCTGTATTCCTTAGTTATTATAATGCAAAATATCATTCCAACAGCAATTCTGAGTCACTTCAAACCCTGTTATACTATGGAAATTCAAAAGATCACCAATTGAGGGGGCACCATGGAAGCATAGTTTCCCCATCTTCCTGTATTTGGAGTTCAACATCCAGCATGGTCCAGGGATCACCCCCAGCCTCCTCCTTTCCCTAAATCCCAGGATTGTTAACTCTGGAGGATTCGTCAAAGGAGGGTTACTTTCTCCTCGCTGACACGCAGCGCAGTCCCTTACCATTTCCAGGGTGTTTAAGCAAGCTGTAAATCCCCGGGCATCTGAACTCCCCTTAAATAAAAGGCTGTCTCCTAACCAAACAGAACCTTCTTGAAGTCAGCAAAATGGCTACCCTGTGGCATAAAAAAGATTTTTCCTCCCATAGCCTTGTTCTCTTTTGGCCTTCCTTCCTCCCGGAACTTAAGAAGCAAATGGGAAGAGAAGTGTGCAAGGAAATGAATGAAAGGAACAATGACGTATAGTATCCCAAAAAGATCTCTGACCAGTCATGACAGGGTTGCTGGCTGGGAAGCAAGGATCACTGCAACCACAGTCTTTTTACTGTCTTAGAAGTTATAATCATGCTCTAAACATAAAGGTATGGCATCCAAACCATCCAATGGTCCCTCCCAGTGCAGGCCTGGAAACCACACTCTCAGTTACACTGTGATCACATGGGTCACATTTTGCCCCTAGGAACTCAATGCTGTGATTCTGGATAGCATTCTTGATCTAGGACTCCATGTAAGTATCACCAACTGTGGGCTGTAGAGGTAGACAGTTATAAAGCCCTATAATGGCCCTATTAGTAAAATGAGGTTCAAGTTCTATGGTATGGTCACAAACGTACACGTATATGCTCAGAAGTCTTTCTGTAACACGAAGAACCCACATGGTACACATACCCAATTCTGTACTCAACCTACATAAAATAAAAATATTGGTTGTATATTAACTTAACATGTAATTATTAATTGCTTGCTTTCTTAGAGTTTAAAAGCTTGTGGACAGATGTTTTGGATAAATTAAGCTTCTTAATATATATAAAAAGGGTAAGTTAAAACTGGTATTTCTTCTTCTTCAATAAATTTCTCTGTAGCCAACATAAGTATTTGAAAAGTTTTCAGTGAAAAATCAAGCAATGGGGAAAGGATTCCCTATTTAATAAACAGTGTTGGGAAAACTGGTTAGCCATATGCACAAAGCTGAAACTAGATCCCTTCCTTACACCTTATACAAAAATTAACTCCAGATGGACTAAAGATTTAAACATAAGACCTAAAACCATAAAAACCCTAGGAGAAAACCATAAAAACCCTAGAAGAAAACATAGGTAATGCCATTCAGGACATAGGCATGGGCAAGGACTTCATGACTAAAACACCAAAAGCAATGACAACGAAAGCCAAAATAGACAAATGGGATCTAATTAAACTACAGAGCTTCTGCACAGCAAAAGAAGCTATAATTAGAGTGAACAGGCAACCTACAGAATGGGAAAAAATTTTTGCAATCTACCCATCTGACAAAGGACTAATGTCCAGAATCTACAAAGGACTTAAACAAATTTGCAAGAAAAAACCAAACAACTCATCAAAAAGCGGGCAAAGGAAATGAACAGACACATCTCAAAAGGAGACATTTATGCAGCCAACAAACATATGGAAAAAGGCTCATCATCACTGGTCATTAGAGAAATGCAAATCCAAACCACAATGAGATACCATCTCATGCCATTTAGGATGGCAAGCATTAAAAAATCAGGAGACAACAGATGCTGGAGAGGATGTGGAGAAATAGGAATGCTTTTACACTGCTGGTGGGAGTGTAAATTAGTTCAAACACTGTGGAAGACAGTGTGGCGATTCCTCAAGGATCTAGAACTAGAAATACCATTTGACTCAGCAATCCCATTGCCAGGTATATACCCAAAGGATTATAAATCATTCTATTATAAAGATACATGTACACCTATGTTTACTGTGGCACTGTTCACAATAGCAAAGACTTGGAACCAACCCAAATGCTCACCAATGATAGACTGGATAGAGAAAATGTGGCACACACACACACACACACACACACACACACACACACACACCATGGAACACTATGCAGCCATAAAAAAGGATAAGTTTATATCCTTTGCAGGGATATGGGTGAAGCTGGAAACCATCATTCTCAGCAAACTAATACAAGAACAGAAAACCAAACACTGCATGTTCTCACTCATAAATGGGAGCGAACAATGAAAACACATGGACACAGGGAGGGGAACATCACACACCGGGGCCCGTCAGGGTGTCAGGGGGGATAGGGGAGAGATAGCATTAGGAGAAATACCTAATGTAGGTGATGGGGTGATGGATGCAGCAAACCACTATGGCACATGTATAACTATGTAACAAACCTGCATGCTCTGCACATGTACCACAGAACTTAAAATATATATATATATATCTATATACACACACACAAAAAAAGTTGTGTTTTTAAGCTCAAGGAGGTCAGGGTCCATACCTTATGTCAACTGGACAGATTGTATAGTGTCCAAAGTACCTGTGCATAAACTGGGAAGACAAAGGAGGTGGCTCAAGGCTGCCCTGCAGAAGGCCTGGTATTCATCTGAAAACAAACTGTGTCTCTACTCATTGCTGAGCAAACGCTGACTTCACTGGTGCCTGTTGTCTTCATTAGAGGCTCTGCACCAAAACAAATCCTCTAATAAACATGCTTGTCTTATTTTATTATCTATTCTAGAGATCATCTTTTTGTATTTTTGACTTACCCACATTTTATGTCCTTAGATGCCTTTAACAGGCCCCCCAGCCCTTCAGTTAAATAAACAAACCATTAGGCTGAGAAACTATGTCAAAATGGGCACAACTAGCAGGCTATTAATAAATCTAGACACTGAAGAATTTTAGCCTTGACGGAGATACTCCAGGGGGAAGTAAATGTAAAATATTCTAGCCCAAGGATGCCCCCCAGCAATGACTCAGTCCAGATACCGTGAGATATATACTCTATTTCAGATCTTCCTGGGATCTGCAGGAATTTGAATTCATCATCTTTTAGACTCATCCTGGGTCAGACGGAAAGACATTCATTGCTTGGTTAACTATCTAGCCTGTGTTGGGGAAAGAAGGAATATTTGTTGAGGGACTCTTTTCTTTTTCTTTCTTTCTTCGAAGGAGTATTTGTTGAAGGTCTCTCTCTCTCTCTCTTGCTCTGTCATCCAGGCTGGAGTTCAGTGGTGTGATCACAGCTCATTGCAACTGCAGTCTCGACTTTACAGGCTCAAGCAATCCTCCTGCCTCAGCCTCCTGAGTAGCTGGGACTAGGGGCATGAGCCACCACAACCGGCTACTTTTTATATTTTTTGTGGAGGCGGTGTGTCACCATGTTGCTGAGGGTGGTCTTGAACTCCTGGTATCAAGCGATCCACCCACATTGGCCTTCCAAAGTGCTGGGAATACAGGCCTGAGCCACTGCACCAACCCCTGTTGAGGGACTCTTGAAGGTAATTTGCAGATTTCCTGCACACCCTAATGAGCACTGAGTCCCCAGAAGGGTGAGGAAGTCTAGGGAATGCCTCCCTGCTCTGCAGGGGAGGTTCAGCAACCTCTGTGCTCTTGTCCATTCAGGGAATGTAGGCTCCCACAGCAGGCCTGGCTCTGTACATGGTACCATGTGCTCCCTCCCTGCAGGAAACTTACAGTCTGGAGAGGAAGATAATTAGACAAGCAAGTAGAATAAAATGAAAGCAAATTTTCATGGAGTAAAATGCTTTCTTCTCACCTCCAGAGGCCCTGTGTGGTGTGCCCCCGCCTTTCTGAACTCATTTCTATCACACCGCCTCATCTACTTTGCTGCAGCCATGGAGGCCGTCTTGCTGCTCCTAGAACAGGCCATCTTGATCCTGACTCAGGGCCTTGCACTTGTGCTACCTGCCCGGAGCTCTCTTTCCCCAGGCCACTGACACCTCCGAGGCTTCCTTTCTCAGGGCACTAAAGATGCACCCTCTCGCCCTCCTTGATTCACACGTGCCGCTCATTGGCTTTTTCTCTTGGTAATCATTCCTTTGTGACCTGCTCATGTTCTTAACAGCATGTGCCAGCATTTGAAATGAGGCCAGGTGCTGACTGCTGCCTGCATTACCATCAGAATGTAAGCACCATGCAGGCAGGGCCCTCAGCTGTCCTGTTGAGTGCAGTTTCCCCAGAACAATGTCTGGCCCTGGTAAGTATAGGCACGTAGTAAAGACTTATTGATAAATAAGTGTCATAGTGGAAGCACACAGTGTTCAGGGAACGCATTCTGGGGTGATTAGGGTAGGCTTCCCAAAGAAAGTGACATCTGTGGGAGTTTCCAGGATTGGGAGGAGGAGAGTGTCACCAAGGAGGGGAGGCAGAGAAAGCATGAAGGTCTGGCCACAGAAATCATGTCTGAAGGCTGCACCAGCAATCTCGACGATTGCAAAATCTCAGCAAAAGGCGAAAGGTGAGAAGAGCCCCTGAATCTGGACTTTGGCACAGTATCCGCTGAGCTCTCAGAATAAGCTTGCTTCCAGCAGAGCTGCCCCCCAGAGAAGACAACTGGGGGGACATGCATTGCTGCATGGTGCCACCTTGTGGCCACAGCCCTTGAAAGGAGATGTGCGTCTGTGGCTTGGGTCTGGCTGGACACCTCCCTCCTCTGATTCTCTGATGGTCTCTTCCCCCAACAAACAATACTGTGGCAAAGTGGATCCTTCAGGAATACCCCTCCTCAGTCTTGGCATTTGTAAGGATTGTATCTTGTTTAAAGGTGGGCTCTTTTGGGCAATCATAAGCACAGCATGAACCTGGGACCCCCACCTCCGGGGGACTCTTAGCTCAGCTGGGTCACTCTAATCCAAACTAAACACTCCTATGTTCTGGAGATACTTTGCACATTCATTTACTTAATCATTGCAGTACCGTGACTGTCAGCATCTCCATTTCACACAAGAGGAAGGTGAGGTCCGGAATGCTAACTAATGCCAGGGTGCAGGGCTAGTAAGTGGCAGAGCAGGACTCACACCCAGGCCGCTGGCTCCACATCCATGCTCCCCACCATGGCTCGGTGCCACACTAAGGCAACAGAGGGCTGGGCCCGGGCAGCTAAGGGAGAGGTGGAGCAGCCGTCAGTGCCTCAGGGAACAAACACCTCCACTGTGATCATCTCCCCCCAGCCCACCCTTCCCCTGGAGGACCCAGAGCCAACAGGGCTGCCAATCAAGTCAGAAAAACTCCACAGCGGAGGACAGTGCAGGGAGCAGCCCCGAGCCTCCTGAGTGTCTCAGGGCACTGTGCCAGGGGTGTCACTGTGCCAGGCTCACCCTGCCCCAATCCTGTGCCAAAAGAGCCCAAACGCTGCCAGGCCTGAGCGTGTGGCTGTGTCCTCAGCCTTGTTCACCATTTATGGTATCTGAGCCTCTGTCTGGCCTTCACAGGCCAGTGAATCCCCCACACCGGGAGGGGGTTCTCTCATGCATGCCTCTTCTCAGAGCAAATCCAAACTTCCTTGGCAGAGTTTTTGCCTGGGACCTCTCCGTGTCTTTTTTTTTTTTTTTTTTTGTGATGGGTGGTGATCATTCAGGCCCCAGCCCCCACAGGCCCGGGAATCAGGAGAATGGCCCTAAAGAGTTCTTGATCCTTCGCCTGGGACTCCCACCTCTGGGGGATTCTTAGCTCAGCTGGGTCACTTTAATCCAATCTAAACACAGGCAAGCCAGGACAGACACTGAATTAGCCCTTGGCTGCGGCTATGGAAGGAGAATCTCGGAAAACAGAAGGCTGAGCTACGTGGCCCTGCATGTAGCATTCTCGCTCTTGCTGCCCTTGCTAGACTCTAGGGTTGGCCACACTGGCCTCCAACAAGATCCCCCTGGTGGGAAGGTGAGTCCTGCTCCCCAGCCCTAAGAGACGAGGCTCTGAGCAGTTCACGTTTCATCTGAAGTCCCATTATCACAATTTCCTGAGTTTCCCACCCAGCTCCCAGTGAGTCGTGAAGTTAGAACTAAGGATAAATGGGGTAAGCGTGTAAACCAGAATCTGGCTGGTAAATTCCCAGAGGCCAGAGCTGGGCTCTGAACCCAGTGTGGAGGGGTTCCTGGAAGGAAGGGGTGGACCCGTTCCCCATTAACAACGCCATGCTGAGGCATTTCTTCAATCAGAGCACCCAGGGAGCGTGCTCACTCCCAGCACAGGGCTTCACGGAGCCAGCATCAGCCACATTCCACATAAGTGCCAGTTCCTTCATCCCTAAGGGACTGACTTCACCTAGCCCACAGTGGCCAGTCTTCCCCTTTGGGCCAGGGGACATGCCCTCTGAAAAATGGCAGGACATAGAATGAGCACAGACATGAAAGCCACAGGCTCTGGACTCCAGGGGCCAGCTTTGCAGACTGGCGTGATGTGCTTAGGCGAGTTACATTCACTTCCTGAGACTTCTAGAGCCTTCTGTCTGAAATCAGGGCAGCATCCTTGTCCCCTAGGATACTGAGGTCTCAGTGAGAGAACATGGGTGAGGTGAAAGTACTTAACACAGTAAGACACAAATGTTTCTTCCCTTTTCCTTTTCTGCAAAACCTCCTCCTACAGCCTCCCAGATAGTGGCTACTCATATAATATGGAGATGCTCCTCAGAGACCTGAGCCCTAGGGAATGGAGAGATGTGTTCTCCTGCTTGTCTGATGGGAGACCAGACACGCTGCACCCAGTGATAGCACCAGAGGACCCAGTCATGCACAGGAGCTGGGGGCATAGGCCCAGGGGGAGGGTGGGATCAGGCTTACCTGAAAGCCCTGGGCCCAAGAAGCACTTCTGTGGGAACTGTCACCATGCCTGCTGATAGCACAGCCCAGACAGATCTGTCTTCAGTCTGTGGCTCCCTGCAATTCCTGGGGACTAAGTGCTTGGCTGCTGAATGGATGACCATGATAAGCAGATTACTGGAGAACAGGCTGCTGATGCGTAAAAATAAGCCTGGCCAGTGAGTGGAAGAGGGGGGCAGAAAGGGGACAACCTGTGACCCTCTGGAAACCTCAGTATGCACACTGTGACCCAGGGTCCCCCAGCATGTAAGGGGTCACTGGTGAGACCACTAACTGCTAAGGGAGTATGTGAGTGCTCTCCAAGATCTTTTTGTAGTAGGTGAGGTCTTCTTCCAACCAGACCAGGAGCTTCTGGAGCCAAGAGAGCCTTCATCTCTTTCCCTCATATCTTTCCATTGTCCCCAGGGGAGTGAGGCGGTGAGGAAAAGCCACCTCTGATGGCAGACCCCTGTCACTGTGAACTCCTGGAGGTCATCTCCCTCACTTCCTACCTTCAGGTGCAGCACTTTTTAAGGAACCCCTCCTCTGCCCCTGAGAGGTTTCAGCAGCCATTCTGTTGCAGCAACTGCCGCTGGTAATGGTGTGGAGTAGTGCCATGTGCACCTCTGCTCCCTGGATTTTAGCTCATGATACCGTTTTCTACAAATGTGCCCTTCCTCCAAAGCAGAAGTGTCTGCAGGAAAGGTGCTTCTACTGAGGTGCCCGGAGGCTCCTACCATGGACGGTGACCCGGGCGCTGCAGGACACCTGCCCCAAGGTATTCTCAGCCAGGCAGGTATAGGTGCCATGATCCTCCGGCAGGGCATCCTGGATGTGGAGCTCGGCCATACCGGCCTCGCAGGTGGAGCGAGCGTACTGGATGGGCTGCCCTGTGGAGGAAGCACAGGAAGGCTCAGGCCAGGCGGCACTGGCAGTAGGGATGGGAGCCCTGTCCTCAGCAGGGCTGCTGCTGTCATGATGCTGACACTTGTCATGCTTGCTCAGACCCACTGAGGGCTAACGATGTGTCATGCACATGTCCAGCCAGCTGGACGGAGGCTTATGGGCTGGAGAAAGAGCCAGGGACTAAAGAGATGAAAGAAAGGGAGTAATTGTGCGGTGGAGGAGGAAGACGGGGTCTAAAGGGACTGGGAAGGGAGAATCTGGAGGAATTAAGAATGCAGGAGTGAAAGGGGCACAGTTTGGGGCATTCTGTGTTAAATAGTCTCCAAATCCACATCCTCAACTTCGTGGAATTCTGAGCCTGGAGAGACTCTCACAGGGTCATCTGGCGCATAGCCCAGCCTCAGGCAAAACAGACCTTGCCTGGGCCGAACACTTCTCCAGAAACAATGATTCCATTTTCCACTTAAGATATTTAACAAAAAGCAATTCTGCATCCCCCACCTGATGTTGTAGTTAGAAACATTTCTTCTATGCAATTAAGTGTATTTTCAGGTTCACAGAAAAGGTACATGTGGAGAACTAAAAATGACTCTGGCTCCTTTTTTTCCAGAGTCCCTTCCATGTGACATGTTCCAGGTCACACAAAGTCCTGCATGGAGACAGGAGTGCATGCAATGAGCGGTTTCCTTAATGCTCTATGTTCCTGGGAATTTATCATCCTGGGATGTGACTTTTCATTTCCAGGAAAAAAATGTATCATTACTGAAGAGTCTGGCCTCAGAGCAGGAATGTGTCCAGCTGCCACACAGGAAGCAACCGTCAGTTTCTTCCGTGGCCAGGCCCCAGGGTCCTGGTTTGTACTTCATAAAATCGGTGGTGGCCAGTGGGGGAGGGAGAAAGTACACAAAGAGTCTTCTCCCTGCACTGCAGTGTTTTCTTCTGCACACAGCAGCACTTCATGTCTCCATGACAGTTTGGCAGAGAGACTGGCAAGCATGCCATAGGACCAGAGGGAAAGATTCCTCCCAACTTACTATATATACCTCATACAAGTGGGGCCGAGGGCTGGGAAAGGCAGGGGCCTGGATCCTACCACTGAGAGAAGTGACACTGCTCTTTGTTTTTATTTTTTGTCACAATGATACCCTCCAAAACCTCTCTTCCTCGAAAATACCAGGGCATTCCCTGACTGCCACAAATGTACTTCTGCTGTCCAAACATGTGCTGACAAGCTTTTTGAGAGCTCTCCTTTAACTAGAACATAACTCACTTTGGACCCACAAATATGGGATGGGATGGAGGCCCAGAAAGGAGCTGTTGGCTCAGGGCGCATCAGAATTGGGAGACATTAGGCTCTCCCAGCTGGGAAGCTGGATTGAACCCGAATTAGCAGCCAAGGAAACCCAACTTGAGCATGATCGCCCTCTAGTGGAAAAGGTGTGGAAACGCTAAGAGTCACTGAGAATAGTCTTGAGTGAAGTAAACTAGGGGACAGCAAGCTGCAGCTCCCGAGCCGAATCCCACCTGCAGCTTGTTTTGTATGGCCTGCAAGCTAAGAATAGTTTTTACGTATTTTAAATGGCCAAAAATAAATAAATAAAGGGAATATATTTCATGACATAAAAATTATGTGAAATTCACATTTCAGCATCCATAAAGTTTTACTGCAACATAGTCACACTCGTTCTTTTACATAATATCTATGGCTTATGTACTGTCTATTTCTTATTTTTTGAGACAGGGTCTCACTGTTGTTACCCAGGCTGGAGTGCAGCGGTGTGATCTTGACTCACTGCAACCTCCACCTCCTGGGTTCAAGCAATCCTCCAACCTAAGCCTCCCGAGTAGCTGGGACCACAGTTGCTTATTACCAAGGCTGGCTAATTTTTGCTTTGTTGTTGTTGTTGTTGTTGTTGTTGTTGTGGAGACAGTTTTGCTGTGTTGCCCAGGCTGGTCTCGAACTCCTGAGCTCAGGCAATCTGCCTGCCTCAGCCTCCCAGAGTGTTGGGATTACAGGCGTGAGCCACTGCACCCAGACTTTTACGGCCGCTTTTATACCCCAACAGCAGAGTTGAGAGTTGTTACGGAGGCTGTATGGCCTGAAAAGCTGAAAATAGCTACCACCTGGCCCTTTATAGAAAATGTTTGTTGATACTTAGTCTAGACTCCGTTATTAGTCCTTAATGCCCATATTGCCTCCTTGAAGTCAATCACAGGATCCAATAGGACGTCTGTCCTTTGCTGAGGGCTGGGGGGGAAGGCGACTTCAATTCTCACTTACCTACTGAAGAGACTACGTGTAGGAAGATAGATGGCACTTCCTCTCACTTGCCAAAGACAGCTTCTGGCAAAACCTGAGCAAACTATACTAGCAAGGATTATTTGGTGCATAACTTCTCTCTCTCTCTCTTTTTTTTTTTTTTTTTTGAGACGTAGTCTTGCTCTTGCCACCCAGGCTGGAGTGCAGTGGCGTGATCTTGGCTCACTGCAACCATTGCCACCCGGGTTAAGCAATTTTCCTGCCTCAGCCTCCCGAGTAGCTGGGATTACAGACACCTGCCACCATGCCCAACTAATTTTTGTATTTTTAGTAGAGATGGGGTTTCACCATGTTGGTCAGGCTGGTCTAGAACTCCTGATCTCAGGTGATCCGCCCTCCTTGGCCTCCCAAAGCACTGGGATTACAGGTATGAGCCACGGTGCCTGGCCCACTGCTCTCTTAAGGGGCCTATTCTGTTAGGCATGAGAGTGGGTTGAGACCCCAAACCTTCTGTTCCAGCCTATCTTCTCATAAAGAAGCCGGTACCCAGACAGGTGAAGTGTCCAAGGCCATTTGACCACTCAGCGGTGGAGAAGGTCAAGTGCCTTTGTCTCCTGACTCTCAGCAGGGACGCTTTCTCCTTCCCTGTATACCCCAAAGTAGTCCCTGCTCCATCTCACCAGTTTAATGGACTGTTCTCAGTCATTTAAAGTCAGAGTTCTCCCACACTGTTGAAACTAAATTGTCCTTTAAAAAGAAAAAGCTGGTAATATATGCAAATAATTTTTTAAAGGATCTTTCTTGACAAACCCCACCCCCAAAAAAAAAATAAAAAACAGAGTTGGCAAGTCTCTATAGGACAATCACTTTAAAGAGAATAACTGGTCTGTGAAC